>NW_018127940.1:2650129-2658841 GCF_001952655.1 Monopterus albus
GGCACACACACACACACACACACACACACACACACACACACACACACACACACACACACACACACACACACACACACGCTGTGTTTTCATTCCTTCTGGGGACTTTACATTGAGTTACATTCATTTCCTGTAGACTTATCCTAACCTTAACCATAGCCACTACCTGCCTAACACCTAACCCTGATACTTAACTTTAACCTCATCCTAACCCTAAACCATGTTGTCACCCTAAAATTCAGTGATTTCCTTGTGGGGACTAGCTTCTGGTCCCCACAAGGATGGCCAAGTCCCTACAGTGTGAGTGCATTAACAGGTTTAGGTCCTCATGATGTAAGTAATACAAAGGCACACACACACACACACCTGGAAAGTTTAAGTGAAACTTTTAAAGTTTAATATTATGACTTGCTGCGATCATTACTCATGTTATTACCATCCAGCCCGTAGGCCTATAGCTGCCACTGTAATAATATGCCATTTTAAATTCTATCTTATTATTAACAGCAATGACAACAGTAATAATACTGTACAAAATGAATTTGTTTATTTAGCTATTTTTAAAATAAAAATAACAACATTATAAGTCTAACAACAATAATAGCTATTATATTATTTAGGTTTTTTCAAATTTATTAGATATTACAGTCATGATTATTCTTTGTACAAACATTTTTACAAGTATTTTAAACAGATTTTTGCTTCTGGCCTATTTACTGGCTATTTTCTTCATCTTACGGGATATATTTGCATTATAGAAGCATCTTAACAGAAAAGCCAGTGTTGTGATGGGTATTTTTTCTATGATTGTTTTTATTCATAAAATGAGAATAGCATTAACATGATTATTTTCATTAATAGCTCTTTATTGTAGTAGCTGTTGTAGCCTGTAATGTCTTAGGCTATTTGGCAGTTTCTGATGAAACGTTTATTCTGTTACTTTAGTTTGGACTAATAGGGAATAAACTCAGTAATAAGCTATTGTTCAGTTAATTACTGACTAGTGGTTCGATGACACAAGGCATCCGGGCAGTACTGAAGCTGCGATAATGACACAGAGCCAGACAATAGCCGGAGCTGTGCGCTGCAGTCCGCTCCACTGTGCAATGTGCCTGTTCTTTTACACCTGCGTGCTCGGTGTCCTTCCGTTAAAGTCTAGGCCGCACTTTCGAGCCGACCACAGAGTACGGCTCTCTGATAACTGAATAGCCAGTGTAATCTGACACTTCAACTTGCCGTGCTCTACGCTAGTTGAGTCAGTCACTCACTCGCACAGTCTGCGGGGATCGCGCGTCGTCTTTGTGAGGTGGAGAGGAGCGCTGTAAACACGCGGTTTGGAGGAACAATACGCGGATTGGCCACTGAGCTCCGAGCGAAAAGTAAGTTTTGCGCGTGGTTATTTTTTTTGTTGCAAAGCGTGGTTTGAGTGCGAGTGTGTGCGTGTGTGTGGGCTGCTCAAGATGGGGTTTGCCTCCTGCTGGACAGACACTACCTGCTAACAATAGGGTGACCTCCTAGAAACCTTTAACAGCCGCGGATGAACTCGTGTCAGGGGGCAGATTGTGGTCGCCCGAGCGGTAACGGAGCGCATTTACGCAGCGTAATGTTTGTTGTGTGTGCTTTATATACCCAGTGTTTCTGCCTTGTGGAGCGGAATAACCAAAGTCGGTGTGGCTGCAGGATTATTTCAAGATAGGTGCATGCAGTTTGTCAAGACACCACATTGGACTGTGAAAGCAATGATTGTAGGTGTGTGTGTGTGCCTGTGTGGGTAAACGTCTGGTTTCGTTGGATCAGCTGATGGCTCGGCTGATGCTAAACTGAGAATGTGTGCCACTCAGCTAACAGTCAGCAGTGTGTCTGGTCGTGTTTTCAAGGCTATTATTGGCTACCTGTTGTAATGCAGTTAGCAGGCATGCACTCTGTTATGGTGTGCTATGTTAAACGATGTGAAGTGCCACCTTGATGTGCGCTGATAAAATGGATTGTGTTGATCATTGAAATATCACTGGTTCCCAAGGTGAGGTCAGTGAGACCCCCGGGGGCCCCAACTGGTACTCTAGCGGGCTCTGGAGTACAGTGAGAAAGAGTTTACTTTCACAATAAAATCCATGCACTGTGATAATTTCAGGTGTGACTGCAGTGTCCATGTTAGTAATTTACCTGACTGCACAAACACACACACACACACTCTTCAGTACAAATTAGTTTGTTGAATCTGGTTGAATCCACATGACTGACACTTCCACCTTTACAAAGCCCTTTTGCACCTTTACAAAGCCCTTTTGCAGCAGAGTGTGGATGAGCTGCTTGACTCACTGTGGCCTTCTGCCTTAAGTCTGGCGGACCCTCCCTGTTAAATTCCTCCTGTCTGGATGTGAGACCAGCCAGGGCAGGGCGCAGTGGAGACGGGGCACCCGGCAGGAGGAGGAGACCGTTGCTCTTTCATTACAATGCACCCTGCTACCGGGCAGCTAAACTTTGGGAGGGGGGTGAAAAGGAGCCTTTACTGGCATTGCGTTGAAGGGAACGTGATTAGGAACAGATCAGCAGTCCTTTGTTATTGTTATAGAGCTGTGGAGTTTTGTGATAGCTACCACAGTGTTCAGCAATATCTAATCTATAACCAGCCATATCTTACTGGTAGTGCTGCTATCTGCTTTCATTATAGCACATTATACGCTTATCACGGTCAGTACTTTTGCAGGAGCATTGCATTGGATTGCAGGTGCTTGTGTTATTGTGTCCACTCTGTATGTAACAGAGTGGGTACACCCTCCAGTATCTCGTTTGCGGTAATTTAAATTGGTGATGTAATGAAATTGTTTCAGCAGCAACACTTGTCAGCTGCACCACATTAATTGGAGCTGCTGGACTTTTTTTTTTTCCCTCCTCCTGACGAACCGAAGCAGCGTTAAGTCATCTCAGCAAAGCATGAAGAGAAGGCAGAGTAGGTTACCTGATAAATTGTGAAAGAAAGAGGGCAAGGAATTAAAGCCATCTGCAACAGTTTGAAACTTGGACGTGTGTGTATATGAGTTCTGTTTCCTTCTATTGTCCCTCGTGGGGCCTCTCTCTGCAACCAGCCAGCCAGACTGTGAGACAGACAGAAGAGTGTCTGATTCGCTAAGCAGGCTAAAGGCTCTAGTAGACACTTTGAAATCAAATTTCAGAGGCTGTCTATCACAGTGCTGGTTGCAGATGCAGTGTGCTCACTGAGTCTGGACTGTGTGGTCCTGTGCCATAACGTGAAGGACACGGGGCGGCTGTGGCTCAGGAGGTAGAGCGGTGATCCTCCAACCGGAAGGTCAGCGGTTTGATCCCTGTTCTTTACAGTCCAAATGTTGAAGTGTCCTTGGGCAGGACACTAAACCCCAAGGTGCCCCCAAAGGCCACAGCAGCACCTTGCAGGTACAGCGCCACCATCAGTGTGTGTGTGCGCGCCTCAGATGGCTTCCTTGGTTCTGTATCGGAGACAAATCCCTTGTGTGTGTAACATACTCGGCCAATAAAAGTGATTATCATTGTCATAGTGATGCAAAAATAGTGACATCTTAAACAGAAAGTAGGCACAGGCAGCGCTGCAGGTTGTTGTGAAACTAACTTTTAGCAGCAGCTCTTTGCCACCAAGTCATCATTTTCTATAGCTGCAAGTTATATCACAAATTCAGTGTCAGACACCTGCGGCTATTCTTTGATTTCACTTGCTGATCATTCACAGAAAGTGAACAAGGCAGTGTGTGCACCATATTATTGAATCTCTGTGAAGCACGGTACGGGCAAAACAACTAATTACTAAAGTCAGAGTAATTTGCTTTTTGTTCCCTGGTGATTTACCAAGCTGCTGCTGTTTACTGTGTGTCGGCACAGCTGCAGTCTGCCAAGTGCTTTAAACCTGGCGAACGCTAATCAGTGTTTTGACAGCCTGACATTTTATCTAACTGTTAATGTTGGTTTGAGGAATGCTGTAACACACTGGGTGCCTGTACGCTTGACACGGATTCTTGTAGCCCGGTGTCTCGCCACGAGCCCAAACCCACCCACTCGTGTCCCGAGCAGAAGTCAGCTTTTGTTTCCGTCTTTCTTTCTGTCTCACTTGTGGTTCAACTTGGCAGTACTTCCCATCTAGACGGAGCCTTTGTTTTCAGAGTTACTATTTTGGTCTTCTAATAAGGAGAAACTTGTTTCCTCTGAGCATTTTAATTTTGTGAATAAAGACTTGGGTGGGGGGAGTTACAACTTGAAATGTTCAGTTTGAGCTGAGGCCGTGCCCTCGTGTCAGACTTCCTAAATGCTGTTGTAATTATACCCATAGGTCTCCAGTTAAGCTCTCTTCAAGTTCGAACCTGGTAATTGCAGTGTAACTAAAAGAAAGAAAATGAAGCCCATGACTGACTCTGATGACATCAGTGGACCAACATGAGGCGCAGGGATAAGAAAACCTCAATGCCACACTGTCCTTCCAGCTGCAGACCTTGTGCTGTGGTGCGGCTTGTGGCTAAAACGTGGTTGGTGTAGGCCCCTGAGGTGGCTGAGAAAGTCGGGAGAGTCATTGGATTTAACCTCAAGTAGCAACAAATGGTGTTGTTTGGTGACCAACTGTAGGAGACTGTACGAGTGCTGAGCTGTTCCCAGGTATGTGAAACAGTGCGGCGCTGTGAAGGAACACTTGCACTCAGGAAAACCCCTCCTTGAATAAAAAAAAAAAAAAATGTAGAAATGGTATATTCCACTTCTGCTATGCTGTCACTCAGGTACTCTGTATATAATGTGGTTTTTATTTTTTTTGCCTTGAAATTGACATGCTGTGATTTTGCATTGTCAGATACAGTATCTGTTTAATATAGGCCAAAGATCTATTTACCTCCTGTTTCTGAAGAGCCATTGCTTCAGCCTTGAGCTCTCCCAACGCCTTGGATGTGTTTTTTTTGTCCTGAGATAAGAGCATGAAGCAGAGAGCAGACAGGGAGAGTGAAGAGAGAAGTTACTGGCTCACTCCTGTCACCGTCTCATGCATGTTTGATTTCATGTTCTTTGAGAAACGAGTACAGGGGATGTCACGGTGGCCATGTCCTGTTCTCGTCCTCCGGGAGGCTGGGGGCCTTGAATCATACATGACATCCGGCCTCACCAGGAACAATATGAGAGTTGGCGCTCGCACAGGAGGAACAAGATGTTCCCTCTATCACACATCCATCCATTTGTCCACTGCTGCCGCCTGCACTTAAGACTTCTTGCCATCGCAAGCAATTACCCTCACTTTTTTTTATCTACTGCTGATGAAATCCCCCCAGAGCCTGTCTCAGCTGTGAGTGTTGGTGAGACAGGGAGAGAAAAGGGGGAGCAACTGAGAAGAAAAGATATAGTATGTGTCGGAGTGAGTGGTGTTGGCATGTGTCTGTTTGCCTTGTAAATCCTGTTTAAGCTAAACAAACTGATTGTTCTCATCCTCCAACTGCATGCTCTCTGTGTGCGCTTCCCTCTCTTCTCCTCGTCTCTCTCGCTCTCCTTTGAGTTGTAAGTACAGTCACTAATTAGTCCCGTCTCCTCCTTTATGCTGGGTCAGTGAGTTTACGGCTTCACCGCTGATCTGCTGTGTTTACCTCGTCTCTCCTGATACCGCAGCACGCCCGTGAGCCAGTGTGGGCGACAGCCTCCTCCAAGAGGTCTTCACACCTTACACAGTGTCCCAAATGGGTTTATTTGCCAGACAGCCGCTTAGGACTGTGTTCGGGCTCGCTGTCATACAGCTCTCCCAGCGCCTGAGTGCATTAGACTAACCAGTCCACTACAGAAGTGTGTCTGCTGGGTTTAATCAGCAAGTTAAAACCTTTTGTGTTTGAGGATTGTGTGATTTCCATACGTTGTAGTTACCCTCTACATACCATGCTGCAAATCTTTCTAGCTTATAGCCTGTAATGAATTATTTCTAAAGATAATATGCCACGTGCTGTTTATGATATCATTTGTGCTATAAACAGTCTCTTGTCTAGTCGGCACTGTTGTCTCAGAGTGCACAGCAATGCTGAATTTCTGGTGGAGCTTGCGTGGGAGATGGAGAGTGATGGCAGAGATTGTCTGAAGGCGGGCGAATTGTCTCCAACGTGGCCTCTAGGAATATATACTTCCTTGTTTTCTGACAAACTAAATTAACTAGGATGTACTAATGCAAATGGGGAGGTAGGGTGGGGGAATCATGCTCTCAGATAATGCTAATTCATACACATACACAGAGTGTGAAGGCTGAGATGTGGTCAGTATTGAACAGCATGTTGCTTCACAGAGACGTATTCGGAGCCAGTCATGAAAAGGTATTTTTGCAAATGAGGATTCAGTTTTAAGGCATATTGATTTTGCACTTTTGGTCTGTTAATGAAGCCAGTTGTGGTTGCTATGGAGAGCCCCCCCCCCCCCCCCAATCATTCTGACATATAATATTTCGCACAATCATGCTGACATATAATCTTGAGCTCCACTGGTTCACTAAGTCTGTTTTCTTCCTGCTTTTCAACATTGCTCAATGACAGAAAAAGTCTATTACTGTGTGCAGTGTGTTTGCCCGCCTGGTGCCCTCCCCTCAGTTTTGACACTGGCGGTTGAGCCAGGCGCTTTCCCAGGGTTCTAAGGACTGACATCCCTTTCATTTTCCCGCCTGGGCGGCTCAGATAAAGGGGCATATTTGAAACGTCTGTGTGGATACACCAGGTGTAAAGAGAGACGGGCTGGTGGGCCGAGCTACAGCATTAACTTCACAGGGAGAGAGACAGGGATGGATGGAGAAGAGTAGGGCGCGTGGAAGAGTGAAAAAAGAAGCAAATAATTTGAATTGAATTCCACTTTATTAAACTGTGATGTCAGTAAATTACAATACAGTATATAGTTGAAATACTATAACTGGCTGCAGCGCTTCACACACATTATCTGCAATCGCACTGCAGTTAACCCATCTCTCTTGTTTGTTCCAGGTCTGGTACAGGGGCAATGGGCTCACCATTTTTTCCTAATCTCCCCTTGTTACAAGTGCGTCTTCCAAGCAAACAAAAACAACGGTGGAAGCCGCCGTTTATCATATCAGTAATGAGACCATGCTAATCGTGTGTATTCCGGAGACAGCAATGATACACTGCTTGGCGCTTGCCAGGGATCAGCCTCTAAACAGTGTTTATCATTGTCTCCCAGGGCTCTTTAATTATCTGGCAAACATTATTGACAAAACACCAAGGGTCTCTGTTTTATGATTTTTAAAGGATGCAGGGTGTCTGTTTGCAAATATGTGTGGCAGGGAAAAAAGCAGGTTGTAAATTGTTCCTGCTTATGGTATTTGACCAGTAAAAACCCATCATTACATGCATTTGAAGTACTCTAATTAACAAGTAATTGACTTTGATTTAAATGTCTTAACTGAAGTTTTTTTGCATTTTGCAGAAATGACCAGTTTATGAGAGATGACTAAGGAGCACAAGACGAGGGAGAGGCATCATTTCAAATTAGAAGTATATGACGTAGTTTATTTAGCTCCAACTTTACCAGCTGCAACGTCAAAGTGACAAAAACAATCATCCGAATCAAGTAATATCATATAAGTCTCTGAAAACTGGGGGTGGGTGGTGCTGTTGCACACTAATCTGTGTGGCTACAGTCTGAATGGAGCAAGCTGATGTGCTGGTTATCGGGGGTCAACAACAGCAGCAGCAGCAGCAGACAGACATGGCTCTGAAACACCAGTTAGGGTCAAACAGGATGTTACTTACCCTGCACATCTTCTCCCTGTTATATCTCTGTAACCCTGAATATCAAATCAGTATGACTATATAACAAGAAAGGAGGTGTGTCTCATTGATGGTTGTTCTGTGTGTGTGTGTGTGTGTGTGTGTGAGAGAGAGAGAGAGAGAGAGAGAGCAATAGAGAGAGACGTGGGGGTAGTAGCAACAGCAGCAGCGGTGGTGGTGGTGGCTTGGGGTGAGGTCCTGCCCTGATTTTCTTTGGAATTCCTTTGTTTTTTGGAAGCCAGAAAGGGGGAAACTGAAGCTGCATAGCCCGAGGGCCTCTGCTCCTTGAGAATTCTTTGCACACATCCCTTTGCCGCCAACTCTGATGGTTTTAGGGGTGGCTCTGTTTTCAAAGCTGGGAACCGCCAAGGAGTTTTTCACCTTCCAGAAAAAGCGAGGGGAAATAAAAAAAGATGACTGCACCAGGTAAAGTGCCTCAGGCCACTGGGGACTGATGCTACTCAAACATGAATTTGCTCCATATTTCAGGGCTATGAAAAGGAAAGTCAAATGTAGATTTTGTAACTCGGGCTACAAAAGAAACCTTTCAGTGACTATAGCTGGAAAATAATGAGCAGAAACTAATATTAATGGAGCGTATGGTGCAATGGTTGCCCAGGGTTTTCCATTTTTAATGATATTCCTTTGCAGATTGAAATGTGTTTTATGGCTACTGGAAGGGCCAAGGTTGCTGCAGACATGTTGTCAGCGGCTCCTGCAAACTGAAAACCTCACTTCATGTTCATGGCTCATTAAATCTGATAAACCTTGGGTAACGGTGTTAAAATTGTACAAAGGTATCTCCATTTACTCCATGCTACAAGTTTTCTGTGATGAGATTCTTGTCTGATGGGCTGTCGCTTTAAGTAACTAAGGTTGGGGGGTTGAAAAGGCTTGTTGCCTGCCTTTATTTGAGCTAGCTTCATTCTTTGCTGTCCCCTGTAAC
>NW_018127940.1:2660748-2677762 GCF_001952655.1 Monopterus albus
GGGGGGATCTGGTCATGTGAGCAGTAATAGTGTTTCTGCTGTTTGCTTTCAGGCTGTCACAGTAAATCTGTTTGACTTGTCACTTTCTAAATCATTACGAAGGCTAAAAGCCTCTCTATTGCATTGTAGTGGCAGGAAGGAGGCTGCAGGTTTCCTTTGTGCCTTCTTGATGATGATGATAATCAACTTTGTTTCTGGCCATCCTGCTATGATGCTATAATTAGCTCTCTTCCTCTCTTCTCATCTTCTTTTCTCAAAGTGGAAATACGGAGGGAGAGCTGCGATGCAGAGGTCATACACTGATTTAGACACAGCCTCTTGGTTTTTAAAAAAGATCACTGATGGTGATTTAGTGCATGTGAGGTCTTCTGTTCCTCCCAGGTCAGTCAGGTTGAGCGTCACACCCTGAGGTATGTCTAAACTTGTAGTGTGACTTTCTTACCTAACTGGTAGCTGTCTAACGGAAACATGACACAGTAGATCTTGTCCAACTGATGACATTTTCCGTGGGCGAACTCTCCTCTCCTCCCCTTTCTCCTCTTTGCCATTTTTCCCCCAGTCCTTCTTCTCGGTGCTCACCTCCTTCTCTCCCTTTTGCCCCTCCCTTTAGTGTGTGTGCCAGCAGCACTCATGCCTGGAGCAGAGTGCCAGGGCAGACATCTGTCGCACAATGTCCCTGATCTGATCTGTGTGCTCGAAGTATTGGGGTCACAAAGAGTAGCAGCCGCCAGTCCAAACACGGTGGGCGACAGTCTGAGAGCTCCGTCTCTGTGCTTTGGCCTTTCTTCCCTTCTCTGTTCCTCTGTCTTTCTCATTAAAATTCACATTGCACACACACACACACACCAGGGTGTTAAGCTGTTTGTTGTCTTTATGTAGAGCTTCTTTTGTTTGAACTGTATAAAAGTCAAACAGGGCTGGCAGTGTACCATGTCTTCCCGATAAAGCACTTCCTTCGACCCACAGGTGCAGCGAGCAGAATGAAATGTGCTTTATCAAGCTGCGATGATGTGCTGTGCAGTTGATCTGAAAGGCGGATTTTGACAGTTAAACTGGATCTTTGTGCCTGGGGCAGTGCCATTAATGACACAAAGCAATGACAGAACGAAGAAAAGGATGTTAATTGTGGCTGTTTAGCTGTGTTAGCGTGTAACTGTGGATTGACATACATGCTGCCTGCCAAGTTTTGGTACTTCACATACCTTCTTGAGTATCATGACAAAATCCTTGATACCGATACTGATACCTTGACTTTGATACCGGTTCCTAAATGATACTTTTTATCAGTACCAATTTTATAAAATCAGTTTTAACAAAAAGAAATATGCATACATTACACAGTTTGGTACAGATCATTAGTTTTATTTTTCAATTCCTTGGCATTTTTGTGCACTTGAAGCAGTTTCATAACATAAAAAGACAACCTATTTACCACAACCTTAAGTTTCATTAACATCAATAAATAGAAATGTAGAAAAGCATTTTTTCATACTCGATGGAATTGAAGTAATTCAGTCGATACTATAAAAGTACAGATGTTCGATACCCAGCACTGTTCTTGAGAAGTTAAAGGCAGTGAGTTGATCCAGATTTGACGTTTCCTGGTGTTGCAGTGGTAGTTTTTCCTCAAAAGCTGTTTGAGGAAGCTGTTGAAGATGGACTATTAAAGGACCATTAGCAGTAGTTCATTAACTGCACACTTAATTCTAGTATTTTCAGATTGATTTCCCACCTCCCAGGCTGCCATTTGTCTTTGTTCATTTCACCAAATTATGAAATTTAACTTAGAGACTTGAAACTTGAGACAGCTAATCCATCACAGTACATTGTGTATTTTAGTTGCCCTTAAGTTATGTTATCTGAACATAGTGGTGCAGATAAAAGTAAAACTATTGCTGGTGTGCTTGCTACAACATCTGAAATTTGAGAGCAGCCTTTTATAAAGCAACCAACAAAAGTCAGATGCTCTTTTTCACACCCATGTTTACTCACTTACATCCTGATTTGATTTTCTGACAATACGGCCTGTCCAAGCGCCGCTTTCAACATTTTTTTTTTTATTTTTATTTTTTTTAGCTTTTGACTGTCAGTTTTGAAAATGGTTCCCGCTGGACCACGCTGCTCACACTGTGATGGATTATCTGTCTTAAATAAGGTTCAACTCTCTATAACTTGATTTTCACATTTAATCTTTTAGAAACCAAAGCCTGGCAGCCGCTCTACAGACTATTGCTGTTCTTTGGAAAGCAGTTGGTAATAGTGTACAGTATGACTTATATATATTGAGCCCAACATGCAACACCTTGTGTCTGTTTTCTGCTAGGGAGGAGACTGCCCTAAAGCTGCGAGGGGTTAACCGGAGTCACACTGTAGGTACCTATAGTATAGATTCTGATTTATAGTTGAGAGTTGGATTACACCCACTGATATCACCTCCCCAGTGCTAGATGTGTGTTGTGTATATGAACCGGCTGTATCATACTGTATATCCCCCACAGTAACTGTCTTTGCATTATATATTTACTAGGTAGGGGTAGAGCAGTCATCTCCCAGTCACTGAACCTCTATTTGCTCCCGGTGGCCAGGCAGCAACTGACAGCACCACCCTTGGTAAGAAATTGCCCTACAGGGATTAATAAAGTATAGTAAAGCTAAAAATGTAAATTATTGAACTGGTTATGTCTATGTGAAGGATCATGTCATTTTTGCAGGGTCTTGTTACCGAATAAGAAACTACAGCCAAGCAGCTGCTGTACTGACATTCAGTATTGCAAAGTGGACATGAACAGGAGGTTTTTGCAGTTTGTCTATCAGTCTTAAATATCCTTAATGTTGTCTTCACTCCCAGCAAACTCCACCAGCAGCAGACATACGCAGGGGAAAACGCAAACCGCTCTGATTTGCCGTCTTGTTTTCTAACCAGGGAGACGGCCGCCAGTGAGCACCGCATCTTCGATTCGCTGAGAAACATCTAAGATGTAGGCAGTGATTCAGAGGTTTACAAAACCGCAGGTATGGTCCTTTATGTTAAAAGAGTTGACCCATTTTGATTAACTCAAAGCCCCAGGAATACTGAGCTTTACAAAGCTCCTGAGTCACCGAGTCTGAAGCTGCTTTGATTCAGCTCATCTCATGTGAGTCAGCAGTATGACAAGCAGATTAGTCCCTTTTATGACGCCTGCCTCCTTTCGAAATGGATATCTTCACATGTTGTTTACTTAGTATCAACCTCCTAGATGGAAATCAGGCCGAGGTTAGATAAATGGCAGACGTGGCTGTCATCTTTTGAAAGATAATTGACCTGTGACACTTTTTTGGCAGGAGCCCAAGCCAGTGATGGCTCTATGACATAAATGAATATAAATGCTTTTTCAAGTGCACATAACAGTAAAATTGAAAATACATGTTTAGATATGGTCACTATGAAGAGGTCAGGATGTGCAAATGAATACTGTACATAGTCTTTATATAGAGCAGTGATTCAGTAGCACTGGTTTTCTGCGCGAATGTAAAACTAGAATGGCTCACATGACCAGACAAATCCATGGCTAATAATACATAAAAAAACAAACAGCTGCACTACAAATTCCAGATAACATTCACTAAGCAAATATTAGCTGGCTGGCTCTGTGCATGAATTCATTTCACTTATACCGCCAAGGCTCCCAGTATGTTTACATTGTATAAATCACTCCTTCATAGATTGATGTTACTCCTCAATAACATGCATTCACCTTGATGTAGCTTGTTGTGCACTGTCATACTGTATCTCATTATAACAGTGACTGCACATCTTTCACACATACTGTACATTTATAGCGTTCAGTGGGTTTTATTTTTAAAATGTTAGCAGGCCTGCACAGCCCTTATATTATTTACGATTAGTGTGGTTTTACTTTTGATTTAAGCTAATAACTGGGGCTGGATACCGAGGTCTCGATTCTATTTGATTACGATTTAATTCAATTCATGATGTAATGCTAATGTAGTCAGCTATCATCTACGATACTTTATCACTTAAAATAACCTTTTTGTGCATGTTGTAAAAACCCACGAAGACATTTAACACACAGCACAACTCAAACTAAGCCACTTAGAACTAGTAATCTCTGTATACTTGTCTGGATTTCATGAATCTGTTTTGTTCAAACAGGAATCAAGATTAAAACCTTTTATTTATTTGTTTTTCCTCCACCCCAACTATTAACCATATAATTCTTCAATTACTGAGTGGAAATGAAAGATGCTTTGGCTGCAGAGGACGACACGATTGCAGTCTGGAAATATTTTAGTTGATTTCTTCAAGTGGTTTTAAAGTTCATTAGCAGCATACACACTGTTCTGTGCTGCATCTAGGTCCACATGGCCAATACAGGCACCAGCGGAAGTGTATTCAGATTAACACTGCTGAGGCTAATTACATTATTAGTCTTAGTAAGCATGCTGCTAAATTGAAAAATTGCAGTAACACAATATTCTTTGTATCTGAGTTTAGTAAATATCCCCATTAGTCTTCTTGATTATTCGTCATTGTCAAATTTTCTTTAGATTAATCCATTAACAAACTCATCATTTCAGCACTATACTGCATAAAAACCTCTCTCTCTCCATATTTTAATAAAAGCAAAGACTTCTGTTTTAAACCCAGATGCATCCTGCTCACTTTGTGCACCTGAACTTTTCAAGCTAGAAGCTTCTCCAGCCGAATCCTCTTAGCGTCCTCTCTGTGCACTTGTTATGCAGCAGCCTAGAAAAGGTGATTTGTAGTGATGACAGGCAAGGTCAGGCTAGTGAAACAGGACAGTGTGTGTGTGTGTGTGTGTGTGTGTGTGTGTGTGTGTGTGTGGGCTTGGGGAATGATGGTGGTGAGGGTAGTGAGAGAAAGGGGCACAGGGAGGGGTGGCTGACAGAAGGAGAAAGGGGGAGAGAGAGAAAGTGAAGGAGAGTGCCACTGCAGCCCTGATGGTGTACCACCCGCTACTCAGCTACAAATCAAACAGAACCTCCGCTGGCTCTGTGCCATGACACTGATCACTGGCACGCAGAACACTGTCACAACCATCTTGATGGGTAATTTGGAATACTCTATCATTTCTGCTATCACTGATGTGCTGATGTAGTCTAGTATGTGTAGGATGTACATGTGGTATATGAGGCTGTGGGATTGTTGGAGAAGGCTGCAGTGGTAAAAAAAAAAAAAAAAACATTTTAACATGACGTAACCCCAGCTGGGTGGTGGACTTAGAGATAGAAGGATGTTGGCTGATCCCTTAAAGTCAATCCAAAGCAGTAAACTCTAGCTGACTCTGGTGTGTGTGTGTGTGTGTGTGTGTGTGTTTGTGCAGCTTTACATGTGCCGTGCGAAACCTTGTGGTTGTTTTGAAGGGTAGAAGCAGTGTTATGCCTCTCTACCCTTTAAAACGCTGATGCGTATCGTGTCCTCTGTGACTTTGACCAGGCAGGCCTTGCAGCTTTACAAAGCTTTAAACAGCTCTATATATACCTTCACAGCAGTAAAAAGAGAAAGAAAGTAAAACATGCTGGCTGGCAGGCTGCTTTTTTTTTGCATTGCAGTTTAAAAATTCAGAATTTTCCCATTAACCCTCATCACACACATAAGAAGACCTCGGCTAAAATGCCTACTTTTACACTTAAGCTGTGAACAATTTTGCAATCTGTGCTGTTATTATCCTAATTTGCCCAAGTGAAAACGTGAAAAAGAGGGAGCACATTGTGTGCCCTTTGATTAAGTGGGATGTTTGAATGTGGGCCCTCCACCTTCAAGAGAGATTTGATACTTGAGGGGTTGAAGTGTTTTTGATGGAAACTCCATTAATGATTGATAACAACAGGAGAGTGGTTAAAAATCTCCCTGCTCCAGCACCATCAATTATTTAAAGCTCGCTCCTTGCATCTTGGTGGCACATAAAATATCGGTTACCATCTTGAAATCTTGAGTTGATAACATCTGTCAAAGGAATTAGTGCTTTGTATCGATTGCGTAAAACTTTTTTTTTTTTACCGAGACGTGTGATGGTGATGTAATAAAGGCTGCAACAATTAACACTGGTTTGTTGAAGTTTTATGCTCTCATCAAAGAAAAGTGCTTGTAGAAGACATCATTTATAACAGTATTAATGGTTGTTAATCTATTAATAGCGTGAAAACGTCAGCTAAACATTGCATACCAAAAAAAACTTAACCTTATAGCAGTTCATCTTCTCTGCAGCCTCTGATCCAGCTGGCTTTATGCTAAGACATTGTTGTTCTCCTACATATCTGGACTCTAATTTGCAATGGTAGTGTTCCACACAACATCGAATTTAAAAGCTGGAATGACTCAGTCCGCGTTTACGTTGAGAATCTCATGTCGGATATGTTGTTGAGGGAATCGGTGAGCGTTTGAAGTGATGCTGGAGATTTGTGTCAGCCAACGTACGAGCGCGTGTCAGCGCGGCACTAGAAGTTCCGCGGAGCTCAGTGCTAGTTTGAGCTGCATCAGGATGAGCTGACAGGCCTGCAGGCTTCTCTGTGTCATCACCAAGGCTCCTGTCAGACCTCGCAGAGGAAATCTGTCAGAAAGCACTGCTGTACTTCCACAAGAGACCTGATTAAGCCTTTATGCTTGCATGTGGCAGCCACAGAGCTGAGTGTCCAGCCACTGTGCTCGAAGTGCTCCAAGGTTGCTTCAAGGCGCATGAGAGTAGATGTCTTCATGACACTCCAAGTGGTTGTGGAGCCTTCTGGAGGTAATGGTTACTGCCTCGCATATAAAACTGCATGTGCAGAGGACCGTTGGAAGTGCTTGTGTTTGATGCTGCTGCTCTGTTTTGCGTCACCCGTCATTTATTGGTGTCATTATTCAAGTTAATTGACATTACAAATGGAGCTCTACAGAACTGAAACAGCATTTTTTTTTTGGGTCAGTTTCAGTAACAACAAAATAGACTTGAATATATAAAAAATATATCAACGAGCAGAGATGCGAAGATAACACTAGATGGTGACAGTAAATGAAAACAAACAATATAAGCAATAAGCTGTTGTTATCTGTACCCTGATCGGTTTGCCTCATCTTCGCGATGAGTCAACGTGTACTTGCCCATATTGTGTCAACAGCGGTGTATTTACATAAGCTGTCTCCTCTCAGCCTTGGCTTCTGTCCTGAGAGGACCAGGAGCTGCCATGGTGGTGCGGTATGATTAGATTTACAGATGGAGACTAATGTGAACAGAGGTAATGGCACAAAGGCATACATCACAGAAAAGAATCTGGATACACTGTGCTTGACCTTTTGAATTGTGATAATGATGCCGGAGTCAGATACGCTCCAACTGGGGCTGCAGCAGCACCATGCCTGCTTGAGTTTAGACAACACAGTTATAAATGCAAAATGTGTGTGTAGGGGGGTTAATAGGTGGGGCAGTAAACACTAGCATGTTATATGAAAGTGAGAGCGTCTATGAAGTTGTGAGAACATTGCACTCGGCACAGGGAGGGAAACACGCTCCCAGTCTGTGCACATGCTCAGTGACGGGCTGATAGCTGGCGCTCAAACACTTCTTTTAAGTGGGCAGTGAAAGCTGTCTGTCTGTGTGTCCATCGTCCTGTCTGTCTTTGCCCTGCAGAGCATCAGCAGGGTTATTAGAAGAGCCCTATGGCTGCCACTGATAAGGCCTGTATGGGGGCTGCCACTGCTGGGGGATTACTGCCTGCTGCCGTTTCTGCTGATGCCTTTTTTTTTTATGTTATCCTCTCCAGTCAGATGTGCTGCATTTGAATTACTTGGCTGATGTTGTAGAAATTGAACTCCTTGAAATCTCCTCCTGCATACAAATGAAGGGGAAACGGACCAAAAGCTCACATAACACCAGACTTTCTCAGTTTGTTAGTGGCCCTGTCTTTTCTTTCCTCCTGCTGGGGGCCACAACTGGTTATTTACATGCTCTGTCACTTACTGGGGAGGAGTGATGCTGATGGGTTAGGAGGCTCACTAATCCACTCTGCTACTGTCATTAGAGAGAAGCAAACAGACTATTACCACCACCTCCTCCTCTTTCTGCTCATCATAAAGCTCAGACACTCACTTGCACGTGCACACACACACACAGCTGTGATGGAGAGTGCCTCTTGTTTCTTTAACGCTGCTGAGTGGAGCTCTGCTGTGGTAATTGATCCTGTTTGGTACATGGGAGGGTGGGGAGAGAGAGAGAGAGAGAGGCCCTAAGTGTTGTCAGTTTGCTGCATTAATTTTTCAACCGTGGCCAGTGAGGCTGGAGGGACGGAGGAGGGGCCCACCGCAGAACTTGATCAGAGGAACCATACAGTACCCAACGCCGCTGCTGCTGCTTTTGTCAACACTTCCATAGTTGTGTACTGCTGCTCATTCTCAAATAGGTTCCTTTCTGTGAGACTCAATTATGAATCAACCCATTGGTCTACTCAGTCCCAGTGTCCTGCCCATGGCAGATTTGTTTTCCTGCGGCTCAGAAATAGCCTGATGGTTGTGTAAGTTGTGCCTCTTTGTCTGTGTGTTTGTGACTTCTCGTGGTGTACGGAATGTGCAGGTGATACTAGACAGACCACGTTCTCTGCCTTTTGATCCCAGCTCTGGGTTCTGGTCGCTGACTCACTGATGATGTCACCAAGCCAGCTGAGGAGGAGGACTCAGTAAAGGAAGCAGAGAAAGACTCGGTTTTTGCGTGTTACTTGCGGTAGTAGAAATTGCTATTATGACTTATGTGCTAATCACAGTTCTCCCCCTAACAAACTATTCCTGTGCTATAATTAGCACCGATGTTATCACAGTGCTGGTCAGAGGCTGGAAAGGATACTGCTGAGTGATTTCTATGTCCGTCAGAGCCATGTTAGCAAACATTTCCATGACTCATTAAGAGGTGCTCACAGCCACTGAGGACGTCACTGCTGACATTTGTTGCAGATATGAGTCATAATTTCATGTTTTTAATTAATACTTCCTAAGCAATTTGAGTATAATACATTTCATTTCAGCATCTCTAATGCCTGTTTTACGCAGGGGGGGGATGTGTGGCAGCAAATATCATGCAAAATATCTAAAAATGCTTTGTGATGATGCAGTATGTAAAGCACACTGTGTGAGAGAGCTGCCTGGAAGCTACGCAGGAGATAAGTAATGATCACTGGAGTTGCAGCATCCGCAGGGAGCAGGAAGTTTGAAATAGTGAAGATGGGTCACATGCAGAGGACAAATCTCCCATCAGTGATTAATCAACTCTAAGTTCACTTTATTTGGGACACACCACACTTTGTCACATCTTGATCCAAAAGATGGCTTCAAGCGGATGTGGCCTGATATACTAACATACAGATATCCCAGCTTTCATTTGACTGTAAAGATCAAGCTACTCAAACACAGGATCCTTCAGTATCCTCTTTCATAGACTCACCCTATTTCCCAGATCTTCAAAACTACAAGTCCCAGTTTGTAATGTGGGCTTTCTGTTATCAATTTGTTGTCTTCAAGCCCAGACAGAGATAACCCCGATCACATCATCAAGGTTATTTTTCTCTGTTTATACAGGCTGTGCACTCCATGACAAGTAATTAAATTAAGTGGTGCTCATTAAAGGAGTGTGTTTGGCCCGTCGACATTGTCACAACCCGACTCTGAAACCATGACAAAACAAGAGGAGGACACAGAATGAAACAAAATAACTAATTTACTTTAATAAAACATGAAATTAACATAATGACTGCTGCCGTCTTGCCTTTTTGCTGCTAGATTCTGTGCAGCAGCAACCGGAGGTGGAGTGACGGCATCAGACCGCCAGTCAAAGCTGTCAAGTCATCCAAAATAAACTCCTTTTTCATATAATCAAATAACTGATTACACACAAACTAACCAGGAACGTGACCACTTGTCACCAAAGGGACAGAAATCACCACTGATTTGTACTTTGAGTTTGGCTCATGTCCCATCCACTAACATGGAGGAGGCAGGATTTATGACCTATGCTCCAACCAGCCACCAGGGAGCGTTTGATTCGTGGTGGCTCCACTTCTGGGGGCTGTCAGCCTGTCCATTGTATATACAGTCAACAGTTTGGACTGAGAGATGCTTGTAACAAACATAACCAATGACCTTTCTCTGGGTTTCAGTATAGCTGATGACGCAGTAGAGGTACAGATGTATACAGCAGGAGTTATAAATGCTGCCCATTATCCAGCGCTAGTGGCGATTTCTAGCTGTTACCATTGAGACCTTTGATCGGCTCTGTATTTTATACTGTAGCATAATATCACTGGGATAGAACTGTCATTGATTGTGCGTATTTTACCTTCCAAAGCTGAGCATTCAACATCGACAACATAGCAAACATGATAAAAGACGGGGCCAGTGATTTACAGCCTTCGTCAGTACACACAGTTGAAAATCCTCTCTTTACCTCACTCTGATTTATCCCATCCAGCAGGTGTGTTTTCTCTCTCGGGTCTGATTCCTCTCTACCCCCACCCCCCACCCTCCTGCCAGCTTAGCTAGCCAGGACAGGCTTTCTTCCACTCCAGAACCATGATTGCATTCTTGAGTTATTTCACCCCCTCGTTCAGAAAGAGAGCCCTCCATCTCTCTCTCTCTCTCTCTCCCTTTCAAGTAGAAGCTGCCGGCTGCGTTTTCCCTTTGAAGATGTAATCTTGGAAAACACAAAGACATCTCCGGGATTATCTTAAATGTCTTCAGTATGTCAACAGCCTTGCCCCGTTGCAGAGCAGTGCTGGCTGTTTAAGGGGTCGGCTGTGATGACAGCCATGGAAAATGCTGCACCACAGAGGTAATCACAGGGTCAACTCTGCTGACTCCATTCAGGGCCAGACTCCCACTGTTCAAACTGGATGATAACAGGCACAAGGAAATTATGTATTTTCCCATGTAGCAGGGCTGTGTTTACAATCAAAGGTAATAGCAGGCAGTGGAACACTCAGTAACAGATGGCGTTGGTAGGTGAGGTTCATTTATGTCATGGCATTTTCCAAAATGTTATGGAAATCAGAATGGTGCAGCATCTTAACTAAGCACACACAATAAGATGAGAAGCATCACTGAGTAGTCACAAGAGGGAGAGTTACTATATGCCAAATTAGAGGCACATAAGTGGGCGCTCCTTGAAAAGGATCTTGACTTTGTAATCATATCAGATGTTATCGGGTGGAGATTTTAGGAAGGGTAAGTGCTCAGAAACTAAATCAGAGAGAGGCTGCCTAGGGAACACGTTGTTATCATAATTACCTGCTGAGCGATGACTGCAGAACTGGTGTTGATGTTGACGCCGAGCTGCCCTCTTCTCTCTCCGACAAGGCAGCCTTGTGTGGGCTGCTGCCTGCTTTGACATCTCTTTGTGTTCTGTTCTGTGTGTGTTTTATTTCGCTTTGTGTTTTTTTTGTTTTTTGTTTTTTGCCTTTCTTTTTTTCAGCCAGGAACACAGACTGCAGGCCAAAAACGCAAATATTGTTTTGGTGAGATCTGGCTTGGAGATTCAGGACGGACTTGCGTCACACTGTGTGTGTGTGTGTGTGTGCGTGCACAGGTGCTGGCAGGCTCTGGGGTTGCTCCTGGGAGCCGAGGCGAACCCAAGACCTCATCTTCTCCGTTTCAAACAACAGCCCGCTCCTGCTGGCACACATGATCTGTTTGAATGAAATGCAGCCCCAGCCTGCTCACTGTTGGCATTTAAATGGAGAAAATAACAGATGATATCAGAGCAGGAGAGAGTGAAGGAGAGTGAGAGAGAGAGACCACTGAACGGGGAGAAACACTTGACCTGTTTGTTTTGGGAAAATGGTATTCCTGTGCTAATTTCCTCCTGATAAGTATCTGACAGCTCATAGTAAAGTGTTTTATCTCGGCTAGAGGGAAATGGCTTCTTTCGCTTATAGCGTCAATCGATTTCAGAGACTCTGCTGCTTTAAATTGCATTCTCTGGTTTTTAGAGTTCTTCTATTTACATAGAGGTAATCAATTACATTTATTAGCCTACTGCTTTTAGCTTAACGGTTGGGGGCATTGATTTTTACTGCTCTGCCTCTCTCTGGTTTAACAGTTGATGAGTTGTGTTAAGACGCCCAGGGACAGCCCTGCCTGTTTTAAGGAGATGAGGTTGGCTTTTATAGCCCTTCTGCTTCCTCGGCCTCGGATGATAAGGTGTGTGTGTGTGTGTGTGTGTATATGTATATGAGTTGAACAGCTGCTTGAGACTAGGATTCCCCCCGGGAAGCTAAAGTAAACGTGGTGGTGTTAAGGGCTTTTAACGGGCAAACTTAGGCTTTGTTATTTTCAGCATTTGAAGAGTTTGCACAGAAAATTTGTTTATCTCGGTGAATGAACAGCCGCATCATCAGATATGACTACCGAGTGTTGATTAGGAAGCAGGAGATGACTGGCTCTTGTGGAGGGTTGAGTTTACATTCAAAGTTCCCCCAGAGGCACCTCTAACCCCCCAAAGGCCCCCACACATTCAGAAGTTATGGATGCAGACACAACCCTCATTTAACACGATTATTTTCTTTGAGGATCACAGCCTCTTATTTCCAGGATGAAAGAGTTCATATGTCTGACAGGAGGTTAAAAAAAAAGCAGGAGTCTGCAGAACTTAGTACGAAGCACTCAGCTTTTCACTGCAATATTCACCAGGTTATTAAGGAACACATTGCTTTGTGCTGCGTCGCTCTCAACACCATCTGTAGTGTGCTGCTCAAGTGGTAGCAATTTTCTTGTAGTCTTGTGTTGCTCACGCAGTATTACAAGTGAAACTCGATTGCAGATCTCTGCTTGATGTTCTAGTGCATTTAGTTCCTCATAAACGTTTGCATTCTTCAGTGATTGCTCCCCGACAGTTTCCAATATGCAGAAATGCTCTGGCTTCTCAGTATTTAGCTCTTCTTTGCATTCGCCAGCTTTGAGGATCATTTCAGAGGATCAGGAAAAACATTGGCCCAGTAGAGCTGAATCTAGTCCAACCTGTGCTGCAAACATCTCTCGTGTGTGTGGTTGCTAAATGACATCACCTTAAAAAAAACGTGATGGATTGAACACCAATTGAAAATCAGCTCAATAAAGATGTAATTGCTGAGTTTTTAGATTTTAATATATGGCCAGCTCTTAAACCCTTCACCTTTTACACACTGGCTGCACACCCATTTTTAAGAGGGTCCTTTGGTGCGTGTTATAGCTGGGTAATATCAGCCTAATGGGCTTACCTGTCAGCACTGTTCGGGATGTAGTCCCTGTAAATCACAGTTGTCTGCGACACCTGCTTGCGTCCCTGTGTATTTATGGCTTTCTCCTCTGCCCTGTCCTCCTCTTTTTGGCTTCACTCCAGAATCAGCCTCGTCAGTACCCTCCCTTCTCACTGGCATCCCTCTTGTTTAAACCATCCATGTTTTGTTGTCTAAAAAACAAACAGGATATATTTTAGATTCAGTCCTGATGCAGTCAAAGATGTGCTAAAACATTTCACCCATAAAGTTGTTGTAGTTCCTTATCGCATTACCACTATCAAAATCCTTCCACTTTCTCAGGCTTTTGTGCACGGAAGTGTCATCAGTGGGCGCCGGTTTCTCTTCAGCTTTGATTAGAAAAGCCGAGACCTGCTGTACCTCTTGGAAAATGGCAACGAGGGCAGCCTGAAGCAGAGGAAGCTTGTTTGCTTCAGTTTTACAGATTGCAAGTGAAGAAACAATGGAAGAGATTGCGGGCTGTCTTTGTCAGAGGGTCATAAAGATAAAGACTGTACTTTCTTTGGTTGTTGAGAATAATATAAAGAGTCTTTGTTTTCAGTTATCCATTTTTGTTTAAATCCTAAGCAAATGAATGAGATATTTAATAATAACAGATAGTAATTTTAATAGTGTGTTTAATTTTGAATACCGTGATCCCAAAAGGACAGTACTGAAA
Organism: Monopterus albus; assembly: GCF_001952655.1. NCBI lineage: Eukaryota > Metazoa > Chordata > Actinopteri > Synbranchiformes > Synbranchidae > Monopterus > Monopterus albus. The sequence goes on from NW_018127940.1 coordinate 2,674,679, forward strand.
ATGCTAAAATTAGCTGACATACTTTTTTCCTTTATCTAAAACTGCATGGAATGATATTTTGGCTACTTGGGGCCCACAAACACAATATATTATAACTTTTGCTGTTGCCAATGTAATAACAAATATACACATCTAGTAAGATTCGTGTGGGCTCGTGTTTTTGCCACTTTTTTTAGCTCTGTTATTTGCTCCTGTAGGTATTTTCTGGTCTTTTAGATTTGCTCAGTGCTCCACTATGTTCACCAGTTAGTTGCTAATTTCTGTGCTGGGCATGTAACAGATCAGAGAGGTGAATCCAAACAACAAAAGAAAACTTAGAGCAGTCAAATGGAAGAGCACCACAGATGACAATGGCAATATGCTGGTACAGACTAAGTCCCTAAGCTTGTGAATGTATGTTTGTGTTCTGGGCCTGTGCTGATTGTGTATCAGCCTTTTAAAGGGCCCCGCGAAGCAGTGAGGGGAAACTAAGAGAGGTGTATTAAGGCACTGAATCTCAGCGCTCTGTGTGTAATGGACTCAGGATGAGGGCTGACCAAGCGTCAGGCTGCTGATAACCTTTAGGAAGGACATTGTTCCTGTGCAGTGGGTGGGGGGGGGGGGGGGCGCCGCATGGGGCGATATACAGGGCTGCTGCGGACTACGATCAGGGCAGGGGGATGGGGGGGGGGGGGGGGGGGAGGGCGTCGCATGGGGCGATATACAGGGCTGCTGCAGCATACGATCAGGGCAGTGTGATGGGTGGTGCAGTTGTTCATTGGTTCACTGGCTCTCCGGCAGGGTTAGGAGGCAGAGTAAAAGGGGCAGTATAACAAACTCCTTCGCAGCTCCCTGCATACATTTTTCAATGCCGAGGTGTATTTCTCTGTGATACATTAGTCCTCTGTCTGAACCAGGTTCTCCCTGGCGTTCCATTAAAAGAAATTTAACAATCTTTTCTTCTGTTTTCCTTCCTTCCTCAGATCATCACTTAAGGAGGGGTCAGCGAGGGACTGCGCACGAGGAATACATGAAGGGTGGGGCGGGGGAGCGGCAGTATCATTGAGGTCAGAGTTCACACAGGTAAATAGATTTTTCTTTCAGTCTGTAGCTCGATGAGTGTGCACGCTCTTTGGTTCAGTCCTGGCTCTCTTGTCTGACACGGAGCAGACGTGGCACGCAAAGGCGAAGTGAGGGAGTAATGGGGCTGGTTTTGATTGGACCCTCCTGGGATGGTGGCTGGGGAGGAGCTGGGAGCTGAGCAGTCTGCAGCTGCTGTTTATGAGGAGCTCTGCAGGATCCCGTTTGGCCCTGTGTAAAAAGCCCCAACCAGTTCCCGCCAAGGAGCCTGGGGCCAGTGTCAGTACCTGGAGAACAGAACAAAATCATCATGCCATGACTGAAATCACATTTTCTGTAGTTTTTTTTTACAGTGGGCAAACGTAGGACTGAGAAATAGAGGAGAAACTGTCCGAGCAGATTTCTAGCGACAATTTAGCATTTCCTGACTTTTTCTAAAATCTGAAGCTGCAATCTGCATTTCTGACTAAAGATGCCATAATATAGCAGTTTGGTATTAAATCGAAATGAAACACGATATTCTGAAGAGCTTACTGAGAGCTTCACTCAATGCTCTACTCATGTTCCAAACCCCAAAAGGTTGGTTTAAAGTAGTGCTAAACTAGTCCATCTAGGTCCAGTTTTCCACTCTTTTTGCCTTTCCTGTAATATTCTTTTTTTTTTTTTTACTTAGTTAAACATTTTGTCAGGGTCCAGGGAGTCTCAATGAATTCAAGATCTCTTTTGCAAGAGAGCTTTGTGTAGAATAAAACCATGAGGCAAAATTAAATACAGCTTGTTCAGCCTAACACAGCAGACACAAACATGGCAACGCTGGTTAAAATAATCACAACCATTATTAGTAATATTGGCTAATAATTTTAAAATCTCTCAAAGGCACAAGTGTTTCTATTTTTCTATCTCATTCCAGCAGTAAGATGCATAATAGTGGAAACCAGTTTTCCCCCATTTCTGGTTGGTGTAAGGACCTTTTTTTTTTTTTTTTTTTTTTTTTTTTCACCTTTAAACCAGCGGTTAAGGAGGATGGGATGGGGTGGGGGGGTAAAAAAATAAATAAAGTGCTGTTTAATCTTTGTATGTCAATGCTGAGCAGTGGTACCACCCAGGGAACATCTGCCTCACATACACACAGATGCACACGCATATGAAGGCAGACAGACTCAGATACTGTATACACATGCACTGCTAACGGGGATCAGCCAAAGCAGTTAGCACACGGCCATCAGAGCACAGAAAGCGACAGGTTTAACACACATAAGCACAAAAATACACGCACACAGGCCCCTGACAAAGTGCCGAGAAATGCACAGTGAAATAAAGCCAGGCTAAGCTAGTCTACAGCACACGGATGCAGACACCTGACAGTATAGGAAGACAACCTTATATCCGTGGGCTCATATTGGTTGGTTTTCTCCTTCTCTCATATTAACACATATGCAGTTCACCAACAGTGGATCAGACTGTGCTGTTGAGGCAGAATTTGGCCAGACAGCCAGGATGAGTAATGTACAGCTTCTCTGGCTTAATTTGTTTAGAAAGCGTATCATTACTGCAAACATGTTACAGACTCTTGCTGTTTACAGAGGAGTATCCCCCCCCCTATTTTTAATGGTGGCCGTGGCACCACATAATATGGTCAGTGTTGACACTGAACACTGCGGCCGTTGTGAGATGACAGAGTTGAGATTGAGAAGAGAGGAAGAGTGTGTTTGTGTCTGAGTTTGCCATGGGTGCTTCGGTGTGTTCTGTCAACACTAAAGGTGAAATTTACAGTTCTGCATCAAAGGTTACGATTTCATTATGCAGCCTACGCACACAGCCGCTGTAGCTGATGTGAACGTGAAACACAGCTTTCAAGAACAACAGAGCACCAAGGTTAAGAGAACAACTTTGTCTTCGCTCAGATTTTTCAATCACTCGATACAGATGATGTCATGACCCTGTATTTATTTATTGTGTAAGTTGACTTTGTGTTCATAAAACAGCGATTTGATGTCTCAGCACAGGAGTTACTGTTTTCCAAAA
>NW_018127940.1:2677824-2688703 GCF_001952655.1 Monopterus albus
CGAAAATCCTAGCGTGGACGCACATTGTAAATGTAAAGAACAGTTTCAGGTTAGCAGATGGTGTGGACACAGTCTGACTGTACGGTTGGGCTAGGTTTTTTTTCTGTGCCTCACTGCCACATGGCAATCCTAGATCAAGAAAAGAATCCTAGGGATTAGCTCACATCATGGAAGTTAGCATCCCATGTATTTATTTCCCTCTAATTTGTGTCCTGCACCCTCTTCCTTTTTCTTTCTCCAAAGTAAAGATTTTCTGAGATAAATGTGTCCATGAACTTCATGTGACGCAGAGAAGGGCAGCGAACATACAGTAAGAACTTGTGTGTTCCTCTTCCTGTATGTTGCGGATAGAATGAGAGAGAACATGAGTCTAATCAAGACTCTCATTCTCTAGTTTCACCTCGGTGCACTGCAGCTTTGTACTGTACACCGTGATGATGATATTTAAAAGACAGGACTGTGTATTTTTATCCTTGCTGGTGATCTTCATTGCGGTTATCGTCTTACGGACCATTATTTCACACGCACAACAAGCTGGCCTTTTTTTTTTGTATTGTGTGCTGCAAGAGGCATCTCACAAACAAGCAGAGGTGAGAGTGGGAGGATGAGAGTGAACATTGTCTTCTCTTTCTCAGCTTAGTGACAGAGCAGAACAGGTTGCGTGAGGATACTTGCTATCCTTAACAATGTCTAACACTGCCTCAGGGCCACCTCTGCTCCTCTAATGCAGCTGAGAATTGTTTTGTGGAGAGGAGTTGGAGTATTAGCAACACATTCCTCAGCGTCAGATGGTGTTTCTGGTACACTTTTAATTACCAGGGTAACACATTTACTTTGTCATGTTGGGATATAATTAATGCAGAGATTAATATCTCATAATGGTTGTGTTTAATAGATTTTTTTTTTCCCCCTTTGCACAGTTGTGAGTCATTAAACATAAGTAAATACACTTGAATTTAGTGTGCTAACAGAATTTTTTTTTAAATTTTTGTTTGTTTGTGAAATGTTGTTGTCATAAAACTTGGGTACTGTGGAGCTTTGGGAACAAGGAAACAGGCCCCCAGACCAGTCAAACTTATTTGGAAGAGAAAACAAAAGGGATATGCTAAACTACCACCACAGCCGTCTGTCACAAACGGTCAAGACGACTTACAGATGTAATTCCTGATTCAGCTTTAACTGTGATTACAGTGTTTAAGGCGCTGATTTGAGCTTTGTTTACAGTGTGTGTGTAATCATGTGACCACTGTTGTTTTTTGCCCTGTCTGACTTGGTTTTACCAATATGTTCCCAGATCATTTATTTAGGTGATTAGGTATTTAGGTGCAAAGTTATAATCAATAGAAGTGTCTGGGTAAAAACTGTGGGGATAAATAAGATCCAGGTTTTATTAAACCTGAATTTTATTTTAAATGTTGATGTAATCTGAAATGGCATCGCTCTGGTTGGCCACCATCTTTGTGCCCTGGTCGGTTCACGACGTTATCCATCACCAGGTCTCTGTTTGGCGTTGTCAATTACCCAGAGGAAAATGACTTTAGAGGCCCGTATGGGACACGGAGCCATGGTGGGCCTGACATGGCTGTGTTATATGATTACACAACCTGTTGGCTGTCCGCCTGTCAAGTGTCTCCCGGCTCTGATGAATGACTGTAATATGCTGCGCATCACAACACGCCACTCCACACACTCATTAATGACTTCTCATAATGCCTGGGACGTTCCTCTAATGCAGAGAGACAGAGAAGAGGGGAGACAGAGAGAGAGAGAGAGAGAGAGAAGGGCTGTTTGTTGTAGTGTGAGAGTGAGAAATGGCGTTCATGAATACTCCAACCTTGTTTCTGTCACCATTCAATGCAGTAAACAAAAGAAACACAGTGTCCTCATTCGAATACGTTTACAAATGTAATGGCAAGATGCCGCCATCACAGGCACATGCGACTCTTAATGAACGAGTGAAGGGTGACAGAAATAGGATAGGGACAAAAAGTATATAAATAAAAAAAGAGATGTAAAAATTATTATTTTTATAAGTGCGACACATATGTTTCTCACTTAGATACGTACTTGTCCATCTGTGGCCTATTTGCATAGATTATCAGAAATGTGCGATGTAGCATGGACGCCAGTGTGAGAACATTACAATAGAGATGCTTGAAGAAAGGAGATCAAATTTGTCGGATGCCATCTGAAGCTTAGCTGATTGCGCTTTCTTCTAGTGAATTTGCAGACATGCTACTCAGATCCTTCAAACTACTTGACTCTCGGCTTTAACAAACAGATTTGATTCTAATAGAGACACCGCTCTGAAAGGCTTAAAATTAAAAGGGGGGGGGGGGGGGGGTGTTTGCAGATTTTTTCTAAGGGGGTGCTGTGTCCCAGGGGTTGTGTGGCTAAAAAGTAAAGTAGTTTTTTTGAAGTGTACCAGCCACAGAGAGGTTATCTAAAACCTACATGACCCTAAGCCACATTAGTTGGGGTATTTATGGCTCTGTCAGACTCAGAGTGTGTAATGCCGACTGGGAAGCGTCAGCCACATTGCAAGAGCCCCATCGATAAGCACATTCTTTCTCTCGATTTGGCAGGTCTGTGCTCAATATGCTGCGCCTTTGTCTTGTCATATATTTTGCGTTGTCTCACATTAAAATCAGTATTTCTATAGAATGAGATACAGATGTTAAGAGATTTTCAATTCCACTTTGCTCAGATGTGCCAGTGTTTTCAGGCTCAATGTCGTGGAGGGAAGCGCTGAGCAGGGCTGCACCTGCAGTGTGTGTATGTGAGAGAGGAGGAGGAGGAGGAGGCAGAGACAATCTGTCTGTATGTTCCTCTATCTGGGCGCCTGTGTTAGTGTATTTGTTCTTTGTCACAGCTTGAGTTTCTCAGTTTGAAATGCAACACCTGCAGATGTGTCTTGTAAACAGCAGCCCCCAGCTTCTCTCCCATTCAGAGGGCCCCACTGAAACAAAGCAAATAAAGGAGCTCTCTACATGGGGCGAAGATGTCACGTGTGGGTGTGTCTGCTTGTGCACGAGTGTATCCGTGATTATCCCCTGTTTAAATGCCAGTGTCTTTAAATTGAACTGCAAAGAGCTCCCAGCTCCGTGCCAGTCACAACATTAGCAGCTCTGTCATATTTATGTCTGTTGATATAAGGAGGCCAGCGGTCACTGACAACCTGTTGACGTGGGGCAAATTTATGCAACATGAATGCAAACACGCAGACAACAACAGCCCAGTTTTTGGCACAGCATGTTATAGCGGTGTTTTGTTGTTGTTGTTGTTTTTTTTTTGTTGCTGCTGGTCTTTAGGTCCTTCCAGTTTCAGACACCAGACCCTGAGATACTCTCCGCGCCGCTCCCTGACCCTCCTAATTGGGAACGGCTGTAGCTGAGAGAGCTAAATAGACAGAAAGGGAGAAGAGATTCTTGTGTGGATGTGAAAGAGAATAACAAAAGAATGAGCAAATGAAAGGAGCAAAGAGCCAGACCTGTGCAGGCCAAGTGGAAGATGACTGTGTGCTCAACAGTTGGGCTCATGAAAGCTGAACCTCCTCTCTCCCCTCCTCTCTTTATTGTTTCCTCTCTGGCCACGAGCCAAAGGAAGCCAAGCATGGTGTCCAAAATGTAAGTTTAGCTTTCTAATATAGTGTATGAGAACTATAAGAAAGCAAAAACAGAAGAAGGGCATGTTGCTTGGAGTGGAGAGAGAGAGAATTGCATAAAGGAAAATCCAACCAGAGGAGGAAGAAGAGGAGCGGTAAGCTTGGTGACAGCTGCATGCATGTCGTAGTGGGTGACGGACGGCCTGTCCGTCTGTCAGAGCAGATATTTCTGTCTGTTTAGTGCTGCCTTAGTGGCTGCCAGAGACACTCTTCATGTCATCACTGGGTGCCTACTGTCACTGGCTAAAAAGGAGAGAGGGAGTGGAGTGTGGAGTGTTTGCATGGGTGTGTGTGTGTGTGATAGAGGGTGACGGCGAGAGAAACTCGAGCAGCTGTCGTGAAAGCTCGTCTGCTCTGTCAGTACATCTTGAATCTGCTTTCCCCTGGTGTCTCCTTTGTAGTACAGTATTTTAGGCAGTTGTTTAGTCAAGAGGTGACCTTTCTGATGTTAAAGGAACTTTGTTTTGGGAAATCTTTTAAGTTACGCAGCAGCTTATGTGTTAAGTGCTGAGATTGTAAACTCTGTATGCCCAGATGTGGATTGGTGTCTGGCTGATGCCCGACCCTCTTAACAAGGTCAGTATTGGCACAAAGCTGACCTGTGTCCATATTCTGTCATGTCCAAATGTCAGAGACTGAGCCTCGAATTGCTCCGGATGAGGAGGCCAGTACCTTTTATTGCAGCTCCACCACCATCGCTGAATGTGTGCCTGGGTGAATCAGAGGCTTTTTGAAGCACTTTGTCTTGTTCAGTTTGAGAACTGTTGCACAAATGCACTCTAAATTCCAAACAAAATGAGATATCATATACTGAAAAAGGTCCAAAATGCAGCACTAACAGGTTGGTGCTACTGAGCCAGTTTGAGGCTTGTGTTTCCTTGGACTTGCTGGAGTCTGTTGTAAAGCTGTGGAGGTGGCGAGTACAATGTTATGCTGTCTTGTATTAGTTAATGGCTGGCTCTTCCAGGTTTTTCTACAAGAATATACTTTTAGTATCCACACAATGTAGTAGGCGATTAGTATTAACTCAGAAAACTTGCAGCAGCTGTAATGAAGAGATGTGGTGGTAGGCGGCTGAGTCTGTCAGTTTTGTGTAGGAGGTACAATTTACAAGAAATATTCTACAAAAATAGCATACTGTTTTAAATTTCCTGGGTCAACTGAATGTGGATGTGGGTGGCACACAGAGACGGAGCTGAAAATCACTGAGTGCAGTAGTTGCTCACTTGAAGTAGTTCAGAAAATTCTAGCCAGTGTATATTCTAGATATTTAATGCTTTGTAGTTTTGTGAGGTTGCAGGACAGAATAACAAATTCCACTGACTGTTACTAAAAGGTTTGACCTCTTATTTTGTATATTATTAGTTATAACAAGCTGCTATCATTTAACACCCTGAAGAGAAAGGATTAGCATGTAGCACACAGATGATTTTAGCACTTTCATTAGTGAACAATGGGCCGATTTCTTGAAAACATCACATATTTCTTTAAATCAAGGGTTTTCTGTTTCTTACTAATATGGTGTGTTTTTTGCCTTAAGTGCTAGCCATTGACTGATTGCAATCATCTGTTGCTGGAGTGCTGTCATCTGATTACAAATGTGTTTTTTGCCAACCTAGATGGCCATGGAGTGAGGTAATGGAAAGGGGAAAAAATGTAAGAGTGTTAGAGGAGGTGCTGGGATACAGCGGCTCAGTGATTATGGAGAAGGTTGAGGGGTTTGCACCCACAAGACAGCGTGCTTTCTCAGGCTCCTCTGGTTTTCACGTGGCTTAGAGGCAGCCTCTAAACTGGGTGAAGCTGTCAGTGCATACAACCCCGGCCTGATAAATGGATATAGAAAGTGGATAGGGGACGGTTTAGGCGTCCCTTCTGATTTTAAGTTCCTCAGATATCTAAACTTTTCATGACCTTTCTTGGACTGTTTTGTGGGATCTCTCAACAAGACAATGATACTGCCCTGATTTAATGAATCTAGGAAGCAGGGTCACTTAATTCTCCCGACGTTATTCCCAGGCTGGAAAACCCCTGTTTTTAGCAGCGGCATGAGCTTTCACAGCGACGTTACCTATAATTTTGTGGCAGTTGTGACAACATTTGTCCAACTTTAGGCTCTGTACTGTCAGTGTTACCTTCCTCTGGCTCCTCCGTTGTGCTGACAGTCCTGAAACCACACACCTGTGTTTCTGTTCCGTAAGTTAACACAGTTATCTCTATATGTAACTGGAGCCCTCAACCTACATGGCCACTTGGCATACATCTGTGTGGTTGCGTGTGTCTGTGTGTGATCCTGCAGCTGCAGGATCCGGACTTGCCAGTATTTTCATTCCCTCTGGAGGCGTTTCCGCACGCTAACAAAGCCCGTCCTGCACGATGAAATGGAGAGGAAGCAGCTTTTGTGAAGGGAGCAGCCGATTTTGGTGTGTGCACGACTGACCCTGCTATCAGTTTGTTCCATGCAAATTTACTTTGGAGCTTGCAATTCAGGTTGCTCCAGGCTCTTGTGTGCTGATGAGCCTACTGTAGCACAAGAACAAGCCTACTCTCTTAATACCTTTCACAAAGCAAATTTGTCTCCTATTTGGCTCTAATTAACTGGCATAATACCTAGCTTGTTGGAATGGTTAGTGTTTTAACAAGGCTTGTTAATCACTGGCCTTACACAAACTTCACTTCCTCTGTAGCCGTTGCCAAAATGTGAACTGTAGCTCAGGTCACAATCCTCCAGGGTGTCTGGCTCTGGGAAGGGACTGAACCAAGCCAGTAATAGTAGAAAATTGTCTTTTTTAACAGAACTAACATAAAACATGCACTCCTTGCCCTCATGTCTGCAATAAATAAATCACACTGATTTAAATCAAAGACATTCATATTCAACTTTGCTGTTTTTTGGGTTCAAGTATAAATTTTATTCTTTGCTGCTGGATACCCTTTGTTTTGCTGGTGGTTTTCCAGAAATAACTCCTGGGTTTTGGCAAGAGCTGAGGTCGAAGCTCACGCAAAAAAATCATTATTGCTGTCTCACTTGTGGTCATGACACAGCTGCTGAAAATGGCAAGTGTTCTTTCTTTTTATTTTTTTAATGGGAGCGAAAGTAGAGCAACATTAGTATCGTTGAAGATTTTCTCTGGGGTTGTCTACAGAGTCAGCATCCTGTGTGTTGACATCCAGACCTGAAATGCACGTTCATGCTCATAAACAGGGTTTTGTCCCTCTGGAGAAAATAACCCTGATAATTACTGGGTGCCTATGGACCTTACCACAGCCGGAGGGGGAGGAGGAGACCGGGGGTTGACTGAGTCTAAGAGGGAGAGACAGGGAGAGAGAGCCACATCCGCTGGTGCATTCCTCCGTGCTGTGTCATACCGGTGCCGAGTTTCCCCTCGGTTTGCACAGAGATTTCCGCGAGGTGGAGGGTGCAAAGGGCCACTGACGCAATGCTCGAGGCTGTAGACATTGACATTTAAAGTCTAACAAGGCAACGCGGCCACATGACTCCACACAGCGGCAGAAAGACAACAAAACTGCTTAAAGAATAAACATAAGAGGATTGCTAGGCAATGGCAAAACAATGAAGATGTACGAAGACACAGTACATGGAATGAAGAAAGGACACAGCTTGGTGGTCTGTGGATGTGCCCATTGATTTCACCTCTTCTTCTCCCGCTCTTTTTGCCCTCACCACGTGGTCTCTCTGGTCTGGCTGTATTGGCACCATTACAGCAGCCGGAGCTGAATGTCTGTGGTTGGCTCACCGCCCGTCTGCTTGCCTGTCATTCAGCTGGTTAAAGAGGCCTTGTTGAACCGCTGCACTGTGCCCGGCTACTACGGGGCCATTCATGCCGGTAACAGCAGAAACAGCCAAGTCCTGTCATCAGGGCCAGCTAGCACATAGCAATTTATGACTGGAAATGACAAGGGCATGTGGCTTGGTAGGCACAGCTTCCCCAGAGCAAACGCGTAATCCATTTTGTCAATGTTTGCATTACATTTTAGAGAATGAGAAGCTTCTCTGTAACAGAGCGAGCTTCTTTAGACAAACACATATGTTTTTTTTTTCTTCTCTGTTGCATGTATGCCATCTACATCGAGCATAAAGTGAAATAGGCTCATCTGTTCCCTAAGAAATTATACAACAGCACAAAACAACAAAACAGATTCTTTGTGCTGCCTCAAACACTGGTAATTTAAAAAAGAACACAGTTTGTCACTCCCAGCGTTTTTTTTTTGTTTGTTTTTTTTTATTTTTTTATTTCCTCCTGCTTGTCGGTTGCTCTGTGTGCCTTTGGTTAATGGCGGCTCATCCTGTCACAGATGACCTGCTCCTTAGTGAACCGTTCTCCGTCCTCTTCTTGGTCCCAGTGTGACACACACAGTGAGGACATGCGTGAGGGATGTGACTTCATCCTGCGCTCTCCCTCCTTTCTCTAACTCCTCTTTGCCTCCTCTCCTCATCCTTGACTCCTCCACTTTCTCTTCCTCTCTCATCCTCCCTTCTCTCTTTTGTCCTTTTATGTCTTCCTCCCCTGCCCCTCGCTGTGTCTACACTCCTAACATCTTCCTGGTATGATTAGCAATAGTGTTTTTTCCCCAGCCAGTGTAACGTCTAGAGCCTCCTGTGTCCTTGGAAAAAAGCCTAATAAGCTCAGACACACACGGCTGTCTGTGCTCCACAGACCTATTCTCCAGTGTCATCCAGCACACACTGAGGTAAACAAAGACTACCACACACATGTGTACGTACACACACACACACACACACACACACACACACACTATTATAGTGTGCTAATAGACCACCATACCAACCCACTGAGGACAGCACTGACGTGAACTCGCTGGCGTTGACCTTCCATGTGCCAATCACAACAAATCCGCTCCCTGATTTGAATATGGGGAGGAAAACACTGTAAATTGAAAGCAGAAATCCCCCTGGTGTGAGACAAGATGAGCCTCCGAATAAATTATTCAGATGGCAGCCTCTTTCCTGCATGATTCTCGCCTTCTGCTATGTTTAATGGCATCTGTGATGACGCCCATCAGAGATTAATCCAGATGTAAGATGTTCGCTCGTGTGTGTTTTGTGCATGCGTGCTTACATTTGTACGTGTGTTTTTGTCTCTGTGTGTGTGTGGCCCGCTCACCCCTCTTCTCATGCATCCCGTCGTGTCGTGTGATGGGGAAACAAAGCCTCAACAGGGGAATTTATTTCTCCTCTGGAGAGGGCTGTAAATAAACAACTAGTGAATCAATGCCTCCATTTGTTTTTTCTCTGATAATTCTGCCTGTGTCGTGAGGCGGCGTGACAGTATTTTGTAAGTCGTCATAGCTCTCGGCAGCCATATTTCCTCTTGGTGGAAGTGAGAAAACATGCTGCATTGGCCTCATGTTTCATTACCGGGGATCAGTAAATTACTGCATGCTTTTTATATCACTCACTGCAGTTCATTTAGCACCATGATGGAGCCTTTGAATGAGTGGGAAGTAACACCAGCATTAGATAGTGTGCTTGAGATCTGCTCAGTCAACTAAATACTGTACACACAAGCATAGAAATTAGCAGGTGATTCACAGAAAAAGGGCGAACACAAGCACACACAATGGTTTGAATATAAGCTATTGTACTGGGAATACACTGATTGCCATATTTTTCTCAAGCATGTTGGCATAAGTTTTTTTTTTTTTTAAACATAGATGCTCAATTCTTAAAGGTTCAGTTAATCAATATTACTGCTGAATCGACACTTTAAACTGGTGAAATAAACTATTATTTTCCCTAATTGCAGTTCTGTGGTCTTCATTAACAATAATAAGCAGAGCACAGGTCCCAGAAAATATGAGGGTGGTTACTTGTATTAGCTACGGTTTGATGACTAATAGGAACAGTGAGTAATGGTGTGAATGCAGCGCAGAGTGATCCTGGTTCTTCAGGAATAAAGGTAACCTCCCGCTGTGTAAACCTTGATTAGGTGCACTCGTTCAGCTACAGTAACATTGCTCCTGGTAACGCCGAGATGACTATGTAAGAGCCTCTAATGAGCGCTGGTTTACCGTGGTTTCTTTGTGCTCAAGTACCCTTCTCTGTGTCCCATATCCAAGTGTGAAATTACAATATCAGATCATACTTAGTTAATTAAACCCATATGACTAATTTAATTTGACTCAGATATGGGGGAAAATGAATAAATCATGGAGGCGTATTTAGCTTGCTAGCACTGGTGTTAACAGTAATTAAATGTGGGGCAATCTGTAGCCTGTTAAGATAGCTCAAGTCTTTTCTTGCAGCCTACTGTACAAGAACACGTGGAAAAAATAAAAAAAAGTAAGCCAGATGGTTTAGGGAAGCAGTCTAGCAGAATTTTAATGACATGATGTGGGAGTTTCAAACACAGTGAAAGATGCAGTGCTGTAAAGTAGGCTAGTGCATTAAATGTCACCGAGTGGTCATCCCATTAGGAGATCTGCACAGAAGAGGCAGAAGCAGTGAAAAAATAGTTTCCCGTGATTAGATCCTAGAGAGTTCAAAGACAGCTGCTTCTGAAACTAGATGGGCACAAAATACTCCCAATGAAAATGTGAAATCAACTTGTATTTGTCACTTGAGCATTTTAATGTCTCATATTTGGCAGGGATTAGAGATGCACGCTCTCTCCAGCTCTGTCAGTATGTGCTTCCAATTTGTCAGAAGCATGACAGGGTGCTTCATTACATCTCGATAAATGACGCCACCTAAGTCTTATTTCCCTATCACTAAAAAGCAGATTGTGTTTTGTCACACTCCCTGATGTACATTGCATTCTGTTTTGTTTCATTTTAGACTTGCTCTGTGATTGATGAGGATTAAGAAACGGATTTTGCCTCATAGGAAACACAGGAACGTCCTCATCTGCGCTGGTAAGGATCCTGATTTATCACCTACGTCTTCATATGAACAGTTAAGCAGCAGCTCCTACGGTGACACAGATGTGCTTCAGCATGGTTTTGCAAACAAAATGGTTGTATTTTGGATGTGTGTGTGTGTGTCGTACCAGGCCTAAAACACAAAGGAGATTTGTCCTAGAACAGAATGCACTGGTGATCTATCCATCCATTTTCCTCCTCTTATCCGGGACCGGGTCGCGGGGGCAGCAGTCTAAGCAAAGATGCCCAGACTTCCCTCTCTCCAGACACTTCCTCCAGCTCCTCCGGGGGAATGCAGAGGCGTTCCCAGGCCAG
>NW_018127940.1:2689462-2703822 GCF_001952655.1 Monopterus albus
ACGGTCGAATGCCTTCTCCAGATCCACGAAACACATGTGGACTGGTTGGGCAAACTCCCATGAACCCTCCGCCACCCTGAAGAGGGTATAGAGCTGGTCCAGTGTTCCACGGCCAGGACGAAAACCGCATTGTTCCTCCTGAATCCGAGGTTCGACTATCGGTCCCAACACTGCACTGGTGATCATATTATATATTAACTGAGGCAGAAGACTGTGTGCTTTCCAGAATAAATTGAAAATATATTGTACTGTGGTTCAGAGGTGCAAAAGAACACGGAGGCTTTTTAGTTTTTCAGCACAAAAACTCAAAATGTAAAAAAGTCCTTTTATTTTCCTATTACACTGAAACAACACAGTTTTTTTAGATAAGCTAAACAAAGTTGTACAAATATCCACAGTGTGATTTGCACGTTGTAAAGTAATTGAAATGGCTCCTAACATAACAAGACAGATGCACCAGAAAGGCTGACCGCTGTTTTTTTGCACGAAAGCATATGTTTACATGATGATTTACATGATTGTGATTTGTATTTTGGGAGAAAAGGCTTTTCCACTTTACATGGCAGACACCTGGTACTTGCAGGTAACGGGGCAGTCAGTCCTAAGAGACTGAACAAGTTGTGATGCTCCGTCATTCACTGCTTCACTATATTAATCTTCTTCTTCTGATGCGGTCGATGTAGAAAAAAGCCTGTTTGAAGGCTGTTTACATTACCATATTATCACATGTATACTACAGTGGTGATACTACCCTGGTTCTGCTTCAAGCTGTCCCTAAGGTCTGAAACCTGAACTGCAGAGTTAGCATTGTTGAACCAATGGAGAATGACCATCTGTGGCTATTGATCAGTCTCTATCAACAGTACTGTCAATCTCCAAGAGTGCTTATCTCCATATTCCTTTTCTTTATCAGTTACTCTTTTCTGAATATCCTGCAGGACAAAGCTCCATTTGATGAAAACACATGCATGAGTACTGGTGGCTTTTGAACTGCATGAATATTAAATGTTCATTTCGACCTTGGCTGAGAAGAAACACTCCATCAGTCATCGTTTCCGTGTCAAAAGTCTTTGACTGACATCATGGATGGTCTAATTGGGGTGAATGAGGATGTGAGGAAACATCAGATAAGGGGCCAGCAAATAGCCTGCACACATTTTAAGGAAATGGATACCTTGGACCTCTGCTTTTGTTTGGAGGGCTGTGCAAAATGTTGACTATGTAGTTTGTATACATGTGAAACGGCATCAAAACCCTGGAAGGTGAATATTTTTTTAGTGGCATCTGCACATTCTGCAATATGCTAATGAGCAGGGCTGCAAAAGCCAGATTGCCAGGAGAGAGAGGGGGTGATGGAGAGAGAATGAAGAGGGAGGGAGCAGATTGGAAAAGAGAGAAACAGACGGAGGCTGGTGTAAATTATGGATGCAACCTGCGATTTCCAAGAGGAAAAGAACGGTGGAGAGAAACCTCCAGTCATGCATATCAGATTACACATTTACCACATTTTCTTATCATGGTCGCTGAGCAAACTCGTACACAATCTGGCCTCTGTGCGTGCATATGAGAAAAGGCAGAGAAGCACTTTCATCCATATCGAGTTGTGTGGAGTCAGTATTGTGCTGTCAGGTATTCTGTGAACTTGATATGACGTGTGTCTAAAGATGTGTTAACTTTCACTGCTCTATTGTGTTGTGTTGCTTTATATTGTGGGGCTCAGTGTGTCTGAAGTCACATAGCCCCGGATAGTTAACACTCATCTCAGCATTGTGCATGTTCCTGGACATGGTGGCAAATCTGTTATCTGTTTCAGCTACTTTATGCTACTCAGATCACACTGTGAATATTTATAGGACTGTGTTTAACTATAATTGACTAATGAGAGATGGATTGCTGAGCTCCCAGGTTTCTTTTATTAAAATTGCTTAACTCTCATTATGTTTTGCTGTTGTGCAATTCTAAGTAAAGCTCAGTAAAACTGAGTGTTCATGTCCCACTACTATACTGTACTCTTGTGTGCCAATCCCCTCACAGCCTGTGTGAATAATGGATCCATTCTTGAGTCATGTCTGTGACTGGGTCCTGTGCAGTGGTGTGGTTTCCCCACCAGAGAGGTGGGGGCAGAGGAGACAGGAGGGGCTGGTGGTCTGGAAATGGCTCTGCCTGAGCTGGGAGCACCTTAGGTGGGCCTCTGTGCCAGCCTTACCTTAACACACACGACAAAACCGCAGTTCTGCTAGAACACCTGGCTCATACAATGCACCTAATTTTCAGCTCAGCTGAATGGAAATATGGTTTAATCTGTCTCAATTCAAAGTCATGGCCTGAGTGAGAATTAGAAAAGGGCTGTGTTTTCTAAGAACTGGACAGGAGCCACGGTGCACTTAAAGTGAGAAGTGTCTGAGCCGAGAGCTGAAACTACAAAGCTGCCCCGGCTCTTGCCTGCATGTTAATGCGTGTTAATGTGCAAAGTAGGTCATTTATTTGGAGCGGGGACAGTCGTAGTGTGCTTCTCTGGAGAGATGTCAGAGCGGGAAATCGTTTCATAAGCAGACACACTGCTGGATTTGCTGAGGTGCGCTTGGGATTTAAATTACAGATATGTTGTTTCTATGTCAGGCTCAAACGCCAACATACCAGAGGGGAAGGAGGGAGGTGCTGAAGGTAAAAGTGGCTGTGGTCAATCCAGAAACAGCATCAGTAACCACAACCAGAGATGGCAACCTAAAAATCAGATTACCACACAAACAGCTAAGAGGCTTAATTCTGATCTCCCCCTCTCTCCCCCTCTATTCCCCCATGAAATCTACAATCTATAACGTCCCTTCAAATGATTTTGTATTTTACTTCCTCATATAATGGTCGCATGTATGGAATGAAACTCTTTCTACTCAGTGATCTTCGCCCTTTTGTTCTGCCTTGAGGCCTCTAGAAATTGCTTTACTAAACACAGTATCATATTAGTCTTTAAAAATATCTTCACAGGGCTACAACACGATTCTGACCTCTGATCAGATGCTGCACTGTTTGCTGTTAAGGCCTATAATAGTATAATAATGTGTTCCAGACGGCACACTTGCTGTTTGGAATTAAGCTGCGCTGAAAGATGCCCGTGGCTCTGTGACTGTCACTTAAACAGGCAGAGCAATGTTCACTAGCACAGACCTAATTAATAGAGAACATGGTCTATGGAAGGGAATAATTACACCTTGTTCCTGGCTTTCAGAGATCAAAATTGTTGCTTTATATCTTAGAATTAGTCTTAGGAATGGTTGTTGGTTTACAGGGAAATGGTGGCAGTACAGTATGTTCTCTGAAAAATAGACTCTAGATTAATTTGGTTAATCTTTCATAAAGCTTATAAAGTCAGAGGCCATTTAAAGCTTTTCAGATTATTTGTTCTCAGCCAATATTACATACCATAGTTGCACCAAGCTGCACATAAACTCTACAGCTCTCGAACACAATGCCAAGACAAGGCGCTTGCCTTGGAAAGTGCTCGTCTGTGATAGCGTTGTTTGTGCAATGGGAGCTATTCAGATGTTCTTCTTTCTGTGATCTCATTCAAAGGGGCCAGTTCACGTACGGCGCTGTAACGCTCTCCCGAGTGCTGATAACTGCTAACAGATTTGTATTAATATCCTCACTGGTACTCTTTGATATCAGCTGATTCATTTTGAGTCTCCGCTCGGCTACTCACGCACAGCACAGCTCAGCTAAACACAAAACTACAATACAGAATTGCTCTTGACAGCTTGACAAACTGACAATCCCACTCTCAATCACTCCCTCTCCTGCCCTCCCTCTTGCTATCTCTGATGGAGCCATATATTGTAACCAACAAGACAGTAATCAGCGCAAACCTAATCAAATCACTGCTCCGACAAGCAGCCCTGGCTGCTGAGCTTCCACGAAACACATCTCAGATCAGGAGGCAGGCTGCACGTACAGCAGTATGTACTGTAACCTGTGTGAAATGTCAGCAGAAGCAGGATTATTTTCGAAAATGTCACTGACAGCGTAATAGCTCAGTAGAAGAGTGTCTCATGCTATGTTTGTATCTCGTGTCAGCAGTTGTGATATGCGACTCTGTGTGTGTTTCTGAGAGCTACAGTACACAAATGGAATCCTGATTCTATAGACTGAAACAGGCATGTGATTGGCAGAGCGCGCCAGCCATCGAGTTTGCCATTAAAATGTGTGTTTTAGATCTGCACAAACAAACGCACATCTCCAAACCTCCTCATTATCAGCAGCAGGAAAGCTGCCTGGGCACTGGGACAACTTGTGTGTGTGTCCACATTTGTTTGTGTGTGTTTGCATGCACCTAATTCAGCCAAGGCTCATTCCAAGATTTGGTTAACCAAGCTGGCTCACCCTATCGCACTGCCACAGAGTGTGCAGTTGCTTCGGCCTCTGTTTCATTTCGTGACACCCACACTGTTGTCCTCTTGCCGTGAAAACACACAGACGTCTGCTTTTTCTACACCCTAAAAGACATACAAGCATATGCGCGCACACAGCTGAATGAGAGAGCGATAAAGTTAGAGAGTGAGAAACAGGAACAAATGAGAAAGCACCAATTAAGCTCCTCAGACAGTTCTGCCAACAGACATCAGGGGTTTGGAGGGATAAAGTGTTTGTGTGTGGTTGTGTATTTGTGTTGGAGAGGAGGTCTGAACGGAGCAGTGGCCTCTAACTTTGTGTTATACAAAAAATTTTGTACTTTTCAGGTCTTTAAATAACTCCTTACAGTGAGGTGTCCGTAACATGGTGTGGAGGCTAAGAAGCCTCAGGAGCTTGCAGCTTTTAATATTTGCATTTTTAGCAGTGTAGTGTACAGATGTTTTTTTAAAGTGATACTGTGTATTTGTTCTGGCTATCTGGTTTTTACCAGCTGGATACTCTAACTTGGTTCAGACCATTAAATCTAAATATATCTGAAGCACATGGCTAATTATGAGCTACTATTGCATAAAGTTGCCTCTAAAATTCTTTACATTCTCTACACATAACCACATATATCCTAAAATGTTTCTGTGTGTGTAGATTCAGAGCATAGAATTGGTTTCGTAGCTATATATTTGTAGATTTTCAGTTGTACAGAAAAAGCTGCAAATCCTCACAGTGGAAAAGCTGACACAATTATTTGATTATCAAAATTATTGTCAATTTTTTTTAATTTGAGTGAAACAAAAATGCCTTTGTTCTGCTTTCAGACTTTCAAGTCAGCAACCAGTAGCTAATTCTTAATCCAAACAGTCTTAGAGACAGAAAAACTCTCTCTGCTGCCAAGTACCACTACTTCTGTTTTGTGTTCATGCTGTGAAACAAAAAGCTAGTTTGGCCAAATCCGGCCTGACATCACTGGCAACAGCTGCAGGCTTCGTGTACTGTGTGTCTGCGCGTGCGTGTATGTACGTCTCTGCGTGTTTACGTCCGTGTGCGCCCGTGTTTGTGTCCGTCAAGATGAGGTGACCTGATTGCTCATCTGAGCAGTGAGGGAATACCCAGCTTTATGTTAGAGTAGCACCGCTGAACACCACCAGAGCTGGACCACAATGCATCCCGGCTGGCGGCCCCCTCCTTCTCAGAGCCCCTCCCTTTTGTGTTTTGTGTATGTGCCATGCCCCCACCACCTTCACCTCCCCCACATCCAACCTTGCGCACACACACACACACACACACACACACACACACACACTCAAACAGTGGCACTCCTGACCATGCCAAACCAGATTTGGAGATGAAAAATGATCCACCACTGGCGTTGCACTGCTGTAACAGCTCCCAGCTATAGAGTCGTGGGTCAGGCCAAATCCTGTTTAAAGAGCCTTCATCCTTATTGCAGTTAAGATAGAGCTACTTATAACTGGACCTCTCCTCTCCCTGACAGATTCCATCAACACTTTTCATGTACAGTAATATATTTCTTTTATTTTGTTTGTGAACAGCAACAAAATAACTTTTTACATCTTGAGAGGGGAGGTTTTTCCTCAGCCAGCTAAGGGGGCTGACAGTCCGTAAAACCTGCAATGAAACATGTCTCGCTCTGCCTCAAGGAACCGTTAACCCACTTAAATGAATTGAATTTGTTTAGGTTTCGGTGGATAGTTTTGTTATTACAAGATGGCCCATTATATTGTGCTGGAAGAGGCCTTTTCTTTCCAAGAATACTGCTGTAGAGGAACTGCAGAATTTGAATGCCTTTTAGCATGACTATGCTCCCGTTTGAAGATACTGACTGACAGCACAAAGCACTGCATATTGGCAGCTTTAGTCTATAAAGATACTTTAATGAATATTAGTACTGGCTTTCAGAAAATATGTAAGCACCAGTTTGTTAGTGCCAATAAGAAGCGGATGGCCTTATCATTCAGTCCTCCCAGCACAAACACATAAAGTGCCTTCTCAACACATGCACCCGCTCCAACAGAAAAGGCCCCCGGCCCCCTGGGCCCTCAGCTCAGTGGGCCTGTGGTGAACCGTGTGTTTGTTTGTGGGGCTTAATAAACTTACTAGAGCCTACTCCCTGCACCCTTTCTGTTTTTGTCCAGGGGAAGGAAAAGAGAGAGAATGGATTTCCAGCAGCACCTTGGGGGGGCTGGAGCAAGGCTGGCAGGAGAGCTGCAGGGCGGTGAGGGTGAAAAGGGCAGGGGGAGAATGCTGAGGAGAAGGAAACAGTGGAGCAGAAAGTGGGGGCCAGCAGGCTTATTGACATAGTTCAGATAAGTGAAGGATTAGTGGAGCCACGATGAACTCGGAGCTGCTGCTGCTCCCCCGTTTCACAACAGCCAGCGGTGAAGTGACTCCTCTTAATGAACTGTGAAAAAGACATGGTTGCATACATGTGTTCCCTCCATCAGCTTCAGCCCTAGTGTTTGCATGCGATGCGTCCAGGTGTGTGTGGGCGGGGGGGGATCAAATGGATCAAAAAAGCTGAAAACACAGGAGCCTTCCTTCACACTCTTCCACTGCTTGTACTTTCTGTTCTTCCTTTAACAGACACGTGAGCAGTGCAAGCTCACTGTGTGTTCTTTGTTACACTCCTCAGACACACACTCGCTCACTGCAGCTGATACAATAGGCAGAGTCATAGTAATATTTGCTGCTCTTGTTGAGAAATGTTTGCTTAAAGTGAGAACGGCTCGTGTGTGTGTGTGTGTGTGTGAGGATAATGATACACAAGACTTGTAAGTGTGGGTTTTGTGCGTCACTGAAAGCCCCTTTATGTGCTTGTTGAGTTGTTTGTTTCCTGTGGGTTCTTCAGTGTGTGTCTGTGTAGACTGAACAGGTGTTTCTGATTGTCTGTTATGTATCAGCATGTTTGTGTTTGTGTCCATATGCATCAGTGAGAAAGTTACAGGGTCAGGTGTCTGTCTGGTTTGTCGTCGGAGTGGAAACCCAAAGGCTCCGATTTCTGCGTGGGTCATCTGTCCTGGTCCAGGGGCCTCAGAGGTTAAAGTTTACTGTGGTGAGGAGTGGTGAGGGAAGCGCGCACACACACACACACACACACACATATACAAGTACAAGGGTCTATTAGGTGTGTAACCAAGTGCAAAATTTGTGATTTTTTTATTTTGTTTTTATATTGTCTAAAAAATAATTACTTTTGTTTATATTTGCTTTTTTTTTTAAACCAATATTATAATGAATACAGAGTCTTCTCTAGGTTTTCAGACAGCTTAGGGGCTCGGGGTGTTAAAGTTATTTGTTAGTTACATGTATAACGTACTATTTATGAAATGTCGCCTAAGTAGCTTCCTTGGCTAATTGGTTTGATTAGATTGGCGATGCTGCCAGTCACACAAACGCTGAATGTTGATTAACAGGTCACTCCTGCTGCCAGCTTATGTTTCATTTTGAGATCAAGTCACCTCTTTGTTATTTTTCAGTTTATTATGACTCATTGTTGTTTTAACAGTTATTCTGATATGACACCGTTTTACATTCATACAGCTTGGGTTGCTGCAACAGCATGTAGGCACTGGAATCCAGACCGACCGAATTTTTTAACAAATGCTCTAAACAGTGGTTATTTTCTTTGTTGGTCAAGTCATTTAGCCTCTAAAACATTGTGCAAAAGGTCTCTCAGGTTCGCAGAGCCCAGAGGTACATTTTCAAAGTGCCTCCTTTCATCCAGCCAAAAGGCCCAAACTCAGAGATATTTGCCTTGAATCATTTAAGACAAAGAAAAGCAGCAAATCCTCATATGGGCGAAACTGGAACCTGCAAATGTTCAACATTTTTGCTTTGAAAGACGACTCAATCAGTCATCAAAATATTTCCTGTTGCACAATGAATCGACTAATTGTTTCAGCTCTGTCCTTTGCAGACACATACCTGTTCATACCTGAGTGTTCCTGTTCAGTGTCATTATCCCAGTAAAACTTCAGCACCTCATTTTTCAGTTTATTTCTGTTTACACAAAAATGTTGGTAGGGAAGTAGAATTACAACATTTGAGTATTGATGAAAGTTTAATTGCTTTTCCTTTTTTGTGAGTGATATTTTGTGGTTCAGCTCACTAAACTGATTTCTTTAACACATATATTGGTCTTGAATTGTTGCCCTAAATATCATATAACCATACCACAACCTGACAGTGAAGACTTCCCCAGAAAGGCTGCAGGCTTTAATAAATAGAAGAACCTCTTGACAATCTGAGGGTCAGAAAAACAAAAGAACACTGTGACTAAAGTTATATAAGGCAGGTTGTCTGTGTTTTTCTGTCTGTCTTTCTTCCATTTGACCCTCTCCTTCTCTTTCCTCTTCTACCTCTTATAGAGGAACAATTTCCTGAGCCTGTTTTGTTCATTTGGCTTCTTCCCTGTGCATATATCTTTCAATGTGTATGTTTCTGTGCATCTCTGTGTGCCTGTTCATCATCCTCTCTCTCTGGCTGGCTCTCAGCTACCAGCTTCACATGTCACAGCTTTTTAATTTCATGGAAACAAGCTGGTTTGAGAATGACCCAGTGTGGTGGAGTCGAGTGGAGTCAGGTTGTGACTTATTCTGTTTTGGACACCGTGGACCCACTTTATTGACAGGCAGCAGGATTAGTAACATGTTTTCACAAGATGTTGGGCCACATGCAGGAGCCACTTGTACTAGCTGTGGCTGGTTTTTGAAGCTAATCTGCGGGGCTTTTGAGCACTGTTAGCTCTGTGGAGCAGTGTGTTCACATGTATGCACCTGTTTGTTCGTTGCACATGCATGCAGGCAGTCCAGCAACAGCAAATACAGTTTGAAGGACTCTCATGCAGAAATGTCAATTTGCATATTTGACAAGTTGGAAATACATAGCTATTGAACACGATCAATAAAACATCCACATTATTTCACCAGAATATCGGCTCTCGCAGTCCATTATCCACTTGACGTGGCTATGCAAATGGTAATGTGAATCTCACAGCACTTGGTTAAGGTCAGGTAAAGATTGTGGTCTGGTTTAATACAATACAGCCTGTGACAGTCAGGTGCTTTGTATGCCTGCCGTCTACTCCAGCTACATCCTGGCAACTTCACTGCTACTAATAAACATAGTGCTTCATTCATTCAGAAACAACAAATGCTTCTGAACATAATCCATCCAGAAATTATGCTCCCACCACAGCGTAACTGGGAAAACAGTGTAGCAGTATATGAATGTAATGTCTAGGTGATGCAAGTGGCACGGTGCACGTCCCTGCCAGTGGTTTAAGACTGTTCCACTGAAACAACACAGGCTTTAAACTTTTAAGGAAGGACATTCAACACATTTGTTTGACCTTGTGGTCGTGATGAAGATTATCATGTTACCTAAATTTAAACAAAACAAATGTAGCTTATGGTATAAAATGAATGTTAAGTGTGATGTACATCATGGCTTAACTGTTGAATAAGTTTTTGTTTTGTTTTTTTTCCCCTTCAAGAGTTCATTGGCTTCTTATACAGCAGGTGGGAAAATCCTCATATTCCAACAGTTGCCTCGGGGTTTTTATGCAAATCTGTTTCATCCTCTTTTGCAACTGACTGTGTAACATCACCTGCTTCCCTTCTAAGTCATGGACCACTCTGCTTTAGCAAGATGTTTTTATATCTGCCATTGTGTGTGTGTGTGTGTGTGCATTTTAACTCTCTGGTGATGTTTTTGTTAATGAAACTGTCCCTCAAATACAGTCTATACAGTATTAGGGGAGCTAATTAAGCCAATGATCAAATCTCACTTATGAACAGTTGGTGTTCATCAAGTAACAGCACATTGCAATAGGTTAGTGCAGCTAAGAGTTGACTTTTTTCTCTATGTGGATGACTAAAAATGTGATTTCATAGGTTGCAGTGTTTAGATAGTGATGAAAATATTCATATGGCATGACAAAGCAGTGGTCGACAGTAAAAACCTGTCTAAAGCCATGTTAGTAAAAGCAGCATCTCTCTGTCTCATCAAATATGAACATGAGTTGAATGTTTGAGTCATATTTGTTAGTGTGTTCCTCTAATGGCCGCTCGTCCACCTGAGGCAGGGCATCTCTGATCAAAGCTGACCGCTGTTCCCCTCTGGCTCCAAACCAGGCCGACCATGAACTGAATAGCCTCATAAATATTTTTCCTATTCAGATTGCAGCAGTTACTATTCGACATAAAGTTCATTTAGTGCTTGTTGCTGGTGTGTTTGTGTACTTGTTGTTGTGGTTGTGTGTGTGTGTGTGTGTGTGTGTGTGTGGCCAGCTCTGCCTCAGTTGATGAGGGAGATCCTTATTGCCCCTCGGTACAGCGGCTCATGGAAATCAATGTTTGATTTGCCGGCTACTTGATAAAGGATTTAATGCTGCAACATGCCCCCACCCTCTCCTGCCCTCCTCACAGTAAAGAAATTGCCTTATTGAGTCCATTTGTTCATTTTGCCTCCATTCAGGCCCCTGTTTGCAAAGTGGCAGTATTTGCATGCGTGTTTGTGCAGGTAATAAGATAGCTGTGATTACCTGACAGGCTTTGTGTCCATTCTGTCCTGTCTGTGTGTATGCAGTGGTCCAGAGTTGTGTAAACCCTCGACCCCCCCCTCAGGTGCTCCCTGCTCTCAGCGTGCGTATCGATCATTTGGAGAAACGCCTGCCCAGCATACAGAATCAATGACTGCTGTTTCCTCTCCTCCAATGGCCTGCTGTTGTTTGCAGTGAATACAATGCACACACTGTAGCACACAAGATACACCTCATCTTTATGTCCACTCCCCTTTCACTTCTGTGGCGGGGTCACATACAAATCCAGAGGAGACTGGGCTTAAGATTCTTAACAGAACACAAGGGTTAAAGTCTGTTGCACTTAATTGAAAGAAATACAGAGCTCACTGTGTTTTCTCATTCGACTCTTCTGTTGCCTTACTAAACCTGAGCTAGTCCCAGCCCACTGCAGCTTTCATTGGACTGCAAGGTTTATCCTTTCTTCTACTGTATACTGTAGACTCGGTCGTGACAGCAAATCAAACAAGGCAGCCATGAGTGTGAATGACGCATCATTCGTCTTCCATTGTGTTGAGTAGCTTTAGTAAAGTGGCCAACAAGTATTTATTTAGCCAGTGGGCAGCCCACTTCATTTCAGGCACTGGTATAAAATCAATCCTATTTTCATCATTATGCAAGTGTACCCCCCACCCCCCACCTCAGTGTCCTAAACTGATTCTTTCTCATTGTCTGTCTTCCCTGTCAGAGAGTATAGGTGGTGGTTGGAGGAGGAGGGGAGGTGGAAGATTAGCTGTGGCCATCCAGTGGGTCTGTCTGTCTGCCATCAGAAAATAGAATTCATTTGTGTGATCCAGATGCTTATGCTCAGCTCTCTGCATCCCTGTTTTTGTGTGTGTGGCTCAGCCAGAGTACAAGATTGGCCGCTGGTCTCGGGGGTGGGGTGGAGGTGGGGGCCAGCTCACATCCGCTAGGCAGCTTTTGTACTTGCATCAAAGAAAACAGCCCTGGCCTGATGACTACCTACCCTGTTTAACCACCCCGACAGAGAACGGAAATGTGTACTGACATGTACAGTCCAGAGCGCATATATGTCCTGTCCACTCCTGCTGTGGTTGAAGGAAGTGCTTTAGCCATTCTTTTTTCTATGTATAAGCTGCTTTAAAGATGTGTCATGCATTAGTTCTTAGAAACGCCACCAGTTTCTAATTAGTCCCAAAAGTAAACTGAAACGACAGCACTTTCATTTGTTTTTTAAAAATAAAGCATGTTTATAAGAAAGATGTGGAAAAAAGTACTGAATTTTGTATCAGTACTAGCATCAGTTAATTTCAAATGCTACAGAGTCCTACTTAAACAAGAGAATTCACTTATTTTTTGTAATTTGTATCATTGTAAATTATATACTTTTTGATTTTGGACTTGTAGTTGGACAAAAGCAATTTCAAGATGTCAGTGCTCAGAAACTGTGATAGGACTCCTTCAGTTTTTTAACAATCATCAGTTGCAGTCCTAGGTGAGAGCAGGCAGGGAGAGCAGACGGGGGCTGTGTCTACAGGCTGTGTTAGGGTTACTGCAAAGGGAAGTGGGGTCCTCTGTTGTGGCTGGAGTCTTCAGGCGTTCAGGATGGGAGTGGAGTTGATGGATGGGCCCAGACTGGAGATCTCACGGAGGGCCATCCGAGCAGGATGCTAAAGGAGGTCTGTGTAGTCCCCGAAGGAAGTGAGGGGGGGGAGGGAGAGAGGGGTGAAAAGACCTGTCATTAATCAAACTCCTTCCACCTGCCACCTCTCCTCTCTACCTCCTGTCCTCTCTTTATCCCTCCTGCCACCCGTCTTTAATTCCCCCCACTCACTTCCTTACCATTTTTTGTCAAAGTCCAAGTGCGGTCCTCTATTGGGAGCAGCCTTTTCACAGTCTTTGAGTTGCAGTGTGCTCTCTCCCAAACATCACTTTGGGAGGTGTTTAATGCTGTTACGAGGTGGCAGCCCAGGCGCTATGCCCTCCAACAAGGAGAGATGGACTCATGCTGGGGCCAAACACGACTTTGTTTTCCTAATTCACTTAAGCCTTGATTCTGCTCCCTGCCACCTGCCTTTTAACTTCGTGGTCAGTGCAGCCCTCTAATGCCTGCCTGACGCTGCTGTAATGTCAAGGGTTGCTCTTGTCTTTGCTTCAAGGTCATTAAGAACATGACGAGTTGGTTTGACAGGCCAGAAGTCTTGGATAATGCTGGTGTGCGTTTTAATAACGTACTTTCTCACAGCGCTTGACCAAGTAGGGCTGGCCTCTCTGAGTTGTCGGCTCACCAGCAGCAAGTTCAGATTGAGTGTTTAGATCCCAGTTCTCAATTGTATCATTTAGGGAGTTAACAACTTGCTAGTGAGATTGTGACTCTTTCAAGTCCACAGCAGTTAATCCTGCTTCTCTGTCCCTCATAAGATATGAAAAGGTTTGTTTTTGTAAGTTTATTTGAAGAATGACTGATGTAATCCATTGTGTCCCTGTAAGATCAGGATGCAACCAAAAGCTGGGTCACATGATTGAAATTAATTTGAGCTAAAATGATCAGTCTATCAATGCACTTGCACACTGACAAAAAACGCCAGCGAATTTTCAAGCAAAACTGCCAACATATAAAATTTTCAAATTGTCAATACTTGTAGGCTTTTTTAGTCTTCCAAGATAAGAACATTAATAAAATAAAAATGAATACAATGAGCACTTATTTATTAAGATAAATGCATAAAGACATGGCCACCCTAAAACAATATCCAACTAAACACCTCCCAGAGGCTGCATACCTCTGCTAAACCAGCTCAGTTTCCCCATAATGCCACTACACCAAACAACAAGATTCCCATGATAGTTTGACCCTCATAACATGATTTGTTGACCACGATATCCAAACCCTAGCAATAACGACATTGATGTCATTATTAGTTTGAAAGGTATTCAACAAACATGAGATTACTAAATGAATGGCTATGACTTGGTATGCACAAACAGAGAGAATAAGATGGGAGGTGGTGTGGCCTTGTACATAGATAAAAACTTTTGTTATAAGAATGTAGATAAAATGTCTAGGGTAGTAGATAATTTACTCGAATGTGTGACTGTTGAACTATTTTTGGAAAAAAAATAAAAATGTTGTAATAAGCTGTATCTACAGAGCACCTGGAGCCAGCATAGAAAAATTTAATGACTGGATGGAAGAAAATTACTCGTCAATAAGTCATAAATTAATGTTCATATGTGGTGACTTTAATATAGATTTGTTGAATCCTAACAAGCACACAGCAACTGAGTTTATTAACACGTTATATAGATGTAGTTTATACCCAACAATTACAAAACCAAGTAGAGTAACAACCCAGCATGCAACACTAATAGATAATATATTTACTAATGATATTGA
>NW_018127940.1:2704515-2705032 GCF_001952655.1 Monopterus albus
GACTTGGTCAGTTCCCCAATAATATGAAAATAGCAAAGGTTATTCCATTGTATAAATCTGGGGATAAGCACAACTTCACAAATTATAGACCGGTTTCTCTGTTGTCACAGTTTTCAAAAATCTTGGAAAAACTCTTTAATAACAGATTAGACACATTTATTGACAAACATAAAATCCTCTCTGATTGCCAATATGGTTTTAGGTCGAACCGATCGACATGTCTGGCCATTACCGACCTGATGGAGGACATTACAAGTGCTATGGATGAGAAGAAATACGCGATGGAAATATTTATTGACCTAAAAAAAAGCTTTTGATACAATCAATCATGAGTCAATCATGGATAAGTTAGAAAAATATGGGATCAGAGGATTGGTTTTGAATTGGATTAGAAGTTATTTGACACAGAGGCATCAATTTGTGTAGTTGGGTGAATACCAATCGAGTGAGCTGGACATTGTATGTGGAGTGCCTCAGGGTTCTGTTTTGGGACCTAAATTATTTATATTATACATTA
>NW_018127940.1:2705736-2709251 GCF_001952655.1 Monopterus albus
TTAATGATTAATTAGATGGAACATTGTGGGTGTGGTGTATGAATGTTAACACTTTGTAATAATTCTTTAGTATATTACTTGTGTGGTGTAGAAGATAATTATTTAAGAATGTAATTATGTAAGAATGTTAACACTCTGTTATAATTTTTTTAGTATATTACTTGTGTGGTGTAGAAGAGAATTATTTACTGCTTGCAAACCAATGATGGTAAGATGATGTCATGGGGTAGGACTGGATAAGTCTGACTTCTTCCTACTCCATTCAAGCATGTACTAGGTATAAGCAAATTGATACTGGATTATGTGTAAAATTATGTGTGTTGTCATATCAACTGTTTTACATGCTTGAAAGAATAAATCAAATCAAATCAAATCAAATAGCCTATTAAATGTGCCATGCAGACTGACTACTGACTGGGGCTACCTTCTGTTGTAATGCACACTGGCTGACAAAAATTAAAATACAATAAGATAAAAACAAAGGCCTGACTAGAACACCCTCGGTCGACTGACAGATCTCTCCACTAATGGCTTGACTATTCAACTATTAGGGGGCAGCGCTGGAGTTTACACAACTGATGCAGAAGACGTTTTGCAGGCATGATAGGACATGCACATCAATTATGCAACAAACTACTAATAGCATTAAAATCAGAAGTCAGAGCAGAGGAATAATTAAACATCTCCATCTCTCCCTCAGCCCACCCTTCTTTATAAACATCAGCGTTTCACAGTGTTTCTCCCTGGTCTGCAATCTCTTGACTATATATTAAATGAGCAACAGGGTGGGCCCATTAAAAATGCATGCCGCGCATCGAGTATAGAGACCAATTATCCCACCTAGCTCCTTTACAATGGCTGATAATAAAAGCCTCTGCAGCCGACCACTCCTTGACTGCTTCGCTGCCTCGACCACTCTCACCCGTCACCCCTCTCCTTCTCTCTCTGTATCCCTCTCTCTTCATCTCACACTCTGGCAGCCTGTTGTCGTCACACCAAATCATCAGTAAACAGGCTTTTCACTGGATTTCATGGAGTGCTGTGTTTTGATCTGTTGGGATTTGTGTGTGTGTGTGTGTGTGTGTGTGTGTGTGTGTGTGTGTGTGTGTGTGTCGGGGCGGGGGGGGGGTCTTCTGTTGTGTTCTGCAGGTGGCAGTGGACAATAGTATTACAGAAATTTGAGTACACACAGACAAAAGCATACACACATGCCCACATATCCACTGTTGCAGCTCAGATCATGTCATCATACTTTTTGACAGGAATGACTTGAGAAGATCAGAGGGTCTGGCGCACAGAGGCTTTTCCCACCACATGCTCCACATCAAATATGGATGTGTGTGGAAAGCAGCTGCGTCACTAGAGCACTAACCTGCTCATCAAAAGGCTGCATCACTTAATGCATATGGAACTCTGTAATATGCAGCTCCTCCCTTGTATTTGTGCACAAGTTTGTATGTGCATCACGAGCAGCTGAGGATCAGAGAAAGGTAAGCAAAGTGAGAAGAAGCTGATACGATGGCTTTTCTGTAACTGAGGATTAGGTTTGTTTAAACGTGAGCAGCACCTGACGAGGTGTCATCATCTTCCCACACGTCAGACAGCGGAGATGATGCATCCTGCCCTGATGATGAAACCTTCACATAAACAGCTAAGACGCCCGGTTCCTTGTGCGAAACACTGAAATCATCTGTAGTATATGCTTGGAATCGATAGGAGGATATTTCTGGCTCTGCTGCATTGTTAGCATGACAGTGTTAAATCTGTGAAGTTCTCTTTCAGTCAAAAAAAAAAAAATGACAGATGACTTGACAGTGCACATAATCATTAGCCTTACTTTGTGTTAGTATGTCATTTTAATTGGCCACAAAACCTGTCAAGGCCAGAAGCCAGATTCAATTTGTTCTTTGGCTGAGGAAAGCCCTCCTTTGCTCCCTGTAGGTGTTATTAAAATCAGACCGACTTCATTAATAGGCTGATCTGGATGTAATTAAGAATGAGCAGAGGGGGGCCAGCAGGGACAGACAGGCTCAGCTTTCTTTTTAAGTCCCTCTGTCACTGGTGTTGACAGGCCAGGAGGAGTGGAGAAGGAGAGAGGTCAGTGGTGTGGGATTCTGACCAAGCTTGACCCTCTTCATGCCAGCTTGTAACAGCTTCTTCATGTGAAAGGCCTGGTAAGCACTGGGAACGCTGGGCTATCACTGTCCTCTGAGACGTTTTGGTTCATTTGTCCATGATTAGCCTGCCTTTGTCGTGTGTGTGTGTGTGTGTGTGTGTGTGTGTGTGTGTGTGTGTGTGTGTGTGTGTGTGTGTGTGTGTGTGTGTGTTGTCTGAAACAGACCCCTACACTCGGACACGCACACCAGTGTTTCTGCACTCATGTTTATGCGGCACTGGGTGGAAAACAAATTGGAGACAGAGCGTTCCTCGTCTGTGGGGCTTGGAAGAGGGTTTGGGCTTGGAAAGCTGGCTTTCCGCTCAGGAAGTGTTGTTCCTCACTGCGCTCCATAAACACTGGAAAAGAGACCCAAAGAAAATGTCCCAGACTCACTATTTCCACTGTAAACACACAGACATACACATATTATACTGCTCCCTCTCTCTTTTTTCTCTCATGTGTCTCTTTGCTCTCGGGCAGAAGGCCATTTATTTTCCCAAAAGAACTTACAGTATGACAGAATTTGCAATCCAGAAAACCAGGTCTTTGCAGATCAGCTGCATGAATGCATGTTATCTTAGTCTTTGCTAACGGTGTTTATGAACACAAACAACTAGAGGCTAAAACTCCTTGCTTTATCAGTTCAGTGTTTTACCTTTCAACAATTTTCAAGAGACATGTAGAATCTACTTTTTATTGAAACACTGCTGTCATTATCAATATGGCACAAAAAAAAAATCTGGATTTCCTTGTTTATCTTGAACCCCTGGTTCAAAGTGGCGGTATGGTGCAATTGAATTGCCTCTCAGAGCAGAGTAAATGTTACTTTTCAGTCCATAACAAGTGGTTGCATTGCAGGTCCCCTCATGTGTTGTGTAAGTTTATGAATCCAATGAATCCACACCAGCAGGAAAAGAAAGAAAGTACTTTCCATTAATTTTAGTTGTCGTGGCATTTATTCCCATACTGGAGCATTACGCTGTGAAAATATCATTGCTAAGTCCCACAAACCCCAAATAAGACATGAAATGTTCACAGTTTATCATTGCCAGCGCATGAATTTGACAACAGGGAGCAGGACTCTGTAATCTATCACCGACAAGTTGGCCACTGAGCTTTCATTGCAGTTGTTTTTTTAATCAGCAAAGTCCCATCTGTATCTGTCAGTCAATTTTTATGCACTGACACTGCAAATGCAAGAAAAAAAGGGGGGCGGGGGGTACAAATGGTTTGTTGCAACACCACCCAGACATTACCTTTTTCTGCTATTCTCTCTGCTTTGGTGAAAACGCAGAGTTCACTTCACCACCCAGCTGGCTTACACATCGCCCTAATCTGTGTGTGTGCAGGTGTGTGG
>NW_018127940.1:2709272-2710948 GCF_001952655.1 Monopterus albus
AAAGAGTGTCAGAGAGAGAGAGAGAGGTTAGAAACCCCTTTTTTATTACATTTCCTCCGCAGTGAAAGAGGAGGCAAGATGGACACTCCATATCTCCCCGCTGCGCCAGAAAACTCATCTAAATGGAAAACACATTGTCTTCATTATTTTGCGAGAGCTGAAAGAACAGGGTTGTCATGGTAACAGCCATCTGAGTGAGCGCAAGCGGGCGGCCGAGGGGCTGGTTTTAGGGCCAGAGGAATGGAGAGAGAGAGAGCGAGAGAGAGAGAGGGAGAGAGGGAGAGAGCGAGAAGGTGGGAGGGAGGCAACAAGGAGTTGCGGTGGGGGTGTTGTTAGAAAGAGAAGAGAGGGGACTGAGTTGAAGAGGGTGGAGAAGGAAGGAAGACAATAGAGATGGAGGGAAGAAAAATAGGAAATAGTGGGGTAAAAGAGAGCAGAGGGTCCAGTGGAGACAAGACAGAGGTAAAGAGAGAGAGAAAGCAAAGGGCTTGTGAGACTAAGCAGGGAGTGCCTTTTCCAGTGGAGCCAGACAGTACAAATGGCCAGTTAGTGGCTCTCAGAGAGCAGTTCAGAGGCCCTTATTAATTTCAAGGGGCAGCAAGATGGTAGATTTAACATCTTAGGAAATCTCTTCCTGTGTGTGTGTTTGCAAATGCATGAGAGTGCATACTGATGTGCAGTCAAGGGAAGAACTGTCTTTGCTTCTTTAGCTAACATTAGAAGGTTCTGTGCTGTAGTAAACACGCCAAGGGGACGCCAGGCTCTACTCCACTCTCCAGCCGCTCCTGCTCAGCCAGCAGCCCAGCGGTGATCGACAACCTGCCTGCTGCTGTCGTTATTAGTTGCTCCCTTAGAACAGCCCCTGGCAGCAGCAGCAAGCCCAACACCATAATGCCCTTCATCAAATATTTACCCCTCCTAAATCTAAAATGTGTGCCAAAGCCACATCAAATAAAATAAAAGGGCCAAGGTGATATCTAATCCAGTCCAATCTCTCTCCTTGTCAACTTCATTCTCTTCCCTTTCTGAGTCTGGGTGGATTTTCATGACGCTCCTGTCAGTTTAGCATCAGCTTGCGGATTAGGGCTGTTGCCGCAGAGAAAAGGACCTAGATGATTGTTTATTTACAAGTTGTTTCCTGCTCCTGCTTTATAGCCGGTGGCGTTGGTGTGACTGAGGCCTGACATTACATCGCTCTGACAGTCGTCGGGTGATTAGGGAAATGAAAGTAATTGCTTAAGCCTTTGTCATGTAAATACTTAGATCTTCCCTCTGGAGTATTTGCCTTGGCTTTGACATCCGCTGGGATTTGACATCCAACTTTATGAGAGCAGCCGTATCATTATTGTTTGTGGTTTTATGGAGTTGACGAACCAAAAATAGAGTTGATTGATTTGCCACAGATGAGGGCTTCATTCCCAGTTTTACTAAATGCTCCCCGTCTTTTACCTGCAACCTCAGTTTTTGTTTAAGGGTCAATTCTCAACGCTTTTCAGCAACCAGCCTGAAGTATTTTCATCAGGAGATCAACAAGATCATTTGAAGCTAAACGTCAAAAAGCTGTCAGAGCTTCACAGGATCTCTCAGCGCTGAAGCCGGGGGGAAATTATGTCTGGTTTTTTCACTCATCAGTTTGCTCCAGATGTACAATCATGGTCAAGGGAGGAGCGCGGGCC
>NW_018127940.1:2711002-2741453 GCF_001952655.1 Monopterus albus
CTGCTCTGGCTGGGTGGCCGGCCAACTGCGTGGCTGCCTGTAGGTCCAGGGATTCATGTCACACTGTAATTGGTTTACCTGCTCCCTGTGTGTCTGCGCTCTGAGAGGACCAAAACAAATTACCCAGGGACGACCTCTCGCCATCGCTCTCTCCTGCTTTGCAACCATTTCCCCCTTCTCACCCTGCACATCTCTCCCTGTCTCCCACTACATGTTATATGTTGTGTGTGAGTTTTTTCTCCCTGCCTCTTTCCTCCCATCTGTTTATTTCTCTTCTGTGTACCTCAAATCTCACAAGAGCCACAGCAGAATGTTTTAGAGAGAAAACATATCTGAGCACAAATATACACATTAAAGCCTCTTGAGGCTTGTTGATGTGCGTTTCTGTGTCAGCCTGCTATGTCAAACATCATTCCGGCATGTTGTGCACACATGCATGCGTAAAGATGAGGATGGATGGACTTTGTGTAATGCGACTTAAGATCACAAATAAACATGCAGCACTCTAGTGGAATATTTTGTAGCTCTAAAAGAGTGTTTTCTGTCAAAGCTGCGGTGAAGCATTAGCCTTCCGCTGCCGGTTTTTGCGTTCACTTGTGCCAAATGGTACCTGTGTGTATTGTCCCCTCGGTGAATGAGACTGGCGCTCTGTGTACACCATTAGGGTGTTTCATTTTCACAGCAAGCAGATGTTTTGTGTTCTCTGCTGCTTGTACCCTCACTCTGACACACAGTGGTGAATGCATACACACACACACACACACATACAGCATCAATCTTCCATCTATAGGAAGGTCTCACTGTCTCTAAGGTTATTTAGCTGTTTTAGTAAAAATCTGCTGTCAAAAGATTGAGGTGTGCAAAGCTTAAAGACATGATTTGTTTGTATTTGTTGCATCGCTGAATACACAAACTGTACTGAGGCCCTGGTGTATGGGCTGGCAAACGTTAGTCTTGATCTAGTGTCCTTGAACAAGTCCCTTATTCTGCCCTCACTCTGCAGGGCGCTCTGCTGTCGACACGGTGGTGGAAACATCAATGACCATTCTGCACTTTTTTAGATATATACGCTTGCACATCTTACTTGATGATGTTAACACATTTGATGGTGTGTAAAATGTCTGTTGCATGTGTTCAGCGTTGTTGATCAAATGTGTGGTAGCTAAATGACCAAGGCTATGATTTTTTTTTTTCTCATCACTTGTGCACTGGAAATAAAAAATCATTTTATAAAGTTGTCCGTGCACAGCTGTCTAACAACCTTTTTGCTACGAGTCTTTCAGTAAATGGCATGTTCTCTACTGTACTGTGTGTGTTATTTCACACTGATTCCAGCCTGTTTTCTAATTGGAAATGCTTTAGAATAGTTTTTTTAAATGGTTAATTGGATTTGTCCCATAAAAGATCAGAGGGAGAAATAAAGGTTGCTCTGCAGGAGCTGCAGCACTGTCGGGCATTTTGTTCTGCCAAGTGCAGAGAGGCCTGGGCTGGTTGCTTTTTTTGTAAAGATTGTGCTTTTGGAGTGTCAAAGACAAGGGGAGTGGAGGGCAGACTGGCATAGATATATTTTTGCTCTCCCTAATGACACCAATACTATTTCATGGCTTACTGAGCAGATTGAATCACACTCCCTCCGTGCAAGTCTCACTCCCTGCCCCTGTCTCTCTGTTTCTCTTTTCTGCACACGCTTCATCACTCTCTTCTCACATGCACGTTTGTATGCCACTGTACACTGATGTCTTACGCTCACCCTGGTGGATGTTGTTTAATTGCATTTGGGTCAGCAGTTTGCTGCCGCTGAAACCAAAGGACATGGAATTTGTCAGTTTACCCATTCAGCAGTCGCAGGGGGGCGGTGTGTGAGCCAACAGCTCTGCTGGAGTCAGGCCCATAAGGTTAACTTTACACAACTCTGTCAGGCTGCACTGTCAATCACTCTCCGCTCCCTTCCTCTCCTCACCTCCGAGCTGCCAGCTGCTCTTACATGTTCTTCTTAAAATGTACGAGTCTGCTGTTATTCCACTTAATAAAGCTTAAAAGATTTATGCACTCTTTGACAGAAAGGGCTCAGTATTTCAGACAGAGCTATGATCGTCTGGTACAATGATAAAGGCTACACACTAGTCTAGTGTCCTCTCTACACACATGCACACAACGCACTTGCTTCATTCCTTGTGCATCATGAGTGATAGAATCTTCAGTGACAGTGGAAAATCGGATGTGGCAGCCAGGACATACAATCTTCCCCCAGCTGGTATTTATAGTCCTCAGCAACTGGAACGTTGTGTGGAATAAGGAGTTCATTTGTTCATCATGTGATGCTCAAGCTCCGTTCTTCTCATGGATGACCTGACTTTATTATAAGATCCATAAATTTATAATTTGTTATATAGCTGGCCTTTCTGTGTTGTTACAAAAACATGGGCGTGCGCACCAACATGGGAGCACAAACACAAGTATAAAAAAAAGAGACAGCAGCTTGGCTTAATTCCCTCATCTAATAACACCAAAGCTGGGTAGTATTTCATAAAACACTGATTATCATGACACCATATGCGATTAGATCTGGGGGTTTTGTTATGGTTAAACCTGCAATAACTGATGTTTCATGCAACAGTGAGTTTGATATTATCCCCTTTTAGGATGACATGGCAAACCATTTTCACATTTAGCAGACATGGGGCAATGTTAGCATTATGTATAGTCGTGTCTCTGGCCACCAAGGAAATGCAAGTAGTTTTGAGCATCGGTTAAATTTGGGTGATATGATGTCCTGCTTTTTTCAGTTTTGTATCACTGTGAATTTAATACCATTGGACCTTTGACTGAAAGGAGGTTTTCACATATGGCCTCCAGACAGGGAATCCGGTCCAGATACTGTCTGGAGTTGCCCTTTCACACATGTATCACACAGCAGGAGACTGTCCATGTCAGATGTTTTTTTTATCTACTGGAAATACTCAGTTTGGTTTATGTGAGGGGTGGCGCCTGAGAAGAGTGCACAGGAGGTGGGACATGATGCAAAAAGTACATGGTCACCAGACAAGTCTTTTGCAGTTTCTTGAATTTGGCTGACTGTGTCAGCTCTTAATGATATAAACTCCCAAATCTTGTCATCTCTCCAGTTAGACATTTTTTGTTGGAGTTTTTGTGTAAATGACTTTTCTTCTTAACCCTTAGATATTTGTATTTTTCCAGTCTCGTGCCAGTTGCATGAAGAATTGTCATCAACGCGGCCACTAGTTTGGTGTAAATTTTCCAGACAGTATCCTCATAAGTGGGCTCAGTTGGACATTACGCAGACTGTGCATCAAAGACCTGGCAGGATAAAGTCAGTTTTATGTCCAGGCCAGCTGATTCTGACATTTGTGTTGTTATGTACAGCTTCCCCGGGTAATGTCTGGATAGGATCAGGGTTGCAGTGCATGTCTGAAAGGGGCTTTAGTCGGACAAAATGAGCAGTTTGGAGGCATCATGTAAGACAGTAGAAATATGGATCTTTTTCTCTATTTTATAGACAATGCATGAATATTGTCAAGCATATGGAGGCATTTAGTTGTAAATATTGTAATACTTGAACTCTTTAAATGTACCTAAATGTACAGTACTGGCTAAAAGACAGGGTATCTACTGTATGTGCTCACTTTGTAAATGCTGCTCACTTGTGATCTCACTCATTGAGTGGTGAAACAATCGGCTGCTCCCAGGGGTATCTGGTGGCACATACCTCCAATACTCCACAACTGAAGTTCCATATTTATAGACGGCAACAGAGCAGCTCACATATCCCCACATCACAGCTGTTTGCATTGCAGTGTTGGGTGTCACATAGCTGCCCGGTGCTCCTGTGGTTGTCACATTAAAACAGAAGATAAACAAACAGCAGCATTTAGTTTATTTTTTTTGCACCCTTGGGAGAAGGCATTTCATGTTTTTATAGGAGCTGCTGGTTATGATGCTGTGTATAGAGTTGAGCTTTATAAAGACCGGAGGAAGTAATATGACTAATAGTAGGGAAAAGGAGAGGGAGAGAGAGAGATTAGTGGAGGGAAGGATTAGCTGGGAGTCTACAAAATAATGCCAAGAACAAAAGAAGGCAGAAAGACAGAGGTATGACAATGGAAGGATGGAATTAGGTTTGGGGGAAAAAAAAAGAATAGCTGAGGACAGAGTGGAGTGGAGTGGACAAAACGAAAATAAAAAGGGACTGTCTATGGGAGTTTGCTACTAGATATAATAGTACTGTATGTGAGAGAGGACTGGTGGCTTTTTGCAGACACACTGAGAGCTGAGGTTGTGGGAGGGAGAGGGAGAGAGAGGCCAGCACAGCTGAGTGGTGTTGATTGGTCTGTTTGAAAACACATGAACTGCAGATGGAGAGTGAGAGAGAGCGAGAGAAGCTCTGTGCACTCAAAGTGTCGCTCTGCAGCGTGCCGTGCTGCAGCCCAAACCACATTAGAGCAAATGAATCCATTCCACCTTCTGTTATGGCAGCTCTCACACAGGGCCCCAGGAAGGAGGAGGAGGGAGGGAGGGAGGAAGAGTGGCAGGAGGGTTGAGATATGAGGGACGGGGAGAAGAAAATGATAGAACGGAAAATGTAAGGTGGTAGGAAGGAGTCACATGCTGGATAGCTCTAACGATGTCTGATGGCTATAGACAAGGGAAGCCAAAAGCACCTGGTAGTGAGAGAAAGGAAAGCTGTGGCTGTATAACAGAAGACGAGGGAGAGAGAAGATCCTCTACTGTGTTCACTGTGCAGAAGTGATAGTGAAGTTCTCCTTTGTCAGGCTGTTGCTAAATAATGAAGACGATCTCTGGCCAGTTGCTCTTTTACTAAATTTTACATACAGAATTTTAAATTAGAATGGCACTTAAGATTGGATTGTTTCATAGCACTGTATGAAAACCCATGATAATTTATCATAAACACATCACTGTCCTTAACATTGTCCTGGTAATATATGTACTGATGTCAGAAAATACTCATATTAACATTGATTCTGGTTCTGACCATGTTACCCAGCCCTGATCCTAATGGACTCAACTGTCTGATTACATTTGTGAAGCAAGCTGCACTTGACAAAGGTGGAATTCATTTATCTGAAATGAGAAATCACTGAGTAATCATAAGCTTCATGCATGTGTGCATGAATACGTGCGCGTGTGTGTTGCTGCAGATATTAAAAAGATCATTTCAAAACTCTCTTTTGTTCTTTCTCTGCCCCCCATTTGTTTGGCTCAGGCAAGAAAGAAGGAGGGATACTCAGAGTGAAAGAGTGCATGCATGTGTTTTTGGAGATGGTGAGGGGAAAAAAAAACGGAAGCTTCCTCAGATGTTAGTATTATTTGTGGTTTGTTACTTTTCTGTGATTCATTGCAGCGTCCTCCCACTCCTGTTTAAACAGAGGTTATAACATGCACAGCATAATTGGACGTGTAATCCTTTGCTTTGCACTTCTGGTAAGCAGTGCTGAGTGGATCTGATTAAGATGTTTGGAGGACAACAGATTTATCCTCGGGATGTGCATGCTTGAACAACAATGGCAGTAGCCGAAAAACTTGAAAACAGAAACTAGAAATCTGAAAAAGTGGAGAAAAGTCACACATGTCTACTGACTTTTATTATAAGTGAAGGCAGGGAAGTCAACATTTTGCTCACTTTTCAATTTGATTCTCTTCTGAGGATGAAGGATATAGATTAGTGTGTTTTATTTTGGTATCAAACGTTGACTGGGTGAGATTATGGAGCAAGAGGAGGGCTTCTCCCATGCTTCCACGGAAGCATCGTCTGTTATGCAACACATTTTTACCCCGAACGTGTCTGTCAGGCATTCAGGTGGACTGACTCCTTATTTCACTTACAGCTGAGCACAGCCTGGCTGGACAGTTGCATTTTCACCACACTCATATTCCTTTGAGATCCTGAGGTCCTGTGTTTTCATTGACCATTTAAAGCTCTGCTCATTTGTTGGAGGAGGTGTTGGATGTGTGTGCATGCGGGTGTTGGACTTTATTAAAGCACAACACAAGAAGGGGTGAAAACAGTGGAAATTCTTGTGTAAAAGAGGCAGCTGTCTCCATCTCCTCCAAACCTCTTTCTTCCTCCTCATTCTTGCCTGTGTGTGTGTGTGTGTGTGTGTGACAGCAGGAAGAGGAGCTGGAGGAGAAGCAGATAATCAATATAGTCAAAAGGTCAGATGACCAACGCAGGGCCTGAGAGTGCCCTGTTAGCTGTTCACGGAGCTGTCTGGCTGCTGAAAGGGATTTGTAGCACTTGTCAGGGTTTAGGAGCCCTCACTGGACCACTCACTCCGGGTGTAATGTGTGAAAAGGGACACGCTGGTTAGCAGCAGGAGAGGGAGACATCTTCTGGACACTGGGAGACACCACAGCGCACCAGAACCAGGCCACCCAGTGCTGTGGCCATGCCGTGTGTTGTCAGAGCGGCTTTGTGCCCCACAGGATGTGAAGTTAGCTGTTTTTCAGGGGCTTTTCACAGATAGTCATCATCATGCCCATGTGACCTGACCAGAGGCGTTTGGCTGCCCACTGTTTGACCACACCTGCACAAGTATTCTCACCTCACTGGTGTGAGAAATGTATCCACTGATGTCTAAGACTTTGTAAGGGCACTCCAGGTACTTCTGCTCTGGTAACACTTAAGCTCAGAGGATTAGAAATACACTCTTATTCTCAAAGTGTTCCTTTGAAGTTTTACCTTTACGCTTAATCAAAGTGAAGAATTCGAGCTTTTGTGCTTACATGCTCTTAAGTGTGTGTGCGTGTAAGAGAGACAGAGACAGAAGAAGAATGTGTATACTTACATTATTCTTTCTAAGATAAGCACAGCAGACCGAGCACTACACATGAAAACCCTCTAAGCTGAGAACTGTGCTTCATTCTTTCACTCTGTTTCTCACACCGGGGGATCTTGGGGGACCCTTTATCAGTACTGAGCAGCTTTCTAGAGCCTTGCCACACCCACCTGTGGTTTCTCAGTTTGCCTTTTATGTGGAGGAATGTGAGGCGGATCAACACTGATGGAGATAAACACGGAGGAATTGTGAAGGACAAAGGCCTCACTGGAAAACCAGTGCGATACTTATTAATCCAGCCCTAACCCATTTGTTTCGAGATAGAGTAGTGAGCATAGGGCGGAAATTGTTCTTGTTGCTGTTTGGATTGTTGGACCAGAACAAGATGTACGCAGGAAGAAAGTGATGCTGTAAAACTGATACTTATCTGCTGGTAGATGTGGGCATACATATGTTGTCTATGCCACACACTGATATCGTTGACTGTGAGCTGTGTTTCATCTGAAGCAAGATGATGGTTGGGGTCCTTTCTCAGTTCTAGTGCTAGTTTTTTTTCTTCCATAAAGCAAATAAAGTTTCAAATAAAGTCTCATTTTCATGCATTTGCCAAAAAAAAAAAAAAACCCCACTTCGGGCAGATCATGTCCTTACATGAGTCGGTGCTTAAACAACCTGGCTTCCTTGTTTGACAATTTGTCATGCTGCTAAAATGCTCTTTGAACTTCACAGACTACAATCTCTTCAAAGCGGTGACCTGACAGAAACCTGTTCTGACTCATGCACCTCTTTTTCGCCTCTTATTTTACAGAGTAAATACCTTTTAATGGCGTCCCGGTAGAGACATCAGGATGAACACGTTACCATCAATGGACCGGCACATCCAGCAGACCAATGACCGTCTGCAGTGCATCAAACAGGTGTGTACAAAGACCCATGCAGACATGGATTCTAGAGGCAAAGACAGAAGAATAGGAATTCTTCTACTTTTCTCGACTCCTTTCAGCACCTTATATGGATATCAGTTTTTTGGCCATTAGCTCCAGTCGCACAGTTCACGTTGTACTGGGTCATGGAGAGAGGGAAGGAAAGGGAGGAATATCTGGCAGTGAACACAAGAAGAGACTTCAAAGAAACTAGCAACATAACAGACTCTACTCCTCTCTCTCTCTCTCTCATTTTTTTTTTTTTTTTTGCTCCTGGTCCTATGCTTCCTTGCATAACGTTCCTGACTCTTGACATATGCCAGCCCTTGTGATTTTTCTTAAATACCTCCTTGACTGCCAGATTTCAGGAGACTCCTCACAGACTGATAGACTGAAAGACACAGCCAGACAGACAGACAGACATAACCCAAGGCTACCGCCTCTGCTTTCGTTCACTAGTCTGTAAGAACTTGCTCACTGGTTAGCTAGCTGGCAGGCTGTGAGCTCATTTGTTTATGCTATGTGGGTGTGATCCTTTATATCTCCCAGTATCCATGTGACACCTTGCCTTATAGTGAACCAGATAATAATTGGGCTTTGAGCTCATGATTATGAGGTGACATACATATGTATCTCTGTTTCTGTGTTCCTACTAATACCCCAGCCCCCCACCACCACCGCCAGCTTCTTTCTTAGGCATCACTGATAAGCTTCAAATAGCTTGAGTTAGCATGTCTTGCTTAATAAATACACTAACTGTAGTTTGGGTTATGTGCTCCTCAACTCTCGCTGTAATAGTGCTTATAGTAAAACAGACTGAGTTAGACAGTGAGTCCTGAGCTCGTGGTGACTCGGCCAGCAGGGACATGTTTTCGTTTGGGGAAAATCATAGGCACAGAGCCAGGTTTTATGCTGCTTGTCATGATACCAGGTAGGCACTAAACAGCTTGATC
The DNA here is from genome assembly GCF_001952655.1 of Monopterus albus. Lineage (NCBI taxonomy): Eukaryota > Metazoa > Chordata > Actinopteri > Synbranchiformes > Synbranchidae > Monopterus > Monopterus albus. The sequence continues at coordinate 2,719,697 of NW_018127940.1, forward strand.
CTGGCCTGGCCTGAAAATGAGCAAGTCAAGTTGTCATTTCACAGAGAGCAGACTGTGAAATGTCTGGCTCTTTGTCTGCTGAGACCCAATTTCTGCTGCTGCTCAGTCCCCCCACCCCACCTCACTGTTCATAACCTCATCCAACCCTGAACAGCAACAACAACAAGAACAGCTCAGGCCCCATCCTCCTCCCTAAATTCAGCAGAGCTGTTTCACTCAGCTGTCCTCCCCCTCAAACCAGAGTCGAGGTTGTTGGGCAGAGTCGATGGCGAGCGCTGTGGCAGGAGGAGCTATGAGTTTAGATCCAGGCAGACAGTTCCCGCTGTGCTAGTTCTGATTCCTCTCGCGCTGGAGGCTGATACGCCTCCCATCAAGCAGCAATAATGCCAGATTATATCACTCATCTAGAGCAGGCTCTTCTCCTCCCTCTCACTCAACAAGAGCATCTCTCACTTTCTCTCACTCTCCCTGCTTCTCTTCATCATCAGTCAACCCCCTGTGAGAGTCCACAGCTAATTCCATAATGGCTAATCTTCACATCACAAAAGATGAGTCACTCAAGGCCTCTCTTGAAGCTTACGATACCACTGGGAGCGCTCAGGGATTTTCTCTGTGGAGCCGGTACCAGGCCTGACACGTAGGGCCACGTTCGCACCGAAGGGCCCCTTTGTCACTTACTGTAGAAAATCTGCCCTTTCGCAAACCCTCACCTCTGCTGCCCCCTAAAGACAGTCGTTCTACCTTTTCTGCAAGAACACACAAAACAAAATGCTTCAATTCCAGATGAGAATAATAAATGCTTTCAAGTGGGCTCAATCTCGCTGACTGAACAAGCTGCAGCTCTGTGCTGTTTCAGAGCTATTAACCTCCTGAGCTGTGAAGAAAGGGAGAATTTTAAAACCGCTTATTGTGTCCTGCCAGCCTGAGGAGCCTTCAGACACTGGGAAGAATAGACTCAACTGTTTCAGGCCTCAGTGAACAAGCGGGAGAGACAGACAGAGCCTGAAAGAGATTAGACAACACACGAATGGCGTGTATTGAGTCTGCACACATAGCTGCCAGGACCAAGGTTGTTTTCTTTGTGCACAGCCAAAGCCAGCCAGTGGACTTCTGGTGCCGAGGCTCTGTTACAGTCTGAAAACAGGCAATGAATGAGAGGGAGAGAGAGAAGGATTAGAGGGAAAGATTTGGTTGCTGTGTGGGTCATGGGGGTGAGGGCTGGGTATTGCCAAGAGTGATTAACAAGAAACACTGCCATCATTGTTGATATGGGTGTGATCTTCTTTCCACAGTACAGCAGAGCTTTGAGTGGGTGTACACGGGAAGGAGTCAAGGTCCTCACAGGGTTGTGCAAAAACACAAGACATTAAATTAAGGCAGTTTGGAGGCAGAGCTCAAGGCTGCAAAACTATTTGGTGTCAGTATTTTTCCAATTTGTATTTAAAGTGGACAAAAAACCTGTCATTATTTCCTATTGTTTCTAATGGCGCTGTCTTTTCCCTATGTTTGCACAGCACTTACAGAACCCGGCCAACTTCCACTCAGCAGCCACTGAGCTGCTCGACTGGTGTGGAGATCCCCGGGCCTTCCAGCGACCTTTTGAGCAAAGTCTCATGGGATGTCTTACGGTACGCAAGTGCTTATTATGGTTTTCATTTGGTTTTTCAGGTACTTTTTAGGAGACATGAGCAAAACAATAATTAGATTTTGGATCCTCAGGAAAAACTGATGTGTAGATATGTCTGCCTTTGAGGCTTTTAGCCTGCTTTACTGCTAGACAATGCAGTCGCTGGAAGAAGATATGGTTAAACCTTTTTTCCTTACAAATTCTAGTAAAAACAGTTAACAGCAAGCTGTAGTTACACCACGACTGTAAGCTACATTTATCCAAGGCAGCTGCTCAGGTCGTCAGGGGCCAGTGACAGGGGGCCAGTCCTCGTCACCCACTGCTTCTCACCACTTTGTGCTCGACAACACACACACACACACACACACAAGCACACACAAAAAAAGCTTGAACATGACTGCGGGTAGCCGGTCACCTCTGGCTATCACCTTTCAGTTCACCAATTGCCACTTATCAACCTGGACACCAGGCCAGAGAGCTGAAGTGCAGCAGGTATGCAAAAAAAAAAAAAAAGCACATACACATTTGAAAGAGGCTTTGGAGGAGAACTGGGAGTTTTACACATTTATCACTAAGATCAGTCTTTGAAACACTAAGGGAGCATTGTCCCGAGCTGAAGTGGTAGCGTGAGCAAACAGATAAATGCTCATTAATGTGTAAATCACAATAAAAGCCTCTTAAAGGCTCGTAAAGAGCTATGCAGTTGAGCCCACCACTGAGCTCCCTCTCGGCAGGGGGCTATTTCCATCAGCTAAATTGTTTCATCAGACTCAGAGAGCAAACAGCTTCTTATCTGGAGAATTACAGCATGCAACAAGTCTGTTCATTCTTTTAGGGATTCTGTCTTCATGGCGATACCTCCATGCTAACTGTACATGTCATTTAAAGATGACTGTGCATCTATTTCAATCATATCCCATGAGATTTATCATAGTTGAATGACGTGCCTCATTTGGAGGTGCCTATTCCCTCTGGCATGTTGTACAGGTAGGGGTCACCCTCCAGTCCCTGGTGGGGTCTCAGCTCCAGAGCCAATGAAAGATGACATAACAGAGCTGTCAGTAGTTCATAATAAGCTCTGTCTGCTTCACAGTGTCTGGGCTTATTTATCCTTCTATCTACATCTCTATTAACTCAGCACACCTTGTTCTAAAATCACCAATGTAGTTTAGGAGCTGCCTTTCGCATACAACAGTTTAAAAACAAGCAGAAGTAAACTACAAAACAGATACTTTGTTTCGCCAGCAAACTGATAACCAGGAAAACAACTGACCCAGTGACCCTCCATCACCCCTTAGAGCACTGGATTCATGTTGACAGGAATACAGGCCTGGTTGCAGCTACATTCTCAGAGGGAGATTAAACTGAAAAAAGCCTATGAGGTGAAACACTGTTAAATCTGTGTTGAATCTATGTTAGCCTCTGTATCTGGCCGCCTGCCTTGTACAAATTGCAACACAGGCTCAGCCATGCAGGAAATTAAACAATGGACAACAGCATGATTGGACCTTTTGTCAGAATCATTTGAATAATATGCTTGGGTTGAACAGATTATGTTATAAAGGATGTACCCAGAGAAGTACATCCTCACTAATTCTAAACACCTTCAAATAAAAATAACACAATTGTACTGGAACTATAGAGTTGTATATTGCCATTTCCTGATTAAAAACCTGTTCATTGGCATAATTTTCATAGTTTTTCATTCAGAGCTCAAGTAGCTCTATTACCTGTGAGAGAGGCACTTTATGATCACTGCTTGTTGGTCTGTTCTGCTCTCTAAAAGCCACCTCATCTGACCTTGTTAATGATAATGTGTGTTTTTAGGTCAGAGGAAGCAGAGGAGATGTCATCTGCTAGGAGATAAAAGCAAAGGGGTTTCCCTTCAAATAACGATTTACCCGCCCCGTGAGCGCTGTTTAACGCCACTCAGCATCCCCTTTAACATTATACTAGAGTCCAGGAGAGTCCTGCTTCATGTCCCATCGATGTTCAACCGCTTTTTGAAGTCATTAACACAAACGGGTCATTAAAGTGGTACAGTTGGGGACTGGTCACTCTCAAAATTGGAACCAATGGAAAGATTTTATCCTGTGTTCACTCGGCGGCTGCTTGATGCTAAAACATAATTTACTTTTTTTTACCTCACTCCGATACACTCACACAGTTAAACTGAGCAGTATGGCTGGACATAAGCTTTAATCATCCACCGTGAGAGATAACACCTATTATTTCTACATTTTCCTGGTCTGTTTGGGTAATTGAATCAGCAACCTTTGGTCAGGAGACAAATTCTGTTCACTTTAGGACCGGAGCGGGCGTGTTTGAGGGTAACCTTTCAGGGACTCTGCTCGTTCTGCAGAGCGACTGGGGGTTGGCTCTCTCTCACCTCTTGTGGATGTTGATACAGTAATCAGAGTCATCCTGACTGGATCACTGGAGCAATCCAGACAGCAGACTCCACATTAATCTCACCGTGTCTGTGTGTGTGCGCCTGGCATTACTCACAGTGGACCGAAACCTGTTTACACACTCACACTGTGAGGACCCGGCCTTCCTCGTGGCGCCCCCGCCCCTGACCCCCATGAGGACGATTTAAATGTGTGTGCATGTCTGTGGCCTGGTATTACTCATGTTGTGGCCACGATAATCTGCACAGTCACATTGTGGGAACTAGATGTCCCCAAAACGTTAATCATTACATTTTACAGTGATGACTTAAGTCTCCAGGTAATAAATGCAAGTCAATACAATGTCCCCTGAAGTTATGAAAGCATAGCGTGTGTATGCGTGCATGTAAGTGTTAATTGATAGTGTTTAAGAATAAATAATAATTAAATATATAATGACGCTGTTTGAATGAATGGAACTTGATTTCAGACATTAAAGACATTAAAAGCAAAGGACATGCAGTTAAGCATATAATGATTAAAAAAAACAAAACAACTCATATTTACTGTTTATTTAGTCATCAATATTTTTGGATTTCTGGTTGTTGTTTTTATACAAACAGAGCTGAAATGATTTGGTGAATAACTGATTTGGGTTTCAGAAAGTGTGAATGCCAGTTTTCTGTTGTATTTTTTTACATTGATATGCAAAAAAATCGACTAATCAGAATAATTGTTGAAGCATAGATGTTACATGTGTGTGCATTTATTTCTCATTTGTTATTGAATATAATGAACCTAATGAAGATTTTCTGTGGTAATTGACCCCCCACCCCCCAAAATGATTTAAGGATTCCGAAACTATTTATATAACACTAAACTTAATAGTGCCTGAAGGACAACAGCTCTACTTATGATTCTATATTCTTTGCCCAGGTGGTGAGTCGTGTCGCTGCCCAGCAGGGGTTTGACTTGGACCTGGGCTACAGGTTGCTCGCTGTGTGTGCTGCCAACAGGGACAAATTCACCCCCAAGTCTGCAGGTAAGACCCACTATGTTTCTAAAATGCCAGCAGCTGCATGTTCATACATCATCTCATTTACTGCTGTTGACTTGCAAAACAGTAGATGATACAAAGCTAATTGTTCTTCATGGTGCAATGATTCACTTTTTCACTGAATAAAACTTGTGGTCATGATCAAATCAGGAATGTACGCCATGTTGCTGCCAAAAACGCACAGAGACGCTGCTTGTCATGTCCTGAGCACTAATCGGATAGTCTGTTGGCAAGAAACGCTTTCATAATTATACTAAGCCAGTTTAATTTGCAAAGCCTTTTGTTCAATAAAAACAAATAAGTGTCTGTTAAAGTTACCGTGAATTTGTGGTTCGAAAATTTTGGATTTCTACAAACAACTGCAGCCACAGACATCACGCAGAAAGCCCATAGAGCATTGTAATGTCAGATATTTTTAGTTCCCATTAAACATTAACGTGCTATTGAGATGAGCTGTCCAGGTGGTAGCCTCACAAAAACAGTCTGCTCAACAGTCTTACCACACAAACCCACACTCTTAACGTGCAGTGTCTGCATGCACACACAAATGAAGTGAGAGAGAGAAAGCTCGAGCAGTAATGCTTTCCTCAGACATTTATCTATCAAATTCGATTTCCTCTGATCCATACCTCCTCACAGCCTTCCCACAGTCCTGCAGTACCAGCCTGATTCTTGTACATTTGTCAAAGTGAAATGTGCAGAGGTGGGAGAGAGAAAGAGACGGATGGCTGGAGAGGTGTCGCTGATGTGTGCTGGACAACTCACTCTGCCTGACAGAGACCTGACAAAGCCATAGCCAGCCAGTCAAACACAGATAAAGCTTTGTTTGGCAGTTACATAAAGTGGGAGTAGTAGGAGTTAAATATTTTTGATTAAATTGTTTCATTTCTTCTTGTTGTTCCTTGACAGGGTGAATATGTCACTATTTCAAAACCTGAAGCGCGGTGAAAGTACTGACATTAACGCTGTGAAATCCTATCCCATAATTCCTCATACGAGCTGCAGTGTGTTGCAACTGAATATGCAGAAGGCAGTAATGTATCAGTTTCTGCTTTTTGCTCACATGGTCCTCTGCTATGAAAATTTGCTCAAGATGAATATCCTCTTTCAGTTGTGGTGGGAAGTGTCTTGTTGGGAGGAACTTAAGTGGGCAGACAGACGTCAGTGTGCAGTATTGATTGCTGTAGTTCTCCCTCTGTCTGTGTTCCTGTGTTTGGATAATGTGATTGTTGTCCAGGCATGGCTCAGCCTGGCTGGCTGTCTGGGCCAGACTGACAGTCAGAATCATCTTCAGGCCTGCTGATGGTTCTGAGATCTAATAGAAGGCAGCACTGTATTTCAGGAAGAGTTGTTTATGTGCAGCAGACAAATGAGAACTGTAGTGTAATTATGCGCAGTGGGGGAGAGGAATGGAAGCTAGGATGTGGCCAGTCATCAAACGAGACAGGCGGGCTGTTGGGGTGGGAGGCAGATGTGACTCAGGGCAGATCTTACTCACTGAGCATCCGTCTTACCTTCTTTACAAGGACATCGGTCTGAGAAAGCAGACGGGAGGGCGACAGTGGAGACGTAATGCACACTTGAGCTCAGAGATATGTGCATGCGCTCTCACAAATGCATCAGCAAAGATGTAGAGATGCATTTGGCTTTTTGCCTGTATGTTGTGCATTTTACAGCCTTTGTGTATGTGTCGTTGCATGCATCAATGTGTGTCTAATTGTGCAACCCCAGCAAAATCTTCTGAGAGCCTGCATGGCGACAGAGGACCGCATGTCTGACACCCGAGAGCCCAGGCGAGGGCCAAGGAGTCTGGGATGCTCTCTGCGGGCTGCTCAGGCAAACTCTTAAGACAGCAGATCAATCACACTGATGCTTTCTATCAGAGCATCAGTTAAAGTGGAAATTGATTAAGCAAATATTGCTACCCTTCTTTTTTTTTTTTTCTAACAGTTTGACAACTTGGTTCATTGCAAAATTAACCTTTTTGGCACTTTTACATCTCCAAAAAGACTTTTTTTAAGATTGTCTTTTTGTATTAGTGCTCCAAGTAAGAGAACCCATGAACAAAGTACAAATCCCTTCAGTTGCTCTTTTACTGATATAAAAGAATAAATTATTGCCCTAGAGAGATTTTCAGCAATAGCAGGCTGCTGCCGATGAGCTTTCTGGAGATTGTGACCCTACAGTGAGGCCTGGAGGATTAGTGTTGCTCTAATCTGGAATCAGCCAGTGAGGAGACTTATCTGCTGTTAGCCATGGTTGCATTGGCACTATTACCTACTGTATACAACTTTAAGGCTGTTAGCATATTAGCAGCTGGTTCAAGAGTTTACTCCCTTGAAAACAGCGACTTCCAGGTTTAAATGTTTGTGTAGCCATACTTAATCAATGCTTTTCGTCAAAGGCTGTTTTTTAAGATCTGTAGTCCATTTCTAAATCTTCTTAGAGTTTATTTTCCTCATAGTAATCTCTAGTCTGCTACAAAGCAGACTTCCAACTGAGAGGTTCAGCTCCTCAGACACACAACCTAGAGACTATGAGCTGTTGGGCTCCTGTTAAGTTCAGCAGACAACAAATCAGATTATCTGCATAATCTGTCGAGGGTTTTTACTGTTTTCTACTTCAGTTAATTTACCCCTCTGTCACAAAACTCATAACGGTTTGCCGTCTTTCTTTATGAAGCTAAGTCCCAATAATAAAGGTACAAAATGGTCACAAGTTATTTCCAGTTTATATCACTTTCTCACCCCATCTACATCGGTGTCCCCTCCTGCTACATTTTAATTAAATGAAAGCAATGTGACTCAGATTGTTTTGAATGTGTTTTATGCTTTCAACATGACTTGACATGCTCTGTGTTAAAGGTAGCTGCTCCCTGGAATGACTGCAGTGATCTTACTTTAATGTTTAAGTCAGACACAGGTCGTTGCTTGTTGATCCTCAGTCTTGCTCAAACAAACAATAATTTAGTCATTTTTGTTGGCATCACATGATATGAGAATTCACACACGCTCAGCTGTAGTCGTGAATAGTTACAGTTGTGGTAAGGGAGGATGAAGTGATTTAAAAGAAATCCCTTCTATCTACACAAGTGATAATTGTGCTTGATGTTTTCTTTATGTGTCAGTTTCCCCTTCTCAGCTGATTGAGAAGGAGCTTTTGAAAAACAGTTGGGAAAAGATGATGAAAAGAGCTCATCTATGTACTAGATGGTTGGTAAATTTCCCCCACCCACTCACATCTGACATTAAAATGAAACTGTCCCAGCAGAACTGCAGAATTTCTCAGCACTTGGTCTGTCGACTGTTAACAGGGTGAGCTGGTGCTGCACATCAGGAAAACAGCCACTCCGCTGTGTCAACAGTGACAGAAACCTTCCAGGGTGTGGTTGTAGCTCACCCCGTGTCTTGTGAAAGACGTAAAGTGCTTCAGTTCAGACTCATTGCACGGTGTATATGTGCGCGCACACACACACACACACACCTTCTCTGTCTGCACCAGTTTGACATGTCTTCCACTTATCTGTCTCAATTTACTTTCAGTTGATTGATTTTCTCACCCTGTCTTTCTTTCCATTTTTGAGCTGTGTGTGTAGAACCAGAGGAAGGTGTAGGCATCCTTTGTTACTGACCCAATCAACCTTACAGACTTTTATATTTAATTACTGCTGAGTAGGAGTAGTGCACTGAATTATTAACAGGAAACAGGGCTTATTTTTAGCAGGCGGGCCTCTCCTCTGACACTCTCCTGTGGTCGCCTTAGATGATGAAACCCCTTTGCAACCCAAATCCAACTTCACGATTAGGTTTATTGAAATAAAACTCACAAGGAAATGCTTATTAGTGTAGCTGCATTTGCTACACTGATTGGGTCCTCTCTCACTTTCTGCTTAATTGGCTTGGTTTCATTTTGGTAATATCCCAGCTAAGCTGGTGGTGCAGTTGTAGTCCAAACACAGAAAACTTTGTTCTTGTCAAAAACTAGATGAGCAAATGATTTTGACTGATCTGGTGTTCGCACCTGTTGCGTTCACCAGTTCTTGTTACCATGCTAACTCTGAGAGACGAGGCAGTCCAAGTAACTTCAAAACAGTGCTGATTTATTCAAAGGATCACAGGTAAAATTAACATTACACACTCAGGTATCTTGCACCTCCAAACTGCACGCAGGCAGATGTAAGATGAAAGACCCTGAACCCACCAGGCCTATACATTATATCCCCTCGGTTGGGCTAGCCCCATGCTACACAGAAACGTCAACCGAGACGTCTCTGGTACCAGCTTTGCAGCTGGTCATAGCACTAGTCAAAACATGAAGCAAATCAATGTGCGTGTGTGTCTGTTGATTAAGTGGTGTGTAACTAAAAACATTCTCACACGACCTCTAGTACATGTCGTGACATTAAACATAAGAACATATTATGGCTAAGGCTACAGTTATACACGTCATAATAATAATATTAAACACCCTGTCTGCTGACAGTCATCAACTCTTCTCTCTAGTTATCCTTGACCAGATGTACCCTGTAGAAACTCATAAGCATGACTAAGCATTTAACAGTCTAACTAGACATCCTATCTCCACTAAACATTTCTAATACATAAAGTATCTATCCAATTTCTATCTGACTAAAAATACCTAACACACCTCTGGACTTAACCACCACCAATCATCCTCCAGGGGCTTTTGACACACCCTGTTCAAGTTATGTTTCTGCCCAACAATGCCTCTGTTGTTTGCGTTTTAATTCAGTGTTGGATGTTTGTAAAACTGTTGATGACCGAATGGGGCTGTCACAGAAAAGCCAAAGACAACTTCCCTCTGCTGTCAGAAGGCCAGAGGGCAGAGAGAGAGAGAGAGAGAGCATTGACAGCTTAGGGTTGTACAGTTTATTCATCCAGATTGTTATTTTTGCCGTTTTTGGGTTATATTAGGGCCAAGTGAAGAGAGGATGAACCCACGACCTGCCTCTTCTTAACTCACTTGCATTCAGATATTCTTCTATTCTCTGATGTGTCTTGTTGGATGGATTTATCTCTGGCCTCTGATGAACATGGGGACGATTGTCCTATAGGCAGGTTAAGGCTGATAACTTGCTACTTGTCTCTTTTGAAATATATTGAGATTTATATCTCATACTTTCTTTTTCTTCCACTTCCTCTCTTGTGCACTGGCCTTCAGCCACTCTGTATAATATATTAAGCTCCTCCCACTTACACAAGTTTGCAATCTGAGCTTGCAGGTTTTTTCCCCCTTCTTCTATTTTTTTTTGTCCTCCAAGACAAATGGCGGTCGCACTGCTTGATTATGTGTGTGCGTGTGTGTTTCCTTGTGCACAGGGCAATAGAGCGCTAGGCAGACTAGGCTGAGCACATCAATTACAGCACCTCACCAAAACAGAGGTGAGAAGCACTGGAATATCTTGCCTTCTCTATCTGTCCTCCTGCCACTGTCTTTATCTCTTCCTCTCATCCTCCCTCCTCAGCTGTCTCCTCTGCTACCTCTGTCTATTTCTCTTTCTCCCTCCCTCCCATACCCGTTGTCTCGAGAGTGTGTTGGAGCCGAGCCGCCGGTAGCAGGTACAGCAGGAGCCCATTAGTGCAGCGTGCTGCTTTGATTGGATAAGCCGGAGAAACCAGGAGACTGCCTCTGAATAATTGATGTACATTGTGCAGATGCTGGACAAGGGAAAAAGACAGATCAGAGAGCAAGGGAGGAGGAAGAGAGTGAGCAAAAGAAAAGAGAGGGAAAGGCTGGAGTGGAGAAAGGAAGGAAGTAAGAAAGAGTGAGCAGAGTAAGGGTTATGTGCGGAGAGTGATAAGGTGCAGGCAGCAAAAGCTTTGAGAGTCGCCACTGGCGTCTGCGCAAACAGCAGCATTTGTGACACTTGTCCTTTCTCTGCGCTATGAAGGCAATGAGATGAGATGTGCAGGGACTTGACTTGGCTCAGGGTAAGTGTGTGTGTGTGTGTGTGTCTGCTGTCCACGTGTGTAGCTCTGCTCAAAACTGTTTGGTATATTATTTGAGTGTGTTTGCGTGCATGATGCAAGATCAGGGTTTAACAGAGGCTAATTGAGCAGATGATACAGGTCTAAAATAAGTGAAGGAGAATTTCTTTGGCTTCTTCGTCTAAATCTACACTTTAGTTCAGAACTTTGCATTTCAAACTGTGCTTTGAAGTTGCTGTAGCAGCTGTAAGTGAGGCCATAAATAATATGGGCTTCTATCTTGTCTAATGTGCTAGTGCGACTATAGTCAAAAGCACTGACCACACACACATGAGACAGGATCAGGACAGATCAGCTGACCACAGGTTGACCTACATGCTGTTCTATCATAGAATTATTGTGAGTGGGCTTTTTGTCTATTAGCACTACGTACAAGTATACACTGATAATTTGATTTGTTGGTTAACGTATGACCTATTTCTGGGCTTGTCAGTTTGCATTTAAGTGTTCTGGTGAATATGCAGCATCATACTGTATATTTGGCAGCTTCTTCCAATTTAAGGCACATATATCCATGTTTATGTTAAGCACTGAAGTGTTTAGTGTTTTTGTGTCAGGAGAAGATGACCCACTTTTCCACTGTGGGGTCTTTTTTTAAGTTGTTGACCTGAGCTTGGAACCAGAAGCTGTCTGCCTGTCCACTCATTTACAGAGAAGGAGTGGGAGGAAGGGGAGTGGAGTTATGGAAGTAAAGTGCTGTAACATCAGCGCACAGAATGGCACGCCTTTTGTTTCAATCTTTCAAAGGTGTTTAAACGCATTTCATTTACAATTTTGGTCAAAGGCATCTCGTAAAGGGAAACAATACTTCACTTCACATGAACAAAAAAGGCCAGGAAGGCAATAAAAGTCACATGACGCTGCAGGCCATTCAGTCGGTGTTTATTGTAACCTTAAAACTGACAACTTAATTAGCAAACGGCTCTTACAAACAATAACACAATCTTCCATTGATCTGTGTAGAAAATACAACAAGACAATATGACTTCCAGCTAACTGTGGTAGAGCTGTAACACATCCTGTTATCCTGAGCAGGGTGTCTACTGCTGGAACCATCTGCATCCTCAACCTCGCAGCCACGCGCACCCCCTCTGCCCCTTTGGCCTTCCCCCCTTTCTCTCTGGTTCCAGAGCTGTGTGTTTGTGTTACTTATGGTGAACTACCGTGACTGCACTGCACCCTGAGCACTTCCCATCAGGCTCAGTGACTCATTCATGACATTTGACTTTGAGCAATATGTGTGTGGCCTGCATTTCTTTTCGCAGGTTGTGTCTACCACCAGAATGGAATTTCTGGTGGGCTAATGGCAGCGAGGGTGGAGCTCTCAGAGCCCCAGGCAATGCAGTATTGTTGCAGGATGTGTTTCAGGAAACACTTCACTTCTTGTTAATCACTTCCATTTCTTTTCAGTACTTTGGTCTGGGTTTTTGTTTGTTTGTTTGGTTTGCATCACCTCACAGCTACTCCTCAAGAAATTCTTCTACTAACTCACCTGTAAAAGGTTCTGCATTTGGAATTTTATAACTTTTAAATCTTATTAAATCTCTGCCTTATCCCTGGTTAGTGTTTTTCACCCTAATGATTTCATTGAAGGAACAACAGTGTGAGATGAAAGACACATTGTGGAGACAAGTAGCATTTCTGGTTATAATTAGGTATGTGATATTTACTAGTTCCCCTCCAGTGGTCGGGAGCTGTGTGTGGCTGATAAGAGCAGTTCATTCACAGCTTGCCATACTCTGATATTCTTCCTAGCCTAGCGTGAGGCACATTACTGTATAAGTGCATCTTCACAAAGCCAAGACACTGGCTGTGTTTGTTTACTCACTAACACACACCTCAGTTTCCACATTTGCATTTTATTTTCTGTTTTTGTGTAGAGGTTTGTGTCCACTTATCTGTGTGCCAGTGCATATTCCATTGTCTACTGTGACACGCCTTTGAGTGCAACTGTGTGCATTTACTGCACAATATGTTTGGCTCAGATGTGGGTAATGGGTGTGTGATCATATGTGGTGTCGCGGTTTGTCGCGAGAGTTTTTTAATAAAGATGTGCAACATCATGATGCTTGGCTTTGTGCTGAGATCCAGAGCATCTGACACAGACACCGGCCACCTGAAGTTCAGAACCCAGCCAGGATGTCGATCAAATCCTTGGGTCGATGCCACAACCCCCCCCCCTTTACAAATGTACCCCTAGCAAACCTGTAGCGTTGTGTAACTGATGTGATCTGTTATGTCACTTGATGCACAGAAAAGAAAAAATAAATCAGCAACTATTTTGATAATTAATTTTAAGGTAAGACTGATAAAAAAAATAGTTGGAGTCTGTCAAGAGACTGGAAATGGGAGAGGTTTAGACCACAATATGCTTTATTTATTTAGTTATTTTACTGAGGGAACATTTGAAGGTGTAAATGTACCTTTCCTGTCCTGTGTAGTAACTCCTTGTATAACAGCACACAAACTGAGAGCATCTGACTCATGAATGCCCATTAAAGGTTGTCGTACTTTGAGAACTGTTAATCTTTGTAGCAAGTCTCAGTCAAGCTCACTTTGACTAGACTCGCCCCACACTATTGTAACACACTGTGTTTATTGTTTTCTGTGGTTTTACACAACATGGAGATCCCACATTATCCCACCCGGGCTCTGATATTTTGCACCTTTAGTTGGATCTAGCTGTCATACTGTATTATGTTTGGTTTTCATGCTGATTCTTATAACTCTGCCCCAATTTAAAAATGTGTAATTTGAACCCCACAGAAACCAGCACCTGCAGGAGATGTCAGAGTGACTCAGGTATAGCTACCCTCCCTTCTGGGCTGCAGCATCTCTTTGGCTTGTGACCCACACGCATCCTGGGGAGGATGGGATCTGCCCACTCCCTCCATCTCCACCTGTCCTCTGTCTAGCATCCTTCCATCCATCCTCTCCCCCCTCTGTCCTCATGTCTGGTGTACTGCCAGAGGTCATAGATGAAATTCTGTCAAACCAGCCAGATGGTAAAGCTACACAGTTTTGCCAATAATGAACTAAATAAACAATTATGTAAAATCAAAAGTCAATTAATTAATGGCACAAAGTATTACATTTTAAGTTGGAGACCATTTCAGATTTGGATTTTTCTGATACATGTGTACAGTACATTTAAGGTCTGGTTTTGGTTGAGTGTGATTTCTGACACAAAGCTGTCTCTCTGCAGGGCATGTTTGAGTTGTTCTGCCTCCAAGCTGTTGAGACTAAAGCCCATTTGATATGCTTTCTCTTGGAAGAAGTTTGCTGGAGAGAGAGAGGGGGCAGGATGGGGGATATCATTGACTGCTTAAATGGCTTCCATTACACTTCCGCAAAAAAAAAAGCATGACTTTTATTTATTTCACAGGATTTTATATCCCCTACATATTTTGCATAATATTTTGTACCCACTCAGCACAGAGCTACCTGCCAGTGTTTTACAGACCTCTGCCTAAATTGCTTCTTTTTTTATCATCCCACACATTGTCTCAGAAGGCTTCTGTGTTTAGTGTTGCAGTGTTCATGCTCAGAGTGTAATTTTTCATGTAGTATTTTCTCATTTTGTCTGTGTTGTTATCAACAAAAATACAGTAGAGCTGCATGCAAAATATTATGTCTCTATCAAAGCCTAGCGTGACCAGTGTTGGTGACCAGAATTTGGCATGACAGCCAGATTTGTTTTCACTTCATGACTAGACTAGACTACAGGTGATGTGAGGATGCACAGTCTGAGAAGCAGGGATGTGCATTCCACCTTATTTACCAGATTTTATCTGCTTTGTCTTACACAGCGCTGTTGAGGAGTACAATGCAAACTTCTATAGTTTCACTTTTGCAAACCAGCCTAGTTAGCTATGCAAGTGAGTGTCCAAATTTATCCTACATTGTCAACATCAGAAGAAGATGGCCATTCACAGATGGTGATAATAAAATCTGATTTCAGCCACTGAAATAGCTTTTTCAGTGGGTGGAAGTTCGCTTTATTACTGACATGTGACATGCACTGCTATTAAACCAGGCCATTTTAGCATGTTCCTCTCTACTATATAGGCCAGTTGCTGGGTAAAACTAAAATGCTGCCTTTTTCTGTCATCATAAAACATATTTTGTTCAGTGATTCACACCTGTGCAGCACAATGACACTCCTCTGCTGCTGGCTTCAATATCTCCATTAATTGCTAACTGAGTATTAACTTCTTTGCTATAAGGGAACAGCAGTTCACAGAAAGATGAGGATGTCTCAGTCACCTTCCTGACCCTCTTGTGGCTGATCTTGAGCTTCGCATGTCCTATTTTAATCAACAAAGTGCAGTCACTGAATTATGTTGGGGCGCACACATTTAAAGTGTCTTAGAATCTGATAGTTAACCGTCTGTCATGATTTAGCTGGCAAATGATGTGCTCAGTGGCAGAAGGCTTTTACCACACACAGACACTCACAGATGCTTGTACACACAACACTGTCAGAGTTCATACTAATTAGCATTTGGGTTTCCATGTAAAAGAGGAATTGTACATACACTCTGTCATTAGTTAATGGGCCTTGTAGCCTGCCACCAGGCCTAATGCTCCCTCCCTGCTGCTCCCAGAAGGGCTGAGGTGAGATCAGAAGGTGCCAGGACTTCTGCTATCAGTCAGCCATACAACATTAAATACAGCCCGATTGAGGGGGACCCATATGTCTCTGGGCATTACTCAATTAAAAGCTGTAACATTACAGAAATGAAGCTATTCTGAGAGAGTTCTGGATAGTTTACGTTCTGCTCTCTCTGCTGCTAGAAGACTGAACAGACCACTTTTTAGGGAGAGGTCTCTGTGTCAAGACCTGTTTCATAGAATCCGGTAAAATCACCACAACACAACACATCAGCTTCAGACTAAGGTTCGAGTGTCTCCAAAGATTAGTCACCCACAGCCATGTATTTAAATAAATAATTGGATTTGGGTGTTGTTTTTTTTTATAATTATTTTTCTTGACAGTTTAATGCCTCTGCTTGCACTTTGAACATAAGAATGGTGAGATTAGCCTAGATAAACTCAATTTATGGATTTGGATGGTATTAGCAACGGCTTCTCTCAGAGTAGGTAAATACATCTTTACATGTCTTCAGACAGGCACGGCTTGTCTGGCATGTCTAAGTAAACTATGATGTAACTTTCATTTTAAGAGGCAAATATTGTTTTGCCTTTTTTACAGTTGTTTCTAACTGTAATATTATTGTTTGGATTTTGTAAGTACTTAGGGTGTACTCTCTATATTAGACTAAGAACTGCAAACCCTCAGTGCAGGAGAAGTTGCAACGCTGCCGCAAGCTCCTGATGAACGTAATTTTGCACGCTACAAACTGTCGACTGTCATGTCAGCACATTATCGGATAGCGCTGTCATTCAAGAGCTGCTGCTTGATCCTGTAGATACCCAGTGTTTGAGCAAAGCTAGACTAAGCCTGTGTGAGGAGAACTAATAACATATCAGGCACTTTCGTTGTAGAATTTACTTTAAGTAAAGTTATTGTTTTATGATGTTGTAAATTATTCCTGGAATAGACACACACAGGATTTGATTCACAATGATTCAGCTCAGCATCACATATCGCATTCATTTATCCTTTTACAGTCTTAATCATTGTTGTGAGTAGTTTCTTTGACAGTGGAAGCCGCTGCTGAAGAGACAGCTCAGAGTGAATAAGGTTTTAAACAAAGAGCCTTTGACCTTGGCTCATCTGTTAGAGCTTTCGGGAGCAAGTGGTGAATTAACTGCACGGCTTAAGTGTGAACTGAACGTTAATAAATGGAAAGATGAACGAGGAGAAACCTTGCATTTGCATTCTCCTGTTTTTGTTGGCCGGGTTGTCTGTGCTCTTGGCATCTTTTCTTCTTGTTCTCCATTATTGACCTTAACAAAACATCTTAATTAATAATAGTTTAGACAGATGGATCAGGATAGTATTTAAAGTTGTCACTATAATATGTCAGAAATGACTGTGAGGAATGTGGGTGTGTACTGTAAGCGAGAAGGGCATTTATGCAGACTAAAGAGATAAAGTGAGTAGTATGGTAGTTGTGGGTGTGTGACTGTGTTGGCAGGGGTGAAAACAAGGTCATGTACACTGCACTAAGCTTGCTAAATGTGTGCTATGCCCAGAGCGGACCCTCGCTCTGTTATGGATGACTTCTGGTCCTGGCAGCTTGTTAAATTCGGTGGCTCGTAGCCACATTGATATGATAAGTCACCACCACTCTCTTTCTTCCTCTGTGTCTCTATCGCTCTCTCTCCCTCTGAGAATGACTCCATCACTTGTGCTTGGAGCTGATCTTTAGGACTAAATGGTGGGCTGCCAGTTGAAGAGACAGTCCCTCATGTGGAGGTGGTGATTTAGTGGGGAGATAAGCTCTCTGTAATGGCAGGGTGGAATAATTCCTCTGTAACTAGGAGGCTTGGCTGTCTCCACCCTCCAGGAGGAAATGTTACCTCTCCTCTGCTTTGTGCTTCATTCCTTCCTTCTCTTTTTTCTTCCTCTCTCTTCTCTCCTTTTTGTGTGTAAATAGCATATTAAATTAAGTAGTGAACATTATAACCTTTATTTTTTTTTAATAAGGGGGGGTGTTGGCTCATGAAAAAACTGTATAACAGTATCTCAACTATTGTCTTCATGAAGGCAGTGAAAAGGCTGCACAGTGCGATTACTCCTTTAGACATGGCAGAAGACATGGAAAGTGTGAAGACAGTTGAAGTGCTGATGAGTAGAGGAAGTGGATCAGAGCGAAGATAGCACAGTTTCTTACTTCCTACGTATATACAGTAGATCGTATCTGCAACCTGAATTGCTCAGTCGCTGTGTGCCTCACGCTTTCAGCCTTGCCCTCTTTGTGACAGAAAAAGCTGCAAGTTCCTTTTGTGCTGTAGATGGATTTCATTTTACACTTTACACTGCAGGTAGAGATGATGTGATATCATGGTTGTGCAATCCATACAGGCAGATATTCAATGTCAGTTTATTGATCTAGACTGCCCCCTGGAGGCTTTAAGCAGTAACTTCAGGCTAAATGGCTGCAGCACACTGCACTTTGAAGACACCTGTCAGGGTAAATCTGTTCATTAGACATTTAAAAGTGTTACAAATTGAGCCAAAAACAAGAAAATCTAGTTCTTTTCTCAGTGGTCATTCACACACACAAGCCTCAACACAGTGAGGGGAGACTTAACGTGCATATGTGTGTGTCTGTGTGTTTTCCTTGCAGCCCTGCTGTCGTCGTGGTGCGAGGAGTTGGGTCGCCTCCTCCTGCTACGTCACCAGAAGAACCGGCAGAACGAACCGCAGGGAAAAGTCCCCATGCAGCCCAGCATGAGCAGCATGAAGCCTGGCCTCACACACAGGTCAGTGGGGAGCCCCTGAAGCATCTCCTCAGACTGTTCTTATCTTACAGTAAATGGATGTTATCAGTTCAGCTCAAGGATAATGATTCTCCATCCCACCAGTTAAATGAAGCTTTTTTTCTGGGGTCATAATATAAGTAAATGAGGAGCTACAAGGGCAAAACACATAAAGCATAAGATCTGGGAAATTGTGAAAAATTTGTTTTATTTGCTTTAATTCACTATATTTGCTTAATACTGATGTGTACAGGCTGAAATGAGAAAGTCGATTGTGAAGTGACCCTGGTAGCCTTAAAGCAGGCAAGAGAGAGAAAAAGCTTATCAGTCTGTTGCTTGGATGGCTGCCCAGACTGATCAAGGATGGTGGCCTTGACGGCTGAGGCAGCGGGCAAGGGGGGGGTCACGGGCACAGCCCTTAGCTGTGAAGTTATGTAAAGAGGGATTTGTGTGTGTGTGTGTGTGTGTGTGTGTGTGTGTGTGTTACGTCAATCTTGTAACCTAGCATTGAACCTGAAGGAGCCAGTGTGATTTGCATTTGTCATTTGTGGTCTTTTTATTTTTTTTTAGAAACATATATTGACCACTAAAATATATACTGAAGTATATCCCTAAGTAAGTCAGAGAGAAAGGTGGGATGAAGCAAGCCCCAGGCAAGGAGGAGCAGATAGAGGGGCTAAAAAAGAATGTCTCCAGCTCTGTAGGCGTTCTGCTCCATGGGCCGGAAACAGATGCTATTGTTTTTGATTTTTTTTTTTTTCTTCAGTAAATCTTATACTTTTCAACAGACTGTTTAGACTTTGAATGATTTTTGACAGCAGATCGAGAACTGTATGGGTGAGGACTGGACCCTGTCTGGCCCTGGGGAAAAGTTCTACCACCAAGTGCAGCTGTGCAGTGGCAGATGAGTCACTTGCAATTGAATTAAATAGGTTAAAACAGCTGTTTCTGCCCATATTATTCGACTTATTCTCTGCTGAATGTATTACCCATAAGATACATCTGAGTCTGATATTTTTATTGAGAGTACCGAGAACCCTAGAACTGATTCTCTACAGTCTCTCTCTGGTCTGTTTTTCCTCCATATTTTGCAATATTTTCCAACAACCTCAGAAACAAGCATACATTTGCAGGTGTTCTTTTTATTTCCTGCACCCACTCTGCTTATAAATCCGATCATGTGATTTCTACCAGAAATGTTACACAGTTATGTCATCATGCATATATTTTTTTTATTGTGAGAAAAAAACATTACACAAAACAATATGGAGGCAGTGGCCATAACAGTGACTAAAGCAACACCAGATAAGATGAAGCATGTGTTGGGAGGGATGGTGTGGCGTGAGTTTAGATGGTGGCTGTGGAGAAACGTAGGTGTCATGCATAGAAAAAGAGAAATGTAAACAAAATAAATAGAGGAGAGAAGAAAAATACATTGTTAAACTTAGTTAATGATTGTAAACTATATATGATAGGCAAAATGGTCAAGGTAGGAAAACTGTCTGATACCTGTCTGCTTTTTCAAGGTGGCCTATAATGTGTCCTTTGATTTTAGCTCAGATGATTTGGGGTGGAGGGGCAGACCACCAGGGAACACAGCTGTGAAGTAATGTTTTTGGAGAACAGTGTGTGCTCCTGCCTCTCTCTCTCTCTCTCTCTATCTCTCTCTGTTAAAGAAAGCTTGGACTTATCCAAGAGTCCTGTTTGCCTCTGCTGAGAATCTTGGGATAATGTCACGCTTTTATGAAGCAATACTGAACATGTCATCCATTCCAAGAGCTAACCTCTGAGCGAAAACAAACTGTTCTCCAAAAACAATTCCTGCTAGCTCTTACTGGCTACTTGCCTCTCACCATGATGATTTGTGTTGTTTATATATGTAGCAGACCCTCATGTTTTGCCCTTTTTGTTCTAAATCTGAATGCGAAAGAGTCTAACTGTTCTCCTCCTGTCTATAACAAAAGACTTTCAACAACTTAAAGAAATAATGTAATAATATTTAACTTTTCCTGTGTATATGTGGGGTCTTTGGAGCTTTTTTACTTATTTCACTGGCAGATGTCCTGGCTGAAATTATGTTCTGAAACTGAATGCCCAATATTTCAAACTGCCTTTTATTTATTCATATCTTTGGAGAGGCATGCAACTCTGGTGGCTTTTTTTCTAAGCCAGTTTAAACTTCAAGTGACATCAGGTACATCTTTGTGTTTTGATCTACTTTGCAGCGATGGATCCTTTCCCTATGACTCTGTCCCATGGCAACAAAACACTAACCAGCCCCCTGGGTCATTATCTGTGGTTACAACAGTGTGGGGCGTGACCAATACATCACAGAGTCAGGTATGTCCATGCAAGAACAGCATCCAGTCTGCAGTTAAATGTGTTCTCACCCACAGTCAGTGTCTGACTGAAAAGATTTGCCTATTTTGTTCATTTTCCAAACCTAATGGATATTTTATCCTTTTTATGATTCTTTGTTAAATCCAGGTGCTGGGTAACCCAATGGCAAACAGCAATAACCCCATGAATCCTGCAGGGAACCCTATGGGATCGGGAATGTCTACCAGTGCAGCAGGGCTCAACTCACCTCAGTTCAGTGCTCAGCAGCAACAGTTCCCAAACAAGGGAGGCTCCAACCAACCATACATGCAGCAGGGTATGTATGGCAGGCCTGGCTACCCTGGAGGTCCTGGGGGATACAGTGGGAGGTAAGAGACTGGAGACAAATTTCTTTTTTTTTTTTTTTTTTTTTTTAAAATCAAGACATAAAATTGACTGGTATGATTAAAACATGGTCTGTTTTTTACAGTTATTCTGGAGGCCCAAACGCCCCTCCAGGAGGTATGGGAATGACCTCCCACACACGTCCTCCTGGTGACTTCACTCAGCCGGCCGCCGCCGCTGCTGCTGCAGCTGTGGAAAACGCACACCACCCGCAGCACCAGCCACGGTGGCAGCTCTACAGGAAACGCAGAATAAAGATATCAACCAGTATGGACAGGTACAGTACACACCTGCTGACATGTTTACAGTTGTAACCGCTTACAAATACAAATATACACAGGATACTGTTACCCATTCACCTGCTGGAACCCCGACATAATTGTTTTAAACACTGAAACATTCTGTTTTGCTTCCAGATGTGTTCATCGTTTCAAATGGGCCCCGCTCAAGCCTACAACAGCCAGTTCATAAACCAGCCGGGCCCACGAGGCCCGCCTGGATCTATGAATCCAGCCAGCATGGGATCAGCCATGAACAACCCTAATATGAGTGGGCGTCC
>NW_018127940.1:2742657-2747686 GCF_001952655.1 Monopterus albus
GTCCATAACCCGGCCGGGCCCTCGAGGCCCGCCTGGTTCTATGAATCCAGCCAGCATGGGATCAGCCATGAACAACCCTAATATGAGTGGGCCTCCCATGGGGATTAATCAGGCTCGAACCCCAGGCATGGGGCATTTTGGCGCTCACGGCCAAAGGATGCCTCAGCAAGGATACCCTGGAGGACCTCGACAAGGCATGCCCATGCAGGGGATGAAGAGGCCATATCCCGGGGAGGTGAGTGAAAAAGTAAAGACCTGATAATTTAAATAATGTGGAGATTATGTATCAGTAGCGCCAATAATATGCGTTTAACATCTTTGTTCTTCTAGGCGAGTTATGGGGGTCAGCAGTATGGGCTGAATAGTCAGTTCCCAACACAGCAGGGGCAGTACCCGACAACAAACGCCTCCAGGCCCCTGCCCTCTCCTAACTACCCTGGCCAGAGGATGCCAGGGCAGCAGGGCCAAGGACAGTACCCACCTGGCATGCCCATGGGCCAATATTATAAGGTCTGTTATGCCATACCATTTATCTACCTACCCCTATTCTACAGCAACTTACTCCTAATCAGAGTCCGAAGGGGGGCTGGAGCCAAGCATGCAGCTATAGCACATTTTGGAACAACCTAGAGTGCACACTATACATCTGGTGCCATGGTGAAGTGTCAAATTATGTTGTTTGTTTTTTTTAATTTCCTTTACAGCAAGAGCCATTCAATGGTCAGAGCACCAACTTCTCTGGAGGTGGATACTCCTACGGCCAAGGCAACGGGGTATGCTTTCATAAAGCTCCATATGTCAACTATTGCTTGCCGAGACAAAAATTGACCCAGTCACATATACTATGAAATGAGTTACACAGATGTTTTCATTATTGTACTTTTCTGCCTTTTATAGCCCCCCAGGCCTGGTAACTACCCACACTCCCCAGTCCCTGGAAACCCCACACCCCCTATGACCCCAGGAAGTAGTATTCCTCCGTACCTGTCGCCAAGCCAGGATGTGAAGCCCCCTTTTCCACCCGACATGAAACCAAATATGACAGCGCTTCCACCTCCTCCAAGTGAGTACTCCAGCACTTCTGAAACAATTGCTTCATACTGTATGATGCATTTGTTTGCTTTTAACCTTGTCATCTTTTATGTCATCTGATGCAGCGTTAGATTAAAAGTGGATTTCCCCTGTTCTTCTCCTATCCCAGGTAATCCTAATGAGGAGCTGCGGCTGACGTTCCCAGTCAGGGATGGAGTGGTGCTGGAGCCGTTCCGCTTGGAGCACAACCTGGCTGTCAGTAACCACGTTTTCCACCTTCGACCCTCCGTCCACCAGACCCTCATGTGGAGGTAGAACCACCACGCAAACCTCCGCTTCCACCATATTTTACATTTAGTGCTCAGTAAAATTCCCGCAAATAAAGAAGCATTTTCTAAATGGCACATATATCTTTAATATGGACTGTTTTTAATGCAAGTTTTGGTCTTTTACTTACGGTAAAGACAGTTCTGGCCTTTGTAGTATTAAATACTACTTAAATTTACAGCATAGAAACATCTTTACAGAGAACCAGCACCTGAACATTATTGCTAACTGACTCCATTTGCCCACTACTCCCATAGGTCAGACCTTGAGCTGCAGTTTAAGTGCTACCACCATGAAGACAGGCAGATGAACACTAACTGGCCTGCCTCCGTCCAGGTCAGCGTCAACGCCACGCCCCTCACCATCGAAAGGGGAGATAACAAAACCTCCCACAAGCCCCTTCACCTGAAGCATGTATGCCAGCCTGGGAGAAACACCATCCAAATTACAGTCACTGCCTGCTGTTGTGTGAGTAAACACTATTAGGACAATACATGCCTATTAACAATACAGTAATGTGATTGTTTCATTCAACAGAAACATCAGCTCGGATGATTTTCACTCAGATAATTTCACTTAGGACGGAATTTGCCTTGTGCGGAAACTTAAGGTACAGCTGTCTGTGCTAACTGTTTGTTTTCATGTTCTTGTGTTGCTTTGTAGTCCCACCTGTTTGTACTACAGCTGGTCCACAGGCCATCTGTGCGATCTGTCCTCCAGGGGCTCCTCAAGAAGAGGCTCCTTCCTGCAGAACACTGCATCACCAAGAGTATGGCTCATTTTGTCTCTTAGTGTAGTTAATATAGCCTACATCTTAATTACACACACTCACACCTGTTTCTTTTTGCTTTGCTTTAAAATACATCTTTAAGTACTGTACACCTGCAAATATGCACCATTCACCTGAAACACTTTTTTTTTTTTTTTTTTTTTTTTTTTTAGTTAAGAGGAACTTCAGTAGTGTGGCAGCATCGGCAGGCAGCACCGCTCTTAACGGAGAAGATGGTGTGGAGCAGACGGCCATTAAAGTGTCACTGAAATGTCCGATTACTTTCCGACGCATCCAGCTACCAGCACGAGGGCATGACTGCAAACACGTCCAGGTTTGTTCAGATTTAAAGGGCCAGTAAAAGTTACTGTTAATGAAAAATTGTGTTGCTGTGAATGGGAGACTTTTATTCAAATGAGCATTTATAATGTTGTTCTCCACAGTGCTTTGATCTGGAGTCCTACTTGCAGCTCAACTGTGAGAGGGGGACATGGAGGTGTCCTGTGTGCAAGTAAGTGAAATGTTGTTATGTTTTGGGATACAAACATGTTATTAAGGAATGCCTCTAACTGATTATATATGCTGTATATATTGCCTTTTCTCCTTTCAGTAAAACAGCATTATTAGAAGGTCTGGAGGTGGACCAGTACATGTGGGGAATCCTCAATGCCATCCAAAAGTAAGTTTCCTTCTTTCGCCTGCTAATTCCACCCATATGTTTGAGTCCAGTTTTTCAAAATTCAAACTAACTGTCTACTTTCTTCTCCAATAGTTCAGAGTTTGAGGAGGTCACTATAGACCCTACATGTAGCTGGCGACCTGTCCCCATTAAGTCTGAAATGCACATCAAAGAGGACCCTGATGGACCTCTGGCTAA
The DNA here is from genome assembly GCF_001952655.1 of Monopterus albus. Taxonomy (NCBI): domain Eukaryota; kingdom Metazoa; phylum Chordata; class Actinopteri; order Synbranchiformes; family Synbranchidae; genus Monopterus; species Monopterus albus. The sequence goes on from NW_018127940.1 coordinate 2,745,663, forward strand.
GCGCTTTAAGACCATGAGCCCCAGCCAGATGACCATGCCCAATGTGATGGAGATGATTGCCCAGTTAGGGCCTGGCCCAGGGCCTGGGCCCGTCTCCGGACCAGGTCTGAGCCCCTACCCCCCACACCCTGGTCAGCATGTTAGTGGTAACGGGGGAGATTACCCAGGAACAGGTAATAAAAAGCAGCCAGGATCCTATTGTGTAGATACATAAACAGGATAATCAGTAAATTTGTTGGATTGTACAGCAGGAACTATTGACAAAGAAACAAACCCAAGGAGGATTTCATGCTGAAATGGTTTTAAAATTTTGTAAGCTCACTCACTGCCCTGATAAATGTTTCATAAAAAAAGTGCCACCTGTGTTTGCTGTTATATAACCTCTTTGAAAAGATAACTTTTTGCACCAGTAAGGATTCAACAAACAAGACCAAAAAAAACTTTTGTGTGCCAATTGACGAACACTTTTTGTTCTTCAAGGCAACAGTTACCACAGCCAAGGGAACTTTGACTTCCCTCATGGGAACCCCTCTGGTGGTGGACTTGGAGGAGGAGGAGGTCCCCCAATGAATGACTTCATGCATGGCCCCCAGCTCTCTCACCCCCCAGATGGACCTGGTGGTCTCCTCTCCCAGGACAAGCCCCTTAATCACGGAATGAATGATGCAGTAAGTAAAGTTAACCTCCTAGGGCTGCTTGCTTTCCCATGCTATTATACCAGTGAAGTATGTTTATGGAAGTAGTATAGCACTATACAAGGTGCTTGAATTAAATCAGGCTTATCTTTGGTCTGACTTTAAGTCTCGTAGCTATCCACTGCAAAATTATTTTTTCCTGTGATATAATTTGGTACCTTAGTTTGTAGAAGAACATCTCCAGACAATATGTGCCATACTGAAACAAGCGGGTCAGATTTGTTATCTGAATAAGGTGCAGCCTGTGCCTGTAGCCAGCATGTGTGCTCAGTCGTGCTCACATGCTCATGTCACTGTATAATGTTGCAGCTGTACATGTCTGCTGATCACAGCTTCCATTTAGAAGGCCTGTTCCATATTATTCACGCTGGAACTCATTTCGCTTTTCCTTGTTTTCCCACGCACCTCTACCCTCCTGCCTCCCCATATAACACTCTCTCCTTCGCTCTGTGCCTCTCTCACTCTGCCTTCCTCCTTATTTTTCACTCCCCATCTCTCTCGCTTTCTGTCTCCCTCTCGCACCTGCAGATGTCCCATCCCGATCAGTCTCATAACTCCATGCAGCCGAGCTTGCATGCGTCTCCTCACCCTGGCAGCCAAACAGGGCCGCCCTTACATCACAGTGGCCAGTCAGGGCCGCCCTTGCATCACAGAGCCGCCTCGCCAGTCGCAGCCTCAGCAGCCTGGGCAGAACGCTCACCCCCACAACGATCTGAACTTTAATCCCTCCTCAGATGGCCAGATGGGTCAGGGAACCCAGGATATGCCTGAACCCTCCCTGGATGTAAGTGTGTCGGCTGTGTGCGCCATAAGCTACTTGTTAACAGTTAACATTGTCTGCTGCAGCTGCTCTCATCTCTTTTCTGTGTGCTTGGTGTTTGACTCTCTGTTTGCTGCTGAGCAGTGGTAGGTGTGTTTATGTGTACACTAGCTTCATCGGACACTTCAGCATGACTCCGAGTCCTGCAGCCTTGGAAGAGTCGTTGTGTTTTCAGGTTTTTTTTTAGCCGTGCCACTCAGTCCGTTTATTCTGCCTTCTGCCCACAGCTGCTTCCAGAGCTGGCCAACCCAGATGAGCTACTATCATACCTGGACCCTCCTGACCTTCCCGCCAACAGCAACGATGACCTTCTCTCCCTCTTCGAGAACAACTAGCCCCCCACCTTGCCTGAAAACCTTCCTGTACCTACAAGAGTGTGTGTGACTGTCCATCCACAGACACTTCACAGACTTCCTGTCCACACTTTAAAAATCGCTTCCTGTGCTCGTGCACTCACGCTCATGTACACAGTCTCTCAACAGATAATATGTGGCATAGGAGCACAGCTG
>NW_018127940.1:2747749-2749683 GCF_001952655.1 Monopterus albus
CTCATCCCTGCACTCCCATTATGCCTCCTGTAAAGATTCCACACACCAGTTCAACCGCCTCTGACTCAAAACACTAAATTTACAGCCATGTTGGTGGGCACTAAAGTGATATTATACAGTATATATACATATACGATATTTGTGACTTTTCAACTTAAAACTGTGCAGCTATAATCATGTGTAACAACACGGAGGAGGTGGGAACCTTTGTGGGCTCTATGAAAAGTGTTGTACCTTTTGTTTTGTTTTTAATTATAATTTTCCTTTTGTGAAAAAAGATGAGCATTCGAGGGAAAACCATTGTCCTGTAGGAGTGTTTTTATCCTATTTGAAATGTGTTCTTCCAAAACTTTGACACATGCCCTTTGACCCCCAGACTTCCCAGTGTATGTGTGACAGTTGAATAACTGGAACTAATCAGAATCAGCACTGAGAGGACAAATGTCCTCCAGTGTCACCTGAGGAAATGAGCGCACATTGCGCAATGTAGTGTGTGTGTCAGCGAGTGTATATACATAGGTGTGTAAGTGTCCTCTTCTGTTTGCCCGCGAGTGTATGTGAAAGTGGAAAGGTTCGAGAGAGAGAAGTAAACTAGTGAATGGAAGAAAGGTGAAGCAGTCCGTTCTGTGAGCTGTCTCGTGTGTGTTTCTCCACCTAATCCGCAGTTGTTCTTGTGTATTTATTGTAATGTTTTGCTCTTCCTCATTAAATTCATTTTGTCCACAAGTGCATGTGTGCCAATGGCTCCTCTTGTCTTAGTCCAGCCTAAATGTGCTTGAGCAAATTATTTTTCACTTGCTTATATTTATTTATTTTTTTTTTTCAAATTCATGGTTTTATTTTTTTTTATTGACATTCATTGTTATGTGTTTTATGCCTGTCCCACATTAATCAGATACACATCACCAAAGCTGTCCTACACTTTTTGTAAGGGTTCGGGCCTGGATAATATGTTGGTGTAAGAGCAGGATTTTAACATCCCACACGCTTCTACAGAAGTTTTTAAAATCACTGTATTTTATAGAAACGCCTGTGCTATTTCCTTTTGTCACTTTGTTACTGTTGAACTGCATTTTTATGAGGGGAAAAAATGTCCTGCATGACCCAACAGTGTTTCCAAAGCTGTTGTATATACCCTTTGTGAATACTTTGTGACTGTACAGTATTGTACCTATCTATTACTGGTAACTACATGGTACTGTATGTCTGTCAAGGACTACACACACAGAATCCCATATAACCAGTCCAATATTGTAACACATTGATCCAAATGTATTCTCACTGGCTTTGTATTAAGTATCTGTGTATTGTGTACAGTTCTTCCATAACCCTGTGACAATGCAACAGTGAAAAGGGATATTTGATTTACTCAGCTGGAAGTGGTAATGTTTTAATTTTAATTTTTTTTTTTTTTTTTTTTTTTTTTTTTTGATACAGTGTGCATAAAAATCAGTCAGCTTTAAATTAACTTTTTTTTTCTGTGTAAAAAATTAATGCAAGGTCCAAATTTCTCTAAAAAAAAAATATTTGTTTAATATTACTGGAACATGTACTTTTTATTTAAAGTGAGAATGTGCAAAATGTCCTCTGGGTTGTTTTGAGGCCCGATAATGAGCTTTTTATAACCATATTTAGCAAAAATATGTGAACATAATTTGTGTATTTTCATCACCTTTTGTATTGTTTCAGTTTGTTATTTTTTATTTGTTTGTTTGTCCAGCGGTTTTTATGACAGATAATTTAGTTTACACAGTTTTATGCAGTACATTCAATGACCTTAAACTATATTATATGTTGTTGGTTCAAAGTTCCCCCATTTGTAAAAGAACCAAATATGGCTTTACTGGTCTTAAGAGTTAATCAGATCTCCTACATATAACACAGTTGAAGGATCAGATGTTGTTTGTGTTTGTTTATATGTTTTTAAAAGAAAA
>NW_018127940.1:2749697-2772849 GCF_001952655.1 Monopterus albus
TTATTTCCCTCCACAGTGTGTAACCGTAACCTTTCACAAAATCATGTCTAGTAAATTGAGCGACACAAATTGTACTGTCTGATTGCAGACATTGGAAATTGAGTTGAAGATTTGAAAGGGAATGCAATTATTATTGTAAAATTAAAATTGGGGGAGACCCCCTTCTAATTGCATTGCAAGGGGAGGTTGGGGGTGGGGTTAAAAGGAATACTTTTGTATATAATGTAAATGAAAAATAGAGTCACATTAACAGAAATGTATTCATTTTCTCCAGGGGGAGTGTGCATAGTGTATTTAGAATTTGTAAAGCTTGCATCTTCCTGTCAGACATTAAATTGGGAAAATGTGTTTGATTGCGTCTGTGCAGACCTCTCTAACCACACCTGTTCATTTAATACTTTATGTACCCCTCCACATGGGGTTTCAAAGAAAAAAAAAGCATTTTCCTTTGTGTAAAATTAAACCTCTGTGTATTTCTCTATTACCTGTGTACTTTATAAAGGTGCTACAAAATTATTAAAGTCTTTTGAGGTATAATTGGAACTTGGAGACACTGAGCTTTGAGTGGCTCTTAAGGGTTGTTTCCACATTTACAGTTTGTAAAATGAATTTGTCAAATTTATAATTGTTATGCAATTTGGCAAAATACACTATAAAGGTACAATCTGAAGTGATTGGCACATCAGGTGGCAGTTGTCTTTTTTGGCTTTGTACATTCTATGTACAATCATTTCATATTCTAAACTGGTCAAAAAACATTGTGATTTTTAGTCTTGCAAAATCTGTATGTAGTTAGATGACGTGACAACCTAATATTTATCTAATAAATATGTATTCAGATGAAACACAATTAATGGCCTCTGTGTCTTTTGACATACTTGTATTTAATGATACATTATATATTGTAAATTAAACTTTGTATACATGGAATATATAGAGTTTGTAACTGCAGTATTATTTAATGGTGTTTATAACAAGCTGAAACAGCCCAGACTAACCAATAAACCTTTTACACAGCTGACATTTTATCCAGTTAAAGTAGGAAAAGCACAGGCATAAATATGCGTGTGGGCATCGCCTGTGTTCTTCCTACTGGAACAGGACATATTTGCTGGGGAATGTCTGTTTTGTCACTTTAATATATTATTTAATGAATAAGCTATTAATAAAAACGTTATAAAGCAATAACTTCAATCTTAATCCTGCAAGCTGAAATGAATACTGAAGAAGTAGATTGATTGCATTTCTGCAGTGAAATAATCAAAATGTTTTTTTTTTCAGTTATGAACAGATTTATAATTGTCACTAATATAATCACCACTTAACAGGGGAGCAGCAGATTTTAGAAAACTTAAAAAAAAAACCATTACCAGTCCTGCTCCTGAACATACATAAATGTACTGTAATAAGATTTAGCAGAGCTATTTTGTCAAGTATTTGATATAAGCTTTAGCTGTTTTATGAGTCTCATTTACTGTATTTAAGCATTTATTTATTTTTCCCATGCCACTTGGGGGCTCCTATACCCCACAGTTTTTTGTTTTTTTAATAAATGTTGCACAAATGCTAATGATAGCAGAACAGAAAGGTTTGTTTTCTGGCACGTTAGCTCCTGCAGTATGACCAACTGAGCATTGTAAAATTTGCGAATGTTATTAGTCATCCCAGTAACTTTCATTTTGAAAGAAATTTGAGAAGAAATATAAATATATACAATAGCTGATTAATTTTCAATTATGGAATGATGTCAGGTATTTGGCACAAGTAATATATTACTCACGATTACTGAACGACAAAGTAGGCTATAAACAAGTAATAGTTCACCTGAGTTTTTACAAATTCATTCTGAATGATTTTTTTATTTTCCTCATAATAGTTTATTGATTTGATAAATCAAGTTCAATATTGAACTTTGAAGCAGCAGATGGAGGGGAAAAACTGGCTCCTTGCTACTTGATATTTCTGAACTGCATTTCCTGCCAATGCTGAAATTTCCTTCCTATATTGAACAAGCACCGGTTTTCTAATTTCCTATCAGCCAGGTCGGAGGTGTTTCACTTCCTAAGCCTCCCACGTGGTGTCGCTGTTTGTTTCAACACCGCACGTCCGACTGTGTGACGTCACATGTAAACACTACCAGCAGCACCCATATGTGCTCTGCGGGGCCTTCCGCACCCACTAAGTAGTTGAGTAGTCATGTTACAGATAAAAACCCGCATGAGGTACAGCTCCCTGGGCATCGCAGCTGCGAGGTTGTTCTCCTCCGGTTCCTCCAAAAACCCGGTGGTGTTTTTGGACATTGAGGCCGACAGTGAGCCTCTCGGAAGAATAATCATTGAGGTAGCTAGCTAGCTAGCTAACTAACGTTAGCCTCTCCCGAAGACCTTGGTGTCACCTGCAGCCTGTCAGATATGTGCATATGAGGGAAGTGCATGGCTTTGTGCAACCATTCATCCATGAATTTGAATATTATTTTATTTTGCAGTTGAATGCAGATGTTGTGCCAAAGACAGCAGGTATGTTAAACCATGTTTACTTTTTGAAAGAACCTGAAGAGCATTTACTGCCGTTGACTTATGCCGATACACAATGACAATAAATCTGTGTCTTAACAGAAAACTTCCGAGCACTGTGCACTGCGGAACATGGCTTTGGATACAAGGGATGTGGGTTTCACAGGGTCATACCTGGGTTCATGTGCCAGGTAAGATTTACAGTGAAGTCTGTCAGTAAAGTGCAAAGTGCCTGTAATGCTCATGGTAGTGTGTTTTCTGTTGCAGGGAGGAGATTTCACCAAACACAACGGCACTGGAGGGAAATCTATATATGGGGAAACGTTTAGAGATGAAAACTTCAAATTAAAACACACTGGTCCAGGTGCATCTATACAGCTTCATTCATCACAGTGTTTCATCCATCCATGATGCATGTTTGTTACTTCATAACAACAGTTTTCTTTTTAATTTGCCAGTTGTCTGTGTATGTATTTGGGATTGCTGAAACAATTAATCACAGGTAGAAAACAAATCAACAGTATTGAAAAGTAATTTATCAAGGAAAATTATTGTCTCAGATCTGGGGATTTTTAACACTTTATCTGTTTTTGAAGTCAAAATAATTAGTCAAAAATAATGAATTGATTAATTCCTAGGAAAAACAGTCCTAACTTGTATGCATATTACCACATATATGTCACTTTCCTAGCATCCTAACAGTATAATTTGCCATAATTCTTTATTTTAATATAGCTGCTTCTGCACTATTATAGATTGCAGTGCCTAATGTCACCCAGCATTAAAACTACTGGCTGTATTGATTTTGAAATCCCAAGGTGAATGACCTGCATTTTATGCAGTAATCAAAATAACTCCTTCCTTAAATAAACTTAATCCACATGCTGATTATTTGGTTCTTCATTTTAAAGTGTTGCGTAATCGCAGTTTGCATCAGATTCCAAAAGCAAAACGGACCTGAACCTGACAGAGTTACTGACTTATGTTGTGCACCTTTTTGGCTCCTGTCTGGTGTAAATGTCAGGCCAAGATCTTGTCGGTTGCATCACATTTAATTGATTTACTTGTTGTCTTTTCCATCTCTGCAGGAACACTTTCAATGGCAAACTCAGGGCCAAACACAAACGGCTCCCAGTTCTTCATCTGTACAGCTAAAACTGAATGGTAAATATAGGACTTAATAATCAGTCATCTCAGCTCTGCTGCTAATAATTTCAGAATCACTTAGCAGCAGCTGAAACCACTTCTTGTCTCTCTTTTGACAGGCTCGATGGTAAACATGTGGTGTTTGGGCAGGTGAAGGAAGGTATGGATGTCGTCACTAGGATGGAATCCTTTGGCTTACATGACGGCGGTGTAATCAAGAAAATTGTCATCGCTGACTGCGGGGAAATCAAATAGAATCTAAGATCACGTGGACTTTGGTCAGATGACTCGCTATGCACTCACTTGGTATTTATCTTTCCTTTCGTGTTCACTATATTTTCAAAGAGGAGCTGTCACGGATGATTCTGCTCTTCCCTAAATGATTATTGCTGTTAAAAGAGCCATATTTCATGCTCAAAATCAGGAATGAAGTGTTTATAGTGTGTGTTTACTTATAACTAATACTAATAATGGAAACGCAGGGAGTTATAACACTGATGCATTTTATCTTTGTTGTTACAGATCTCCTGCTTTTCTGACTTTTAACTTTAGCCATCCCTGTAGCTGTCTACTATGCAAAATGTATTTAATATGCAATTACTCTCAAATAAATGGCCATTTTCAGATTTTACTAGCTCTGGTCTTAGTGCAGGACATTTGCTGTCATGTGCCACCAGCCCTGCTGGTTTTAACGCTTCCTGGAAATGAACCAGCAGCAGCAGCTTTTTTTAGACACCGACTCCAAGACGACTAACTTCCTGTCCATCAGAGCAGGATGTGACATGAAGTTACATCCACCTACAGTGGAGCTGAAATATCACATGGATGCAGTTGATATATAATTGACCTGTTGGCTATAGCCTCATTGGACACCATGAATCCAGATGATTGAATCTGCTAAAACCATGAAGAAACCTGAAATTGCTTGTCTTTAGCTTGTATGTGGGCTGCTCTTCCTTTGCTGCCTCTTTATTTGAAAGACAGAGTGTCTAGAGGGGAGAGGAGGAGGCCAGGACCTGTCTGAGAGCCAGAGGCTGGGTGGTGCTGCTTATCGAGCTAATACATTATGAAGGTAAATAATGAAGCGATGTGAAAAAGCGGCTCTTGCCTCTAAATGAAACCATATGTGAGCTGACCTTCCACAGTTTGTTTGAATTCTCACATTACATTGTTGCTATAGAGACTTTCAGCTCTTGCTCTGTTTGAGCTAGAGATGTTGTAACAAACTTGATATAATTTGGGTCCCCACCCTCTGGTGTAGTTTTAGTTATTTGGAATGCACGTCGAGTGTTGTGCATGGAAACTTGGCTTGAAAGACGATGATACTGTGGCCAATGTTTAATACGCGTGCAAAACAGTGACACTTAACAACTGGTACAAGCTGGTTCTTCTGCTGTAAATGTCTACATTTATCACACAGCACCCATGTCAGCTGGTGTCCTTTGTTGTGTTTTGGTTTTCCTGTCCACAGTCTGACTCAGAGTGTTGAAATCAACTCCTGTCATCTTGATGTATCTGTTATTATTCAGCACTTTCACAGAAAGTGAAAAAAGGATTTTACAAGTCTCTTCCTCTGTTGTGTTGCACGACCACCATGAATAATCCATTAGGAACTCTTTTGTCTTATTTATATACACTTGTGTTAGACTACAAGCTTGTCCTCAAAGGCACAGATGCTGAAAACATAAAATCTCTGTAATGAATGTTAAACAGCCATGAGCTTTTATAAAACGTGTTGCTTTTGGCTGAAATCAAACTCCACAGTGAACACCTCACAGGAATTCAGCAAACCAAACTAATGAAACACATAATCCAAGCAGTCCTAATGGATAATGACTTTTTATTCATCAAACTCTCAACAGCTCTAAAGCACTAAAATGTTTTCCCAACTAACAAATAAGGCACATTTTGGAATGCCATTTCATGGACATGAAAAACAGACCTGTGGTTTACTGTCGAAACCATCCTTATCCTTGTTTCCCAAAATCATCATCTTCCTGACCTCACATCTGTGTTCTGTCCACTTCAAATATTACATTATTGCAATACAGACACTAAAGAGTACAAACATAATTTTCCAAGTTGACCACATAAGTGTTAACACATTACATTCGGTAAATAAGTATTATTTGTAGAGGCTACGCTAGCGGTAAATGAAATACTTCAGTAACAATCAGAAGTTAAAAACAATATGTACTGTAACAAACTACTGTAAAGTATTTAAATAAGTATGCATTGCACAACGTAATATTTCATTCAAAACCAAACACATGCACATGCAAACTCTAAAATAGTTCTTTGTCACGCACGCTTTCTTAACAAAACTATACACTCCATAAACTACTAACACTAACATTTTATAATAGTTTCTTGTCATTGCTGCTTTAAGCAAACTACATCTCACAGTTTAATGTGCTTATACAGTGGTGAGTATCTGTCACTAATTAAGAAAAAGATTTCTGCATGTTAACACAATGTAACATCATAATATAATAGGTACTGTTTACAAAATGAATACATGCAACTGTATGTAAATGGAAGCTCATCATTAGTTACGAATAGCAACAGAATAACATTGTGGGTTATTCAACACTGATAACATCATAAAACAAAAGACAAAAATACAATGGCTTATAATTGCAAACGGGTATTAATTATGTACCAGCTTTTTAATAATATTCCATGTAGACATCAATATTTCCTTCTTGGTATAACTTTGTTGCATATTCTATACAAAAAGTGATGTAAAAAATCTTTCCATAAATATTTCTGCAGGATAACCCATCAGATTTTTGTAAAACATAAAAAAGAAAAAAAAAACTCCCAGCTTTGTTTCTCAACAATAGGCCCTTCTTCACACAAAAAGCTTCAATATTGCATAACACTTCAAAAGAGCTACTATCCTTGAAAATGATGGCCATCAAATATATACATAAATAGTCTCTTTGTCAGGGAGATAACTCTTGAGTTTTTGCAGATTGCTTTAAAAATTTCAACATCTAAGTGTTCCAAAATAGACATCTCATTCATAGAAAATAAATTTGAACTGAAAAGGTATTAGAAAAGTCAAGTATATGTAATTCAAGACACTGTGTCTGAAAACAGATATTTTTCTTTTTTCAGATGCACTGTATCAACTGCTTCCATTGGCTCTTGATTTGCCATTTAAAACGGCCTCCCCATGTCTGTGAGCAGAATCAAATTGACATGATTTCTCACTATTCTGACAGAACTCTGTGAATCACAATAACATTGTTACATGTTTACGAGGTTAGTTCATTCATAAGGCATCATTGGTATCTATTACTCTCAATGCAGCCACATGGTATGATAGAAACAATAAGGTTCAGATTTAAAGACCTGCTAGGTTAGCATCATCACACACAGCAAAAGAAAGATGGTAACAGACTGAAAAATGGATTGTTCCCAACAAATTAGGCCTTTAACTTGTGGCACTATAGATGCATAACTGACAGTTCCTTTTATTAAAGGGGCACTCCTTAAATTTTAGCCATGAAGCTAATTTTTTTTTTATTGTGAAAGTATACTGACAGATGCTGTTGAGTTGCATGATGGGAAATGTAGGAACCAACATTTTTTTGGACCTTCAGTCATACTAGCAACTAAAAGGTACATATCTCAGCCTCTGCTGCCTTGATTTAGACTGTTTTTTTGAGTCTCTTGCCAGCCTCCCAACTCTGGGGATATGGCTAGAGTGCCCCTTTTAACCTTACAGATGGAATTCAGTTAAATGATCATTTCCCAAAACTGTAAAACTGTATCAACCACTGTAAACTCTCCCACTGAGGCAAGTGACCATGTGTATTTTTTGACAAAAACCACGGTTCCTTGGATAAACATAAGTACAATACATAAAAAACAGAGTGAGATCCACAGTTTCATCTGCGCCTCCATTCTGTTGTTAGAATCAACTAAGAAATAACATCTTTGTTGATATTTCATGACAACAGACCACAGGATGATTGCTGGTGCCAGCTGCAAATGCTGGTTCAGCCAGTGCCTCCAAGTCAGCAAACTGTGTTGACGTGAACACCCACCATGCCAGTTCAAACTGATAAAAGAGAAACTATCGGTTTTTATCCTTTATCAACCTACATTAAACTTACTATGCATCAGAGATCCCACGTGCACGAATACTTCTCCAACTCTGAGCCTGTACCCAAGTCTTTTCCTAACTTTAAATGGCCTCATCGTCTTGACTTCAATCTTTTTAAGGCACAATATAATATGTTACAGTATAAAATATAGTCAACCTCCTTTTGTAAGGCTAGAAATACAGTACATATAAAATAGTTCACAATTCCTATAACAAGGTTTCTTGAGAGGCAGGTTTCTATAAGTCAAAACTACATTATTTCATCTGTAGTACTTTAGGTCTGCGCCTTGATATACAGTATGTAAACAGGATGTGTACTTCTCTTACTTTAAAGACGCTGGCTTATAAAAGTAGGCCCCATAACTTGAATCTGAGTGTAAACTTACAGTATTTCATCAACACGTTCAATATTTCCTTGAATCTTCAGCATCACATCACAAATCATTGTTTCTCTCAGCCAACTTGAAAATCTTTCACCTCAGTCTTGACACTGCAGTTAGCTATTGGACATACTTTTGAAGGGTGCGAGGTCTTGGAAAAGCTTCCAGTTTAAGTTCACTGACTCCACCAGGCATCAAATGACACTAAAATATGATGTGTATCACCATGAATCCCTTTTTAAACAAACTTCTCCTTTTGTAATTTCCTAATTTGCAGTTAAAATATAACCAGGCTTTACAATTTAACCCCTAATATGTAGAAAATATTTTATAATGCTAATCAAAGTGTTGAATATTTGACACTGGCAAGCAACTGTGTGGATGACTTAATCTTACATCTGCATCTACCTAACACTGTTGGTAACCGAGGATTTGTATGGCAACTAAAATACTCTAGGGAGGGTGAATGAAACCTTATCTGTTAGCAAGACTAAATCTAGACGAGGAGCAAGTAACGCAACTGAACCTACAGTAGTTTCAGACACGTGGAAGCAGTTACACATTAATGTACTATACAAACATACAAAAAAAGCATTTTTAAATGTCCCAGTTATAGTTAAATTGCACACTAGACAAGAAAATAAATAGGCCAAATGTAAGCTAGGGATGTATGGCACATTATCCCTCAGTTAATTCACAGTTAATAAGATGTGCCGTTGACCCTAATACGGCAAGAAATCAAAGACCTCCCATACATTATATCGTCATGAAGGCGCGGGTTAAACGTTCATCACATTACCACACACTTCGCTTGGCTGGAAAATGAAACACGGAAAGCCAACAAAGCCCAAGGTGAGGTAATCTATTGACACCAATACTGCCTGGTGCTAAATCATCAATGCAGTGATTTACTGTTGTTGTTGGATCAGTGGAGTTATGTGGTTTCTGATAGGTGAGGCATAAAGAAGTCACATTTGCCTTTGCTTATGATGAAGAGCACTTTATGAGCTACAGACTGATCCTAAATTAACACATTCCTCTAATTCCTGGATGTAATCTTCAATACTGTCTAAAAAAAACTGTAGTTAACCAAACAAAAACAACAAAAGTTGCTCTCTGACTGAATAAAGAAGGTTATTGCACACGGCGGCAGTAGTAGCCCAGGACTTTACATTTCTCGCACAGGTGCTGTGGGTGCTCCTTACTCTGGTCAGAAACATCCAGGCCATCCGGCTTCTCTAAAGGGCGCTGTAGATGTAAACAGAGCAGTAATGAGTCATATTAGACACTAAAGAAGCACAGCATAAAATCTCTTGAGTTTATCAAGTCGTTTATTTGGCACCATGTTCAACTTGGCTATATACCGGGTTACTTTGGCCTCCAACATAACTTCCATAGTCTTCTCAGACCAGCTGCAGTGAAAATGGAAAACTTGCTGTATACTAACAATCTGGCATTAAAGAAAAAGACCCAGTTTGCATTTGATCATGATGATCAGTTTGGAGATATTAGTGAACCACTGCAGCACTGGCTTTCGTGGAATCACTGTCTATGACTAAGAGAATCTATCAGGTCTGGCACGTTTAGAGGTTGTTTTAACAATCATATGTAAAACTTTATTTCTTATCTGCTCTTTTCTTGTTAAAGAAAAGTTGGTTTAAGTAAACTAGTTTATCATGGGTCTACAGGGAGATATTTCAGTTGTCTATAAGTGTGTCTGGCAGGATGCACTGAGACTTTAATTTTGGTGCCTTAAAAATATTACATTCTTGAAGGAAGCTGGAAAATCTGATGATTATTTTATGGGGTCCCCTCAGTAGTTTTGAGGAGCTAGGTTCAAGCCCCTTTGCTGCATGACACTTCCCTGAAGTGTCCTTGAGCAACAGACTCAAGCTCAAGGGCATTGCTCTGTAGCTGAAGCTGCAGTCTGAGCTATTTCCATTTGAAAGACGTGAAAATAGAATTTTCCTCCGCAGCCATAAATAATGTGCAAGTTTGTGTTTGGCACAGAAGCAGGGATCACATTGAAGAATTTTTAAGTTTGTCTGAGTTGAGAACGTAGATTTGTATCTCGAACTGTTAGGGACAGAATGTAGTTTAGGGTTCAACCAGTTAAAAACTAAAACAATTATGTGTGAATGCTGTTTAACCTGGCCTAATATTATGAAATTAACTAGCGAGCTTGCAAACTGTCAGTTAGTATGTTCATTAGCTTGTTCGCTGAGGGAGCTGTAGTTCACATTATTTATTTAAAAAGGTTATTGTATCATCAACTCAGACTGTGGAGGGTTACAGAAAGCTGGATGGAGCAGCAACAAGCTGTTAACTTCCTCCATTTTGGATGCTCTCTTCCCTTAGGAGCTCAGCACTTTCCTGATGGCTTGCTATTGATTAGTGGTGAAAATTTACGGTCACCTCTATGAAATCCACTGAAATGTAGCAGTTCTAAATAGTGTTGTGATTGGGCCCCAAGATGTAGGCTATCAACATGTTTCTCTTATCTGAGATATGGCAACTGGACACTGTTTAGAGATGTTAGCAAGTAAATCCAATTAAAACTCTGTAAGGGAGAATTTTACAAATGTGACTTTAAAAGTAAGGGGACATGTAAACACCATCCCCTGTGAAAATAATGCTCCTGGCATGAACCAAATGCACAGAGAATTATCTATTTCCTATCTAAAGAGGGACAAATATTTTATACATCTGAGTGGGATTGGAAAATAAATTTTCAGTCCATGGGAATACGCAGGGAGAAAGGAAAGTGTGCTTAGCGGCAGAGTTCTTTGATACCCGAGGACACAGAGGTTAGCGGTCCATTTCAAACGCTGACAGGGGAAATATGTTAAGTGGGTGACATTGAAAACACAGGGAATTTGCTTGCCTATGTGCAGCTTTGCCACAAGATGCAGAGCCAGGGAAGAGTGAGTTTTCTCACAAGTAAACTCCATGGAACAAAATGATTTGAGTGCGAAAACCTTTGGTACAGGTTGTGTGATTGCACTGATCCACCCATGTTTTTCAGAGAGTACAGTTAATATTCTTGGTTAATATCTCATTAAGATACAAATGAAGAAACAACAGATCTGGAATAAATTATGCAATAACTTTCCATTGTCTGGGACTGTTGCAAATCCTTGCCAGACGGGTGAATTTGTCGAGCGGCGTCCCTTTCCTGCTTCGTTTCATGTAAGCGTTAACAGAGAGGAGCCTGGTCAGCCATGGTATTCATAGAACAAGTGGGGCCTTGAGCATTAAGCCTAATTTTATTTCAGGAAGTTGAATTGAAAGAATATGGAAAAGCATAAATATTAAAAGATGAAATGTTGAGGATAAGTATATCTCTAGCCGAAGAAAACAGATTTATCAACAGGCTGTGAGGAGCATTTTGGAGTTTGAGTCAAACAGACCGGGTACAGCACGTTGCTCTCCTCTGAGTGTTTGGAAAAACACCCTGCAGCATCTTTGTTAAAATGATTTCACCTTTTCACGTTATTAAAGTTGAGAGAATTTTTTTGCAGGACTAAGCCTCAGCTATCCTGGAGTTAGTTTGTGTCCGAGAGCCAGTGGTAAACAAATATTCGTTTCAAGATGTGATTCTTTTCTATTAATCCCAAACATTTATCAGTCAGGAAATTTAATTTGTTTATTCAGCACTGGTTTATTACCAAAGAGACAAAAGCAATTGTTAGGGATGATTTTTATCTTATTTTACTGAGACCATCTGGAATATCCTCAAGGCATAAGTACACAGCCACGCAAACCTGAGCCTGGACTCTGTTAATTTTGGTTGCGACAGTTCAATCCACCACTTAAAGTGAATGAGTAATGTGGGTTTTTTTTTTTTTTTTGCTTTATGAATTCACTGCAGATTCTAAGAAAATGGTGTCATACAGTATGTTGAAGTACCTGTTTGTGTGGATAGACATTGATGTGGCATTTGATACATTCTTGTCCCATGTTGGCCCAGGAGTTGCCACTCATCCACTTCCTCTTACACTTGGGGCACTTGTACTCTCCAAAGCATCTCTTCTTTCCCTGGTAGGGTGTCAGCCCTTCACCTTTGGGTCTAGCCTGTAGAGACAAAAGTAAATGAAATGTATGCACGTTGGGAGAGCATGACTGTACTTTTACGTTTTCAATAAATACAACTTTGGGAGTGCACAAAGTGTTTTACTTCAGTGAAAGAGGACACTTTTTCTAAAGAATCTCATGCATCCAGCTGGACATTAATGGATGGTGAGCTTTGACAGCAGGGTGTGTCTGTCCTTGTCATGGTAATATATTAAGCTTCATCATACAACACACACCTACACACAATTTTGGCACAATATGTGGTTGTGTAATTGACATTTACTTTCAGTACAGCTGTGCTAAATTACTCCTCCTCTGATTCTCTTGAGGGAGATGATTATGAACAGTCAGCCAGCCATGAAAAAGCACTAGCCTAAGGGTCATACTTTTGGAAGGAGCTGCTCCAGTGACTTCATATTGGCACCTTTATGTAGACCACTATAACAGTATAGCGAGAAAAGTTGTGCTGTATTGTTCCCCCTAAAAGCATGAGCCAACAAGCATATTGCTGATGACGTCAAAGATGATAATCCACAAACTGTCCTCCATGCTGCCAAAACAAGTTCTAGTATACACTGATTTGTAAATTTGTCAGAGGCTGTCATTATCAATTTGAAGCTTTATCATCAGAAAAAAAGAAAAATCATTCCAGCACTTAACAGTGACAGTGACCATTTTGGTAAACAATCTCCCTCTATTGTGAAGATAAACATTGTAAATATAGTCATGAGAACTTTTAAAATGCTTTCATTCACAGATGGATATCCAATATGTCAGAAAGAAGTAAACTTAATGCACAGCATGCATCTGATAGCAGCTTTCCAGAAGGTTAGGAAATTCTCTGCATTTAAAGTGAAATCAGATCGGTGGAGTTCGCTCCCTGATTCCACTGCAAGACATCAGATTGTTTTCATAATCACTTTAACATTGGCTGCAGATTTCAGGATGCTCTGTAGGGGGTACAGAGCAGTGAGAGAAGGGGTAAAATCTGTATCCCATGTCTTCTCGTTTTTGTACCAGCCTGTGCATTAGTAAAAGGAACTTTAAATCAGCAGCATCTGGTGTTGTCCTAACACACGGCAGTGCTTTGCATCAGCACCATGGAGCCAATGCTAAGTATGAGTGGTCGTGCTTCGATCTGGCCCCTTAACAGTATGACCTCAACCCCACTGTCAGCTCTGCATCTCCCACTGTGACAGCACAAAGGGTGGAAAATCTGACTTCTGTTGGCCTGCAGCACACCATTCTATTATATACACACTGACAGGGCTGTCTTAATTCAAACAATATGCAATTTCAAAGACAATGCCATGGTAACATTTTGCTTGGATGCTGTCCCATAAGTGATCTAGTTACAGTATCATTCCACTGTAAACAGGCTGCCTCTCTCACTGTTAAAGACCCACTATTTTCAAGTTTGAAAATCAGTTATGATCAGAATACCAGGTGTGCTGCTCGGGAGGTCTAACCTTAACCTGCCCTGTATAGTCAGAGATAATGTTCCTGTTGCAGACATTTGTTCAGATGTCAAAAAAAAAATCTTCCTGATACTGCAGCCAGGACTCAGCAGGACAGAAACAGTACTCATCCTCCTCATGACCATTCCTTTCCAGCTCCATGCTGTTCTTAGGGTCTGGCCTTGGCCTTTGGCTGTGCACCAAGCTCTCTCTGCAGCTGAGTGATTTCAGATTACAACCCCTTTTGCTATGAATTTATATATATACAAAATCATTATTATGCAAGTTAGTTGTCGTTTATGAAGAAGTACATACAAATTTGCCAATTAGTGATGATGACTGGCTCAGGCATGTGATCTTTAATGTGATGTGTCAAATGACAGAGTGAGGTTATGTGACAAGTGGTTGCAGATGGGAGGCAGGTCTCTGGTAAGGGCTGGTTGCTCGCTGTCATCTGAAGGAAGATCAAGGAGGCCATTTATATCAGACAACAGTGAGTGACCTGCCCTTAACAGAAATGGGGTGATGACCTGCCACCCATCTACAATCACATGACCAAGTGAGGTCATATGACATGTCACATTAAAGATCACACGCTTGAGCCAGTCACCATCACTGAATGAAGACAACTGAGATATGACTGAAAGCTCCAACACAAAGTAAGGGGACTTCTGTGTTTAGATTAATTTTCGAAATAACAGACATTATAATTTTCAAATACAAGAAAGGTATAACAATAGGGCTGAAAGGATTAGTTGGTCAGTTAGTTGATCATCAGAATATTCACTGAACTATTTTGATAATGAATTAATTGTTTCAGTCATTTTAAGGACAAACATTCACTAGATCCATGTCCCCAGTGTGAGGATTTGAAGCTTTTCTTGGTCTTCTCTGGTAATAAACTTAATGCCTTTAGCCCCGTTTCCACCAGAGGAACTTTCCCCAGGGAACAGGAAATTTTTTTGCAACATAATTCCTCCACTGCATTTCCACTGGAGGATCCAGGGTATAAATTTAGTTCAGAGGTGTAGTTCTACCCCTAAAAAAAAAGTACCTTGCCGGGGATAGCACTTTCTGAAGGTCCAAGAACTATTGGTGGGGGGACTGCAGCGCTGAATGTTGTTGACTGGTCAAGTTACAGGGCTCTACGGTACAAGCATTGCATTCGCATATGATAATAATAATCACCTTTATTTGGCCAAGTATGTTACACACAAGGAATTTGTTTCCGGTACAGAACCGAGGCAGCCATCTGCCAACTCAACCAATGCCTCTAACCATCGGGGGCTACTTGGGGGATCAGTGTCTTGCCCAAGAACACTTTGACATGGGGACTGCAGGCACCGAGAGTCGAACCTCCGGTTGGGAAACAACTGCTACCCACCAAACCACAGTCGCCCCCATGAGCCTAAAAATCATGATGTGCTAATGTGAAAATTATTTGGATGCACTGCTGCCACTGACTCTCAGTTTGTTATGACCATTTTACCTTTAGGCCTACACAAAGAGGCCAGTGAGCTAGATTAATGCAGGAGTTCTCAGCCAGAGGTACACGGCACCATGGTGGCCCGCAAAGGCATTGCAGGTGGTTCCTGAACATGCATTCAATAATGTATTTCCCCTGTAAGAATCATTATTTTTCAATTTTTACATTTACAAGTATTGCTTATTGTTTGTGAATAATCACATTCATTATAATATTTGGAAAAGCCAAGGTGACTTTGAGGGTTAGAATAGTGCCCATATGGTTTATCCACCCCACATCCACATCCACCTACCACAGCAAGCATTTTATATGCAGCACTCTTACAACCCCGCTGCTGACTGTCGTGCGTCAGCCGGGTAATTTATTTAATCTTCCCTGGGCTTTGGCACTGCTGTGAAAATGCACATCACAATGAGCTCAAGGGACTTTTACCCTGGGGATAGTTCTTGGGCATTAGTTTCTGGGAATAAAAAAATACCTGGAACTTTCTGGTGGAAATACAGCTTTAGGATCTGTGACTGTCAGAACACACAATGTAAATATCCCAACATAGGCTCTGGGAAATTATAATCTTTCATCACCTGATATTTTATAGAAAAATTCATTTCAATCGATTTATTAAAAACATGTTTAGCAGATTGTTTGATAATGAATATACTTATTTGCAGCCCTATATACTATAAATACATACAATAAATACTTTTGTTAATTTTGAATAACATTATATTAATGCAGTTAATAATATGGAGAGTAAAACAAGTTAAAAAAGCCCTTAATCGACCCATTTTCTTATGTAAAACATCACTTCTGCCTTACATATGGTGCAATATAATTGAAAATCTTATTGCATTTACAGTTATAAATTTGTGTAAATCTACGCCCACTGTGGTCAGTTGCTGTCAAGCCACTGCAATGTGTCACCTCTCATGAAGGTCTTAGATGAAGTTTAGCAAATTGCACAAGTTCTGAAGTAATACACTTTCCAGGTACAGTTGGTATTGCACATTCCAATGGACCCCCACCAACACGTGGGAATGACCACTGCCAACAGAGGCAGGCTGGGAAATGTAGAGCTAGACTGAAGGCAGCAGCTCATCTACCATACATACACAGATAGATACTGGGGCCTGTCTCTATTTGTATTGGTGCAGTGGATTACAAATCAAAACCCTCAGCTGTAAACACTAGAATGCCTGAGTAAATGTTAGGCTTGATTTCCAAGAAAATAAGCACGCTTTGCTGCCTTTAAAGCAATATTTACAAACCATTTACAATACACAGTACAATGACTAATTTAATGGAACTGCGTCATCACACCACACAACCCTCTGGAGATGACCCTGCATGGGAGGATGTGTTTTGTTTTCCTTTGCTCTCTACAAATACAGCCAGTCATGCTTGTGCCAAAGTGAGAGCTAAATGGACATATCTGAGCCATTTGGAACATTTTAGGTGTCCGTCAAATGGAAGCGAGGGCTTTGAAATAGCAATTCAGTTCATGGTGTCCTGTCAGGAGATGGCGAGTAGTGTTTGTTGTATCACTTTGACAGTGCTTGCTTGTACTGAGACATTGTTTGTATATGTCCCTAAGACTAGATGTGCTGAGATAAGGGTCACTGTGTGTAGAGCAGAGTCCATTGAGAAGACAGTGTAGCACACTACAGGTCAGTGATTAAATGTAGCATACACTCACATGTTATATACATATTTACTGATGCAATATCTATGCAAAACACGGCCCCAAGCAGGCACATACACCGACATAATGCTTCCCTCTCCTTTTGTCCCCTTTAACATCCAGATACAAATGCACAGACACCGACGCATTCTAAATAAATTCCACATCCACAGGTTTTCATACACTCTTGAGTCACAACTGGAAAGTTTTCCAGTTCCTGCACTACTCCCACTCAGCATTTAGCCCTGCTACAAGGACACAGATCATTCTCAGGATTAATGAGCTTCCAAACTGTATTAAATAGAATAAACAGAGCTGTGCAAGAGACAGTAAAACAACATGGGAGATAAAAATGAGACATGAGAACAAGATGAACAAATAGGAGAAAGCTTGTTAAGACTGAGAAAGGATTAATGTCAGAGTTGGATGTGAATCAACCTCCTGCTCTTCAAGGATTCTGTATTGAAGGGGGCCTGAAAACGTGCTGTTGGAATCAGAATTGAACATCCAGACAAAGAGAAATAGTAAAGTGGACAAATAGCAAGTCCCATGGACACCCATGCCAACTGTGGAGAGACCCTCCAATCAGCCCCTCTCAGGAGGGTGGAGAAAAGGAAGGAGAAACTGAGAGAAAGAGAGAGAAAGAGGAAGAAATTTAAATCCAAAGCAGATGGCCTCCATAGGGGCAGAACCTGAGAAACACTGAGTGCTGCTCTGCTTTCAATTAGGCCATACATTTCAGAGATGTGGGGGATAAAACAGTGTTAACTAACCACTGTAGCTCTGGCTACAGCTACAGTGGACTGGACTCATTATCATGTGGCGAAATGCTGTTGTAAAAACAGAACACGGAATTTGAACTATGTGCACTACTGCAGGTAGATGACTGAATTTGAAGATGTATGTTTAAGTAGGTAATCTAGGTCTAGATGACAACTACTGCTATGTTTTTAAATTTCATGATAATTCAGGTAATAAATGGCATCACATGAGTGACAGGTTGTGATCTTTTTGAGAAAGCATTTATTATTATTTATTTATTTTGTATATTGCATTTAAAGTTTAAAGTAACACATAGAAATGTTTGTTTTTTTTTTTAAACATAGAGATAAAAAAGAATAATAGAAATGAAAAGCTGACTGAGAAAAACCAATAATTTCAGGTATTTTTTTCAAGTAGATGTGCCAAAAATGACATAGGAGGTAAAATCTGGTTATCTGAACTTGAAGTCTAAACTGAACCTGAGATATTAATTGCTGTGGGTGCTTTTGGCCACAGACTCTTTGTCCTGATGCACCATGGTGATGCACAATAAATTACATCACCTAATATTCAGAAACTTGCCTGAGTTTGTGTAGCCGGCTTTAAAAGGGTGTAAAAAGAGTGTTATATCACACCATGAAATTGATTAAATTCTATTTAGACTAGGCAACAGACTCTAAAATTACAGTTTGAATGTGCCACAATACCATCTTGAAATTCTGCTTCAGTTTAAATCATTAGAAGATGCCTTTTACTGACCACTGGAAAAAATATGGTCCAGACCACTGTCTGAGGCCTAAAGGTGATCTCACATTTGTGTTGATCTTACATTCCAGGGTAAGAGTAATGACCAGTGGACAGACACCAGACTGTACACTCTCAGACACTCCCTTAATCCTATGTCTCTTGCAACAAGATAGGAAGCCTTGTTTTGATATTAGACGTCCCTTCCAGGCCAAACCTCAGAGGAGTCATAATAGAGGCTTCTACTTTCAAAGTTGTGGATATTTCATACTTTCTAAACATATTAGGGAAAGACATTTACCTACAGTTGACTTAGGCTCCGCACATTACCCTCAGACAACAAATACAAGCAGACAGTGCTAACAGTAAAGCCTGGGTTAATTCACTTCCTTCTTTGAGAAAACAAGGGATTTGGTGGTTAAAACAATGTTGAGATTTTGGAAAATGGTTGGTAATTATTGTACGCAAGCACTTTTCTGGTCTGGATTTCGAGAGCAGGGTCTTTTTCAGCTACACATGAATAATACTGACTCTCTGAGTGTTTGAAATTTCGTCTAATAAACCTAAACATCTAAAAAGAGAAATGATACTTTATTGGATTGTACAGAAAGGAAAGAAAAGTGCAATGTAAAGGAAAAAGGTGTATTCTTCATTAATCCATTTATATACATTTCTAACAAACCTTTAAAAAGAAATGCTTCGTGGTTAAACCAAGGCTCTTGCTTACAACAGAGCACGCAGATCTGATGTTTTTTATATTAATATGGGATTTTTTGGCATGAATTGATGTTCCCATTACCACATCATAAACTTAACTTACATAACACTTGCTAAACAATTCCTAGTTCACACTTTGGTTCAGGTTGACCACATCAAGGCAATTTTTCTTTGACTCTAGTGTTTCAGGAAGAGGTGTCCATTTTGTCTAAACTGTTTCTTAATTAAATCATTGTATCCACTTGTTCATCACTACCCTTGTTGTCTGACATCACAGAAACTGGGGATCTGAAGCTGCAGTCGTCAGCTTGTCAGTCAGAGCTGAGGGCCATGCGAGGGCGTGCAGATGGCCACTGCTTCAAGTCTCTCACAAGAATGACACCACCTCAGCTGTGTCCCACTGCACACAGAACAAGCATTTTTTTATTTGCTGTTTCCGCTGCTGGACTAAACAGCCCCAAACCCATGCCAGAACCTCAGCCAGGTGCATTATGGGGACTATTTATCAATTCCACCATGCACTACAGGCTCTAAATACAGCCACTGTTTTCTGTGTGTGTCTCTCCTTTCCCTGACATCTTTCTCACCTCTCTCTCTCTCTCTCTGGACAGCTCCTTTGCTGGTGCAGCTGTCTCTTTCTGATGCCCATAAAGAAAAGTGGCTGAGGCTGAAAGTGATGGGAGGAACAGGTGTGCTGTTTAAGTGATAAATTTGCCCTCACTTAAGCACAATGCACGTCTGTTTGTAAAAACAATCTGCCCTGAATGGGGGTTGGACGGAAGATGCGAAAAATATATTCAAGCTGCCACATAAAAACAAGTTGAGGGAAATTACAGAGTGCAAACTCTCCCTTTGCAATCAGTATCAGAACAAAGGCTTGGCTGGAGTTTCTTTAAAGAAACATACATAAAAATTACTGAGTAAAACAAGCATGTTAATTGCTTTCAGGTGCAATTAATCCAAGTCTACATTTTATGACTAATAATTACCTTTAATGACCTAAGACATCACTGTATATTGCCTGTGGCACCTCAGTAAACAAGGACAGTGTCTGACACTTAACTTAACCACGTGCAAAGTGATAATTCATAATCACTTTTCTCAAACTCTCTCAGCCTTTGGAAATAATTACAGAGCTATAACAAGGCAAAGCCATGTTTTTCAAGTATCCCAGATAGGGCTGCCTTAATCCTGGCTTGCTGGCACAGGCCCCAAACTGCTGGGCTGCTCCCCAGCGTTCCGTAGCACTCCGATCACCAGCTAGCATCTGGAAACCATCAGTGTAAACAAAGCAGCAGTGGAGGAGCTCAGGCCCCACTCTGCTTCTCCGCATCCCCCAGGACATCACTCAGAAAGCAACACAAGTACACCAGACCTGTGTGTATTGCATTTCCATGTGCACGTGAACGTGCACAAGTGTGTCTGTGCACATATCTGTGTCTGCTCGTGTCCTCATCTCAGGATCTGTATTTGATTTGGCTACAGTTCAGAAAGAGATAGATTTACAGATAGAGCGGATGGGGTACAGTCCACAATGTTAGCTTTGAGTCTTTTGGAGTTTTTGTTTGGTTTGCTCATTAACCGTAGCTTTTCTGATAAGACTTCTAATTGCTTTAATGTGGTTTCAGTTAGCGTCTTAGCCTTAGCGGTCTGATGAATGCTAAAAAGGGGAGAGGCCTGGATGTGGTTTCAACCAAAGAACTGTGAAACATCAAAACAGATCAAAGAGACAATCATGCCTGATCTTTCTTTGAGACACGACAACGACATATTTCCTGAACGTCTCATAATAGTACTTCAGTAAGTATATATCTATTAATCATGCAGTTTGGCCTTTTTCAATATAGCTGAAACAATATGTGTTCAATATGTGGTTCATGGAGCTTTTAAACACTGAACCTCACACTTAGGCAAACTCCATAATGGTTGTAAACCATTTATAACAGAAAAGAAAGTTCGTTATCAGTCTTTAAGAACATGAATCCTTTCACCATGGATGTGGTTTTTGCTCAGTTTGTGCATTATTCTGTCACATTATTCATTTTCTTGAGTCAGTAATATGGCTTACAGTATTCCTGGTTTACTTAACAAAAAGTACATGTGGCCTTAAGGTTAAATCTTATTAAATACTTCAAACAATATTAACTTAATGTGTATGTTACCTACAATGGTGGAGATCACCGAAGCTCATAACAGTCTCGTATTCCTTCTGTTGCCTCACAGCTCCATATCCACAACCGCTGAGATAAGCATTCTTATCTTGTTGTCTCTAAATATAAACTGCAGCATTACGCAGTCATGAACTGCACATAATCACAATCACACACACTTGAGTTACAGCACACACTAACACTTGCACCACCAAGGACACAAATGCATGTGTACATGTATTCTACAGATGTAACTATAATATAAATGTTTCTCACACAGACACACAATATAACAGCAAGTTCAGAACTGCTGATTACATTGTTCATCCCAGAGTGAACGGTCATTTAACGGTCAAAAACCCAAAGACCTTGGCATTACAGTTTGCTGTATAGTAATAGTAGTGTACTAGTAGTACTCACTTAATACAAAACCACATTCACATTTATAAGCTCCAAATGCCTTTATGTATTGATAAAACAGGCTGACTGACAAAACTATGCAATTACATATGTTTTTCTAATATTACTCAACAAATGATATGTGAGCTCACTAGATATGACTCCCATGGCCAGTCACTCCCTCGGCTAGCACTTGCCTGAACCTGAATGCACCCATGTGGGTCAGTGTGCTATTCTTAAAAAGGTTTCATATTCTAGAAGCTCTTCATTTTAGCTATTCATAAGTGCTTGACATTTCATTAGCCTATAAAAAGCAGTTTGCTCACAATAGCAGATCCCAAATTCAATCACAACAGTGGCATTTTATAAAAGGATCACAAATCCACACGGGCTTCAAACAGTGCAACAATATCACAAGTGCAGTCTAAATAAGATGTGCAGCACTGCATTTAAAATTAAGCTAAACAGTCTTTAAGTGAGCTGCGACGCTCAGAGTTTTTCCCTTGTGGGTTCACGGGTTTAACCACCGAGGTCACAAGTCTTTATAAAGAGGCTTTTATCTCACCGTTGTACAGAGAAAAGGATTTTCAGAGGACAACTGCTCAAACTGTTTTAAAGAATAACCACAAGTCCACTTTCAGCCCCATGGAGACACCGAAATAGTTCATTCTAAGAAGTGGCCTCTGCTTGGCAGAGCAAGTACACTTTGTGCATGTGTGTGTTTGTGTATCTGTATGGCTAGCAGTGTGAGGACTGGTTCAGTTTGATACCATGCGAATGAGGACATTTTTGGAAAGTGAGGGCATTCTGGCCACTCCGCACTTTTTCACAAACCTTCACAGGACTGTTTGGGGGTCAAGTATTGGTTTTAGGTTTCAGGATAGATTTAGGTTTAAGCTAGGGTTAAGGTTATTTCTTTATTATCGCAATTCTCTAAAATCTTAGAAAAACTCTTTAATGCTAGATTAGATAAATTTTTGGACAAACATAAAATTTTAACTGAAAAGCAGTATGGTTTTAGATCTAATAGATCTACAGCGCTTGCAATTACTGAATTTCTAGAAGGTGTTACCAGTGCCTGGGACAACAAGAAACACACATTGGGGATTTTTATTGATTTTTAAAAGGCCTTTGACACTATTAATTTTGAAATTTTACTTGATAAACTGGAAAGGTATGGTATTAGAGGTTTGCTGCTGAATGGATAAAAAGTTATTTGTCCAATAGACGGCAATTTGTAAGTCTGGGTGGGCATCAATCTGATTTTTGGATATAGTATGTGGGGTCCCACAGGGGTCAGTTTTGGGCCCTAAACTTTTCATATTGTATATAAACGATATGTGTTATGTTTCTGAATTATTGAACTTTGTATTATATGCTGATGATACTACTATTGGCTAGAGTTAAAAATATCGTGGATTGGAAGTCACTCCATATTCTTTACTGTTCCATGTTTGTACCTTATTTGGACTATTGTGTTGAGTGTTGGGGTAATACATATAAAAGTGCATTATGGCCATTATTTATAT
>NW_018127940.1:2773425-2793535 GCF_001952655.1 Monopterus albus
AAGGAATGCAGTGATTCGGGGCCGCGGGAATTTAACCAGTGTAGCTGTTTAGCTTAACACTTGAGTTGGGTTAATCATAGTTTGGATTATCAGGGGTAGAACTAGATAAGTATTACTTCTTTCTACTCCTTTGCAAGCATGTAATGATCATTTATCATCATGAGACATTTTTTTCCTCTTTTTTGGGGGGTTTTCTCTGGTTGTTTTGAGGTATATATTGATCATGATTTCTTTTCCCTTATCTGTTTTATTATATGCTTGGAATTAATGAATGTATTATAAGGTAAGAGTTGGGGTTACACATTTAGTTTTGATGATTCTGCTTAGGGTAAGGGACTAGGGAATGCTTTATGTCAGTGAGTGTGCTTACAAAAATAGCTGCAAAAATGTGGACCTACAAAATACTGCTTTCTATAATGATCTTAAAACAGAAGTATAGACTAAATCTGACATTTCCGCAGATTCTTGTAAAGTCTTGTAACAGCACTGGGTACATCACTTATGTTTAGTCTGTTCATTGACATGCTGCAATATCACATAGGGAAAAGGTAAATCAAGACAGCTGTACAAAGATAAAACATCCCACAGCTCTCACTCATGCAGATAAGTAGGGAGGCTGTGCCAGAAAGTACCCAAAAGTATATTTCCTGCTTTAAAAAATCATCACTGCCTGCCTGGAAACTGTTGAAGCATGTTTACTAGAATAGAGCATACTGGATCATAAAACTGTTATGTTTTCAGTTCAGTTTGACCCTTTCAAAAACAAAAAAACAACAACTATAAATGAATTGCTGAAAGTGAACACATTTGACAAAATAAAACACAAGATTGTCAACCTCCCCAAAACACCATAGAAATATACCAGAAGAGATTCTTTTAAAAACGGTTGAATAAGCTCAGTTTATGGTACATCCCACTGACATCCGTGTGTTTTTGTTTTGGTTTAAGTTTAGTAGATCATAAAACATTTTCTGAGGAAATGATGCAGCTTGGCAAAATAAATAAAACCCAATATGCTTGACCTGTTGATTTAGATTAAAATAAATCTCAGTTAAGTCATCTTTAATGATCTTATCGCTCACAAATGAAATCTGGTAACAAGTGCAATGTCTGGTTGTTTTGATAAACTAGCAGTGGAGGTATTGTATTATATGTTGCTAGCAGTTTATTGATTTTGCCTAAAGACATAATGGAGGATATTTACGAACAAGACAAAACCCCCCCCCCCCCCACACACACACACACACAAAATATATTGATTAGTATGAAATTACACTTGTGCCTGAGCAGAGCACCATTTTTGTCAACTCTTGTTTTACTCCCCGTTTTTCTTTTTTAAAACAAGCTTACTATAAAACTCTACCAAAAATGCTAAGATATGCCTTGCATGCACATGTGCATATGTGTGCATGTCTTTTCCTCCTCAGTAACACATCCATATCATGTGTGTCCAAGACAGCTGCACAGACATAGCACCATGCCAAAGCACTTTTTGCCAAAACTATATTCCCAGATTCCAAGATTTCCACAACCTAATCAGCCACAGATCTCAGTGTCATGTTCTTGGATGATTGATGGATACCCCTGAGAGACAAACATATGGGTGTAGTGTTGTTCTTGATACTAATAACACTCTATTGTTTTAAAATGTATGCTTTTGACAGAATCCTTTCTCTATCTAGAAAACACGAGTATGGGCCAACTGGGCCTTGGAATCTTGGAATAAGTCCTGGTCCAACCCAGAATTTCAGTTTGTACAAAACAGCACTTACAGACTTTTTATCATACTCTCACCATATTTACTGGGTGTTAAGGGCTCATGCTAAGTGGGACTGTGGGTGTGGATTTTGCCCCTGCCCTCTCCAAGCTCTGGACTTAACCATGGGCCCACTAAGCCCAATGATCTGTGCAGCTGCAAAGAAGCATTAGGTTACCAAGCCAGTGAATGACAAGAGCAGGTTGGGTGGAACACTGAGACATACAGAGGTGCACAAAACATCTTGTCTTCTGCAGCAGGAAGTTCTT
Organism: Monopterus albus; assembly: GCF_001952655.1. Lineage (NCBI taxonomy): Eukaryota > Metazoa > Chordata > Actinopteri > Synbranchiformes > Synbranchidae > Monopterus > Monopterus albus. The sequence goes on from NW_018127940.1 coordinate 2,775,451, forward strand.
ACTACTGCTGTTTACATGTAATGCCTACAGTTGTGTCTTTGTAGGTGCATATGTTTCTAAGTGTGTGTGTGTCTGTATATTTCTGTAAGTCGCTCTGCCAGATATATTGTACACGTGTGTTGCTAATCTCAGTGTCACTTGGTGTCAATGCTATATTGGACCTATGGCCCTATATGGTTTCTAAATGCTCTTGCTATAAAGGCCCTTTCTCTCTATAACTCTTCGAAAATAAAATATGTTGACAGGTAGTGGCCACAGCTGTTTTCAACAGGGGTGATGGTTGTCTGTCTGCTGTGATACTGTAAAAGGGAAAAGCTATCTGATACAGCATATCTCCAGCATCCCTGATAAGCCTTATCTGTTTACAGTACAGTCTCTACTCACTCTCTTTGTCTTGTCTCTCTCTTTGGTAACCTGAGTGAGTGAGTGTTAGAACAGAGACAGATCCAGGGCCTACTGAGCCTTTGCTGCAACTAGAAGGAAGATCAGGGGTCACTCTGTAATAACATTCCCATGGTGCACCTCCCCCCAGCCCTCATCCCTGCCAGAAACTTCCCCAGCATACTACAGGGCAGTGGATACAGATAAAAAAGAGAAACAGAAGACGTTTCTAAATGAAATGCAGTTTCTTTTGACTTGGACGTTCTAGAAACACTGCATGAGTGTGGTGATCAAGAATACCTGTGTTAGAGAGAACACATTGTGACAGTGGAAAATTAAGTAAATCTAATGATATCATTAAGAAAGTACATTATGTTCTTGACATAGATAAACTTCTAAACAGCCGATACATATAACACTCATATTCACGTGACTTTTCAAAGTTCAAGCAATTTATGTTCAGCACTCTTCACTGCGCTAGCACCCTGCAGGTGGAACAGTGGGTGGTAAAAAGTTTATTTATCCTTCATTTTAATACTGCAGCATAGTATGGCTGAGTATGTTGGTGCCTTTATTTTAGAGACATCAACCTGTAACAACTTAGGATTTATTGTTTTATTATTATTTTAGATCTTATTCAAAGTGATATTAAAATGGTCTTTAAAAGGTTTAAATTTAACTTATGTATAGCTGTAGATACCCTGTATTATTATTCATTTCATTTATTAGATATCTGACAATGTGAAAAGTGTTTTATTATTATTTAACAGAGGTCATGAACAAGCGCTTTGTGGGGGGATTTCTGTTTCTGCATGTTACTTCTCACTTTTATCTCTTTTGATTTTAATTTGTGCCACATAAATAAAACTGAGAGCACATCAACACAGCTACTCTATCTGTGGTCAACACAGTCCTGGTAACTGAGAGGGAAGGAGCACCTGTCCAAGAAGAACCTTAGAAAGAGAGAGAGTAAAAAAAAAAAAACAGGTACAAATTCAAAGCCACAGGAGAGGACCCTGTAGTCTATATGTAGGGACTGCCCGTGTGGTTTGCTGCTGTAATTCTTTCTTTTTTCTCTGTAAGATCCGAACATCTTTGCGTCTAACACACCACTGTAATGCAGTTGGCCCTGCTGGAGAAACAATCCAGCCCTGCCTTCCTGACCTCTCTGTCTAGCAGATCCTACAAACATACAATGGCTGCCTTAATTACCAGCCTCCATTCCCAGCAATAGGGCCTTCCCCAGTGGTGCCCATTGCAAACCACAGTCTCTCCCTAAGGTGCCCTTTCAAGTATAACACAAAGCCAGCAGTGTCAGTCCCTGATCCCTTGACACCAGATCCTGTGCCAGCACTCACAGCTTCACATTGTCTCTATCTGCTCATCTGGTTGTCCGTCCTCTCTGTCAGCCTGACTCATACCACGAAGAAATCTCTGTTGCTGTGTCATGAGTCTGTGCTGTTGTGAGGAGCAAATTATTTGACTACATACAGATGAACCGGTGGAAGGAAGCACAAAATTTTATTGCAAATGTGAATGTAATCTAATCATTGCTTCTCTAGGTGTATCAATGAAAAACACAATGCAAAATTATTTACTGTATATGAAAACAGTCTCTAAAATCAATATATCCAAACATAAAAAAACAATATAATAGGTGTTTAAATATACTGGCTTATATCAGAGAGAACATTCATATTTAATATGAGCTAGCCACTGGTGGAGCGTCAGGGGGTGCAAGCGGTGCAGCTGCAGCCGGGCCCACACCATCTTAAGGTTATTGTTATTTTACCTCCTCACAGGTTATACAGTAGCTCCAATGGCACCACCCACAGAGCACACAAAGTTACATGAATCAAACGCATCCTGCCAGCATTCACTAGTGTAGAACTTCATTACCATGGAGCCACAAACTGGACTTTTCCACATTTGAATCTCATAAAGCCAAGACATTTGACCAAGGCAGATCATGAAGAAGGCCAGCAACGCATCATTCACATAGGTGTTTGCTAGCTGCTGATGAGTTTCAAGTTATAGAGCAGCACAGTTCTGTGTAGGTTTGCATTAGACACATAGGACTGCCTGTTTTAGATTAGCATATACCTTCTACAAGGCAAAGTGTTCTTACTGTATTTTCTAATATAGAATGGGATAGATTGGAAAGATAAAGTGTTACACTTTTAAAGGGGTTTGTGCTACAGTACCATAAGATATAAAGGAACTAAAAGAGGTAGAGCATGAGGAGAATAGATTCTAAAGTGGGCATTGACCTGGTTCCTCTCATGCCACAGTGACAAGCTTACATAAAGCAATGTGATGAGCAACTGCCCAGGATATATTATTGTTTATGTCCTTTCATTAAGTGCAGCCTGCATTTTATAGTCCTGACTCAGCAGCATGGCAGGAAAATGATTCATACAACAAAGATTATGTACGCAAAACAACCAGACACAAGGACAGTTTCTTCCCCAAGGTCATCACTCTGATGAACACTTAACCCGTGACTGTATAACAAAATGACAACCCTCAGTGCAATACTTTGTAAATATACTTTTGTATATATCTATGTGGAAAACTGCATCTAAACTGTATGTTTACATATTTCTGTATTTATAAGTACTTTATTTTTATTTTCTTTTTTTGTTCTTTCAGTCTTATCTTATTTACTTGTCTACTCATTGCCCTACAGAAGAACATGGTACAAAAACATTGAGAGCCACTGTACCAGAGTCAAATTCCTCGTGTGTCCAATACACCTGGCGTCAAGGAAGTGTCACAGAAGAACTAATCACATTAATCCATTTGAAGCTAAATTATATGTGTACACTTAAGCTATAGTGACACTAAATCAAGAGATTTTATATTGTGTCTTAATACACCTCTCTCCTGTTGATAAGTTTGGAGCTGCCATTTATCATTATCAGAAAGCAACTATGAGTTTACCTGTCTATGGTAAATGCGACCGTGTAACACCATCTCTCAGAGATGGGGTCATAAGTGTCACAGTTACCAAAACAGGAAGTGTTCTGATTGTTGTCTCAGCAAAAACTGAGAGGAAGAGAGGGATTTCTGTACAGAACACAAACCAGCTGGCAGGAAGCTACACTTTTATCATTCTTTTAACTTTGATTTCCTTTCAGGGGAAGTGCCCTCATTCCCCTTTCACTAGCTCACTGTCTCTCAGCTATTGAGCCTTTCTCGGGCTTTATACCCTGTGTGTTTCCGACAAGCACAAACTCAGTAGTGCTCCATGCCATCACAGTGACACAGTTATGTCAGAAATGGTCACAGGGTGTAGAGAGCATGGTGGCAAAATGTGAAGCATTCTCTCATGACAAATGCTCAAGTGTGACTGTCATGCTGAAAGATTGTTTTTTGACAGGGTTGACAAATAAAAAGAGAGAGTGAATGACACAAAAGCAAGAGGACAGAAAAGCTGGTGGAGGCAAAGGAAAATCTCTACCTGATTTCACACTATCTAGATACAGTATCTTTCATTGAAGTCAGTAGATGGTTAAATAGAAATTATATTCTCTCTCCTTCCAGGAGCATTAGCCTCCAGGGAACAGCTAAAGTTGCCAACTACATTTAGTTCATAATCTGTTGAACTGTTGAATAATCAGCACTGGAATAACATCAGCTCATTTTAGACTATTTAGAAGCATGTTTCTAATATAAAAATTGACAAATGTTTCACCAGAGCCTTGAGGCAGAGCTGTTATTAAACTGGCCTTTAGATTATGGTGGATTTTGTTTGTGAACTGGACCATTTGAATTTTACAAAAAGCTTCAGGCTACAGTAGGTTATGAACCAAATTCTCTGCAAAAAAAGAACAAGAAGTGTTTGATTTAAATTCCAGGAACAGCTTGGGAAAAAACATGGACTGGGTGAAGGGAAACAGACAGGTCTCCCCTTGCTTTAGTACTACAGAGTCACTCACAATCACCCAAGACACCTAACAGTATACCATTAACTGTTATAGCTCAAACTGTATAAACCCGGTCTTCCAGATGTGATTCTGGTAGCCTACTATCCTCTTTCAAATATTCACAGGGGACTTTTATATTAATAAAAAATGCATATGCTCAATGTACTTATTTACTTGTAAAATAAACTAAGGGGAAAATAGACATTGGTTTCAATTCTAAATTTGAGACATAACTCATCTACAGACATAAACCCAATTCTATTAGGATTTTAATATTAGAGTTACAACCAACAGGAAACAAAGTGTGCCCACACAGGGCTAAAATACTTGTTTTCCAAGAGTGAGGCACACAGACAGCACTGTGCAGCGATGTAAGACTGGTAAATTATAAACTTGCAATGTGTATTTGATATGGTATCCCCCAACTCTACCCCACACCCCTTAGTACAACAAGAAACTGAAACATTAAAACAAAGTGGTTGCACAATTATCCCCCACACGACTGCCGGCCAATTTGGAAAATGATTACTGACACTTACAAACACCGGAAGATTTAAAACCAAATACATTTTGCCAAAACAACAACCGCTGATGTTTGTTATGGTAGACAAAGTGGGCTGGCAAGTCACACATTACTCCAAGCGTGATTTGCCTCTGGTGAGAACAGGCCCTCACTTCACAGCTCACCTCCGGTCTCCATGTTGACACTATTATAGGAGATTATGGGCACCATTTGTCACGAAGACCAGACTGCTGCTGAAATCACAACAGCATGAAGTGTGAGATCCATCACAGTAACTGGCATACAGTAAAAGCAACAGAAGACTTTTTTTTTTTTTTGCAATTCTGATCAACACAGTTACTGTGATGCTCTTGCAGCAGCTCTTCTTTTCTGCCTGCCCTCCCTGTTCTTTTTTTTACAGATGGATATCTAAAGAACATCCCATGTTTGCGTGTGGTTGTTGTTTAATGTATAATAATTTTTATAGGTCTCACAGCGGGTCAAGAAAGACAAATCTGTATGTCATAACTGGCTTTTTAGTCTGTATCTGTGAAATCTAAGCAATGAAAAGCATGCAGATGCAGTAGCCTCATGTAAGAGGGCTTTTCATTGCTATGAACCCCTTTAGGAAATATGCTTCTTAAGTATCTTGCTGACAGTTAAATAAGAAAGTTGATACCACTTTCATGACTATCTGTTAAATATGAACCTTGCTGGTTAGCATAGCTTAGCATAAAAATTGGAAAAAGGGGAAGCAGCTAGCCTAGCTTTGTCCTATAAAGATCATTATTCAACACATTATAATCTTATTAGTTTAATCAGTAAAAGAAAAGAAAAATAATAATAAAGGGTGCTGTTTTACAGGAGATGCTAACTGGTTTGACCTTTATATTTCTCAGCCAACTCATGGTCACATTTCCTGTAATGTTAAAATAGTGCTTTATATGTAGTCAACACTGTTTATTACTACAAAAAAACCCTCCTACACTACATGACCACACCATTTCCTGTCAACACTTTCAGTTACAAATGCGAGATGTCTGCATTTTTTTGTCTGTTTTTCTCACTGGTTTGAAGTGGGTGGGACACAGACAAAGGTTCTCTTTGCTCCATTCAGGTTTTAGCAACAGTTGAATCAAAAGCTACAGCACATCTATATTTATAATACAAATTTTTGTATTACAAACTCCTAACATTTGAAACCATGTATTGGGCTGCAGGCTCTGAGTTTGTGATGGATGTTATGTCAGTGATGTTTGGCTTTTAAACTTTTATAAAAAAAAAAAAAAGGTATTATACCAGTTTTAAAATTTCTCAGAAGAATTTTAAAAATGCCCAGGAAATTATAATTCTGAAGGACTGAAGCAGGGGAATGTATTACAACCAGGAACAGGACAGCAAGTTGGGACTCTACACATACACACTGCAGCAGCAACCACCCACACATACCCACAAATCCGCATTCCAGCAAAGACATTTTCCATTAGTTAATCTTTCTACAGGGATACATATAAAGAAGATGTCATTCAGTGCATTATTTTGATCACCCAAATCAGAAGCAGAGCCAACTGTTGAGAGGATTAGTCCTCTGAACAGAACCAAATCATGAGCGCAAGTGGAAGATATCTTGGAAGGGGGCCAAAGCGTAGCAGTGAGGGGCATTCTGCTCATAACTGGGGAAGCGACCTCATTTTCTGAATAAAAGCCAGTTTACATAACACCTCTGTCCCCATGACAAGGAGTGCTGGGCAGCTGCTGGCAGGCCTGTGGCTTTCACTCAAGAGTTCCCTGAAAAATATTTCTTTCAGTACAGCCACAAGCCTCGTCTGTGTGTTTTCAACATTAGCATGTTCTAACTGAAAAGTCTTAAATCAAGTGTTGCATAAACACTGGTAGCCTCAAGAATTTATCTAACTCAGTCTCATACAATCAAGAAATGGATACACTAACCATCAGCCAAGAGATAAATCCACCAGTAAATCTTTGACTCAGTCTCCTTCACCTGCAGGAAAGTCAACTTTGGGTGAGGAAGGTTTAAAGCACATGATATGATTTTTTTTTTTAATCACAAAAGCTCAGTTTCTCACTTCAAATCAAATATAACTCAAGTGTATGGTATATGATACAAATAAACTGATTTGGTAAACACTAGTTATACAGCTAACACATCTGAGCCTAAGAACAGTGCAACAGTGTAGGTGCATAATGTGTTTTTAACAAAAATGTTAAATAATGCTATGGCTACCCAGATGGTATTACTAGTATCATGTCTGTTATTTTTAGTCTTTTGATTAACTTTTTACCTAGCAGCAAACAGCACAGTCAAACACTTTGAGATGAAGTAGAAGAGGAAGACTGTACATGTCATTAGAATGTGAAACATCCTGAACCAGGATGGCAAACTTAGCAGCGCTCTGAGAAGCAGGAGCCTCTTTTTTCATTGGCAAAGTGCCTCTGGAGAGGGCAAACTACTAGGGACACATTTATCCCCAAATGCATTCCTGTGCAGGCAGATACCAAAACCTCCATGGGCACACTGAGCACTGCACCTTGTCAGTAATAATAATGTAGGACAATGTTATGAAAATATTGTTTAGAAAATGATACAGGTTTTGGCTAATATGTAATCACTTTTAACATTAAATTTAACATTTTCTATTGCCAGATTTGTGTCACATCTGTTATTTGGGTCTTCAGCTGGTTAAGGAAGGCTGAGTTATCCTTGGCTAGATATGCAACAAAAGGTGATAGAGCAACAGTGTAAGTGATGTAGCACAAATGGAAGGTAAATTTATGGAGAGAAAACCCAGGAGAGACTAAATAACTGAGATGGTGTTGAGCTGTGTAGGTGAGGCTGTTTGGAGACTTGGCTACTTTTTGAGTTACTGTTGGTAGTTTAACAAACATCTGATATATAAACCAGAAGGCAGCTGAATGTGACTTTGACATCCACCACTGAATGCTTACATCTAGTGCAAAATAAAGCAGCATTTTAGCGTTTTCATTTTAAACTGGTGAAGATGTACCAAATAACAGAAAAAAGTTACATGCTGCATGATAAACCATGACCCAAAATTCCCATTGGAATTGTCAAAAGATGATGTAATTCTCAAACGTTTTAATTTGGAGCTGTCCAGATATTTCATCAATACACAGGCCTTTCACAGACCTCCTGAGACAAGTCATCATGTCATAAAGCAAGTCAACGCATTTTAATCTCACATCTGCTACTCATTACCATTCAGAAACACAGGACTGGGGTTAGGCTATTGCACCTCACCCAGGGAGGAGGAGAGAGGAAACGGCAGCAGAGAGACTAAGAGAGAAGGGAGATTATTAGGCACCATGAGTCTAATAAACAAACAATAAATAACTTGCAAAAAACTTCCACAATGCTGAGTGAAAGTGTCATTGCAATTGTCTCATGAAATTATATCACATTCAGGCTGGAGTCTTTACAAGGTGAATGATGGCAGCTCCACCGCAGCAATTTCACAATCTAGTATTTTTTTCAACTCCTACAAAATTCATAAAATGTCACCTCATTTACTGCACATGAACTCATAAGCACACAACTTCTCTTATTTACATGAAGTTCTTAAGTAATTGCACACCCTCGTCTTTAGTCAAGCTTCCAACCAGGGCCTTACTCTTAAAAGAGACATTTTTGCCAAGACCTAATTTAAAGTAAATTGGCAGAGATCATTCGGCACTTAAAATTCTCATGGTGCTTTCCAAGATGAGTTTAGATTTTAGGAAATGATAACAGCTGGGCCCCAATTAGTTACACCTTAATGCGCTGTAGCCTCCATGCTAGACCTTGAGGTAGATTTACAACAGCACCTCGCAAACATTCTTGTATCGTAACAGACTGAGTCAGTGGGAAACTGGAAAGCAGAGGAATGCAACTGTTGTGGATTTATATAATATCTTGCGTGAGACAAAATGTTGTTCATGGCTTTTTATTTCCTGAAAAAAAAAAAAAATTCTAACAGCTAACATGATGATCCAGTGCTAGTACAGACAGTTTCACCTTTGATCCTTGAACTACCCTGACAAGTTTACTTATCATGGTTATAACATAGTGTAATGCTGCAGCAGTTAAGATGCACACAAGCACACATATACACACACTCGCACACATGACTACAGAAGACAGAGGCCAGCCTGTTTAACAAGTAGGTCAGACCAGTGCTAAAGAGAGAGAGGGAGAGAAGCATTGACTGGAGCAAGCACAACTTTTAGTGCCACCATTGGCTTGTATGAACCAAACGAAAAGACGCTGAGGGTGTCTAGAGTCACAAAGCTATTAAAATACAAAACATGACATTAGTAATTAAGTAACTGAAAGGCATATATACCTACCAGAAGTGATTTTCAATTATTTGTTATATCTGAAAATGTTATTATATAATATACGTGTGTCATTAGCCTCACCTGTGGGCAGTCTTTGATGTAATGGCCCTTGTTGAAGCACAGGTGGCACAGGTAGTTGGGTGGGGGTCTTTTGTTGGGTTTTCTTGGTTCTGAAGAAAGTGAAAGGTCTGAGAAATGGTCCGTCAGGGAATTGAGTCCATCCACAATGTTGTTCAGGGAGCCATAGGGTGACACATTCTTATACAGGTTGTTGTTTAAGGCCTATAAAATAACATCAGACAAACTTTAACATGAAGTTCTTTAGATTCTTTGTCAAAAAGTTGTCAAATATATATTGTACTTAAGGTAAATAACAACCTTGGGACACATTCATACTCAATTCACACACAATTCTCAACTGTCAAAGTTTTATAAAGTGTGATTTCTTCACAGACAGTATTCTGGACATACTACATGTCCACATATAAGACATCACATAAAAAAATTATATTTCTGCTTTGAGATTAATCACCAATTTCCTTTACATGCTTTCTGTTCTATTTTCTGTTGCATAAAAGTGAAAAAACCCATGCAAGATCATTTCTCTCATTATATTCAGAACATCTGGCGGCAGGCCCAGCTGCACTCATGAGCTGGAAAAGTACTGAGCATGTCCACAGAGAAAGACAGGACTTTACAGAGGATGACTGATTGTAAACAAGATGGGAGGCATGTTCCCTCGCCAGCCTGTGGAACATCAGCAATGTCACCATGCACTGTTGGTGGTAAACTAGCCATGGCCAGTGTTTGTAGTCTGCTTGGAGCCACAGAACACAGCGTAGCATGCCACAGTGAATTCATAGAAGATGCTCTTTGAATATTAATAACAGGGAAAGTATTGCCTGCAGCTACTTATTTCCTTTCTCATTCATGTATTTGTCTGTTTGAGTACAATCTAGAAATGACAGACAGAAATTGACCTCTGGGTGAAATGCTGCTGATTTTAAATGCTTTTATTTTCACATAGTCAGGTAAATAACTCGTGTGAGTTAGTTGCTCACTAATCATCTGTCTTATCATTTAACAGTTTATCATCACTGACAGTCATGCCTCTTTTTAGGACACCTGTGATTTTTATTGTTGTGCAGGACATAAACCTTAGATTTGGCAACCTTACAAAAACTGAAAGCCAAATCTTTATCTCCAGGCTGTAAGACTGTCTTGCAAAACAGCTCCAGCTTTAAGACTCATGTTCATTTGTGTAGTGATCATAAATCAACCAGTAAGGCTCTGTAGTTTGTAAAGTTTTCCATCTGTCATGTGTTTTAGTTCTGTGTATTACTGCGATATGTATTATCAGTCCTTGCAGAAATGTACGTGTATGTGTATTTTCCAAACTTAGAAATCTGTGCAAATTGTTACATTATTTTAACAAATATAAAGGAAGAAACTTTACTCACTTTATGTTCTTCCCATTTCTTTCAGTTTGGCTTCCAACCTTCTAGTGTCAGCCCAAAGGAAACAGATTTCACACACATCTGCTAATGGTGGGGTGAGACTGTTTGTTTATTTTGTGTGTCTGTGTGTGAGCATGAGTGTGAGTGAGCGAGTGAGAGAGTCAGCAGGAGGTTGTGTGTGGCAGTAGTTTGTGTATGTATGCATTGGCCAACACAACGGGGACTAAACTGGCATCATTATCAGTACCAGTCACACGTGTCCATGTGAGGTGGCAGCAGATCCGTGACTGTTTTCACAGGTCCAGGAATGAGGCGTCACTCTGCAGGGCGCAAGCACACACTGATGTGTTTAAACCAGGGCTGTGTTATCTTGTGGAAACTTTAGATGTGACTGATTTAATGTAGAATAAATTCCTCAAAAAATTGCTGTATGGTTAAATTAATCCAGAATGGTTCTAGATCTTCAAATGTCACATTGCAGTGTTTGTGTTCTTGGACCGAACTAGGTAATAAGGGAGAAAAAGCTGTGTGCAAATGAGAATGTTGTTCATCTACTTGTGCGACAATATCAGTTCCCAAACAAAACAAATTCTTTTATCGCTGTTTTACTTTAGGTGGGCTATTTTGTGATCCTTCATGGCAAAAACAACCACATTTTGCATTACTCATCTCATCATCAAATCCCTGCAGTGGTTTATTTTACTTGGCTTAGCTTGCCATGGTACATTACAAAATGCCTCCCTCCTCAATCCAAACCATTTCCAGGCTGTATTTGTGTTGCCTCCGTTTGAAACACATTATAGTCATGCAGATTGAACAGCATTACAAAATTGAGTGCAATGTATAATGTGCACACCCAGTTTCCACCAGAGTCACCCAGAGTCTGTTTCATGTTAAATGACTTCAAAAAGCCTCTATGGTTACCAACATAATAATGGACACTGGCTCTAGATGGCGACTACACCATCCATCCACGTCTAGTGTTTCCCAGAGTTTCCAATACATAGCGTCATAGTAACATAGATCTAAGAAATTCAACTGTGGTGTAATCAACACACTTGGAAGCATGCAGTATATTCTTTACACTACCATTTAGCCCACAGTATACAATTATTTTTGTGTGTGCTGATTGGGTGAGGTTGAGCTCTTTTGCACAGTATGGCCTGCAGTATCAGGTTTGCACCCTGCACACATTATCAGCATGTCTGTCCCTAAAATTACACTCATCTCCAAAAATAGACAATATGTAAACAGGGACTGATTTTGTTTGCACAACCTGGTCTATTTGAAGAAGTCAGAGACAGCAGACATCAGCAAGAGGCTGCAGTGTCCTGCTCTTTCCAGACAGAGGTGTGCAGGGTGAATCTAATTCCATCAGTCCCCCTTTACCTCTCAGATCAGTAGCATGCCTGGTTAAAACATATTTTTGCTCAGCAGTAACACCTTTAATGTGAACCATTACACAACAGTATGCTGCAAACAGTCTTATTAATCTCAAATTATTTTATGACATTATAGGGTCAGGGAATTAACTTGTCCTAACAAAGTTAATTTAGTTACTTACTTATCCTTTAATTAAACCCCGGTGGCCAGCGGCCAACACAATACATTTATGTGGAATCAAAAGCACAGTTAATTCTTTTGGAAGTGATATTTCCATCAGCCTATATCACAGTCTTGTGTTAGTCTATATAAAGTATGATAGCTGGCCTCTTACATATATTGTTTAGAAATAATGTTTTCAACAAATTCAAAATAGAATACTAATATCATACTAAAACGTTTTTATAGTGTCGATATTTGAAGTTAATGTCCATATTGGAAATATCATGGATATTAGGCTATGTGTATCCTACCAGAACAGCCCATCCGGTACATGCTAGAACATTTGCTGCACAGGCATGTAACAGTAAACATCATCCAATTCTATATATCACTCATTTCAACCCCAGTCTTGCATCTGAAACAGCACAGATAGGCTCTGAATGCGGCATGCCGTCTTTCACCTCATTCCGCTGCAGCTGAAAGAAGTTGTTGAGATAGTTGGAGTTCAAGGAAGAGCTCAAGTCCGCCGCTGCGGGAGTCTTGCTCAAACTGAGATCCGGGTGGGAAGAGTTGGGTTCGGGTCTGAATGCGTCAAATGCGCTGGTCTGGTGGGGGTCTTGTAAGGAGAGATAGACCCAGTTGAGAAGTTGCGCAGGCTGGTACACGGAGGCACTCGTGTCTATGGCAGACAATAAGCTCATCTTTCAATTCAAATGGCTTAACTGGATTTTTCACCGTTGATTCTTGGACTAGTCTCAACTCTTCTTGCCCTCTTGCTTTTTCGTTCCCCGGCAGATGGTAAGAGCTCCTTTTTTTTATTCCCGTAAAGGGCCCTGTCCTCCTCACGCCGGGAGCTCGTCCCAATTTAATGTTACTCAAAAGTCATTGCGCTAACATGTCAGTATAAAAAGTTTTCCCCTGCTCCCCATGGTCCGCTATCTGCCTTTATTGCAACGGGGCAGAGTGAGGCTCTTTGAATATGTAATGAGGATGGCTTTGCGTCACCGAGTGCGTTGACCAATCATATTCATTGATAGTCTAATGAGACAAATGTTTCAACCCACATCGGTTACTAAATTAAATCAGTTTAATAGACTCTGTATGAGCCATATGATGATGTTTATTACTTTATCATTAATCAAGCTTGTTTGGTCAGTAGGTGTGGACTATATGTTGTGTGGAAAAAAAATTAATTTTAAGCTGTTAGTGTGAGGATATTTTACAGCCCTCAAATCTTCATGTAATTAAGGGCACAGACTTGGTTTAAGGTTAAAATGCTGTTTAGGTTAGGTTAGGTTTACGTTAGGGTAGGTTATGGGTTGGGGTGACGTATTTAGTTGTGATAGTTAAAGTTAAGGTAAGGAATGCATTAGGTCAATATAGCTTTAGAAAGACCAACATGCAGACCCTGTGTGTGTGTGTGTGTGTGGATAGTGGGTGTGGGTGGGTTGTTATAGATGTTTTGTTTATTCAGGAACAGAGATGAGCAGTTGCATTGACTAATCTTTGGAGTGTGCCTGTGACTCATGTTAATGTAGTTTACTACATTGGTTTGGCCTCTCTGATCATTAAGTCAACAGGTATCTACATCATGTCAAATACATAATGTCAAATACAGTCACTATTCAGCCTTCATATATGCAACAAGAAAAAGGTTGTCTCACAGATGAATAAGCACCATTAGAAAAGATCAAATGAATCAAATTAGTTAATTAATCAATAAAACCAGCACCTCAGCACTCTCAGTCTACTCCACTGAGCATGTCCCAGTCTGCAAAGGTGGCAGGCAGAACCAGTGTGGTATGGAGAAAACCTTAAAAAGAGCTCCCTCTGGTGGCAGATGTCCTACACACATACACTGCAGTTTTGACATAAAACATAATGAATATATGTAGTCTGCTTCTTCTAAAGGTGAGCTGGAGGTTGGCATTTACTTCCTGTGACCACCATCAGTCACAGTCAGAAAAAAAGATGAAATTATATTTTGGTCACTTGATTGTTAATATAAATTTGTATATATTCAACTGTAATATAATGTAGGCCTGCTGATTACAATGGAGCCTAGTTCGTGCACTTTAATCGGATTGCTAAGAGTTAGTAAATACGTCTGTGTGTCAGTAAACAAAAAATTAATTAGGCGACTTGTATATTATGGCCTGTTATACAAACACCTATTGTGAAATATTAGGTGACTGGTCTGTCACGCATCTCTGGGCTATTCTATGCCTAGTGTTTGCGTGGTGCGATGGCTTGTCATTGCTCCTTTGCAAATGGGTGGGTTCCTTAAAATGGAAACTATGAGTCCCACCCACATTGGTTAAATATACTCAGTACAGTGACTGTTCAAAGTAACACGTCCATCAGGAAGAGACAGCAAAACGACGAAAGTAAGTGTTAATATCCAACAACCACGCAAACGAGAGTTGATAGGATAATGAACGACACATTAGCACTTTTTATAAGTTATAAAAGTAAGTGGCAACTGCTTTTGGAGTCGTTTTGTGGGGTAGTTTCGACGTTGACCTTAACCTAGCGCTGTTATTACTGATTTTCCGGTGCCTTTAGCTCAACCATCTAAAGCTACAAAATGGTCGTAGCTTCACTTTGCGGCTGGAATTGTGTTCATTTATTTATGAATAACAAGCTAAAGCATTCGTAACGTACAGGCCTGAAGCAACTTTTGCTCGCGTTTTAAGCTAGCTGTTAGCTAAATGTTTGTTTTCCATTGACTAGCATTAGCATAGTGTTAAACTCAGTTATTAATGTTACTCGCTAGCCAGTAAAGATTAATTAATAACGAATTCGCTCAGTCTAGCAGCGGAAATAAGGTTTAAGGTGAGTAGACTGGCACACCTAGCACACCCGAGTTAACAAAAAGATAAGGGAAAAGATAATCCTATTCCAGGAATTGTATGGGATGGTAACATTAATGTTAGTTACAACCAGTTTGACCTGTGTTGTAACATCGTGGGAGGTTATATTTACCATACATTCGTGTTTAGTTTTTTCTTGTCCTAAAAGCAAGTATATGATTGTGCATCGGTTCGTGTCTGTTTATTGTGGTTTTGTCAGGTCACAGTTTAAAGTGTGAAAGCGGAAGATGTCTGCACCTGAACAGAAATTAAATGTGATAAGTGTGAACCCCAGGCATTTAACAGACGAACCACATTTGCTCAGGCCAAAAGTGTTAGGCTAAAACTTAAAGGATTTCTTTTAATTCTAACCCGGTTCTTTAATCTGAAGGCCCCAAGAAGTAACACTCAGGATACAGAAATCAGCTTTAAGTAGATTTATTTTCTTCTGGTTAGATGCAGAGTTATTACAGCGCTGGGCTCTGAGAGATGACAAGTCTCCAAGAGCTCACTTACTTCCCCAATTCTGTTGCAAAAAACCCCTTACACATAGTTCAGACATGGGTGAAAGGTTCAAGCTGCTATACTTCCACGTCTGTAAAATAGCATACATTAACACTGTCTTATCAGGACACTTATCTATGCAATCTGCTCTTGCACCACCATCTAAGAAAATAAGAAACACTACAAGTTGAACTACAGCTGAAAATTATAACTTTTATGCGAGTATAATAGTAAGGTTAATACTGATACATGGGATTGCTAATAAAACATAAACAGTCATAATAAACTTTATCATTATAAATGCAAAATAATACTAACAGTAAATAAAACAACTGCAACTCCTGAAATCCAATTCTAACATTTCACAACAGCACATTATCTTAGCATCAGTGCAACTGACATGCATTTTATCAGCAGCATGGGGAGGAAGTGTATGAGAGGTTCACAGTTAAACCAAGTCATTGTAGTAACTCTTGACTATGCACATATAAGTAGTGTATAAAATATCCCTGTATACACTGGATGTAAATGATTCTATCTCGTTTGATCTCTGTGTTTCATATGGTAGCTCATTTGCCTTGTTTGCTTTTTCAAACACAGTGTCTTTTTAATGTGTCCATAAAATGCAAATCACTTATTGTAAGTTCCCTGGCGTCAGTTTTACCATGGAGCAAGTAAGCCTGCTGGAAAAAATGCTTTTCATACTAAGCGTAACCAAACTGAATTTTTCTTTTCCTCACCATCCCACCTAAAAATGCTTGCAATCCAACATCCCTGGAATGAAGAGTTTGCACTCTAGTGCATAGGTTGTGACAATAACATTTAAGTGGCTCCATTAAAAAAACATAGTCTGTGGTGAAAATATTACAAACTCCCTTCAGTGTAGGAAAAGAATTAAACCAGCAGAAATGATAAATAGGTCCTGCTGACCTGGGTCTAACACAGAGTAAAAAAAAATTTACGGGCAGGTTTATAGCTAGGTGTGTTTTCAACTCTCTTGTTGCTCTTGGTACCAAGAACCTTGTAGTGTTCTTTCTTTTAGTTGTGCTTTATCAACAGAAAAGACAATTTAGGTGGCAGCATAAGATGATTATTACATTTTTAGTAGCATAGTCATGTTTGGCAGCCCTTTGATTGATAGTTCTGTTTTATGTTTAGAGCCATGAGCTTCCCTGGATACCCCCCTCAGGCAGGTGGATACCCTCCACAGTCTGGTGCTTACCCTCCTCAGGCAGGTGGCTACCCTCCTCAACCTGGTGGCTATCCACCACAGGCAGGGGGGTACCCCCCCCAAACCCGGGGGTGGGGGCTATCCACCACAAGCAGGTGGCTACCCACAGGTACCACAAGGTAAGCCATCACACAACATTATAAAAGGAGTAGTTTGATGTTAGCTAGCTGGAAAGTGAGAGGAAGTAGGTTCCAGTAAGAGGCATCATTTCTGTCTCAGTCTACTGTTCTTAATTCTTTCAGGCATTGAATGAAACAGTGCACCCTCAACTTTCTTGAACATTTTTTTCTCCAGGCAGCTGGGGTGGTGGCTCTCTTGGTGGTTATCCCTCCATTGGTCTTGACAGCTTATCCAACCTTGGATACAATGCTGGCATGGTACGTGTAGCTTCAAAAATCACCTCCACCCAGGAAACTCTTAATATATGTGTAATGCATGATCATCAGATTATTGGATTGAATATTCCACTTGGATTAAATTACACAGCTGTTAATGAAACATCACATAGTTTCATTTTACATTAATGTTTTGAAAAGTCTACATCATAAATTTCCTGCTTTGCCATTTCATTGTCAACGTTTTCATGTTTTCTTGCCTGAGAAAAATGGGCATATACTTCATTCTTATCCATTCTTCTGAAACCTGTCATCAGGCTGATGCAGCTTCAACTTCTTTTTTACTTTTCTGATTCCTTTTCTTATCTGTGATGTATTTCTGTTATCAAGTATCTGACTTTCCCTTTTGAGAAATGGCATGGCCACATCTATTTTTGGCTAGACTACTTGTACATTATGTAACTAGCAGAACTTCAAAACATCAGGGATATTTACTTGAAAATGTGAAATATTGATATAATTGGACATTTAAAAATGTATTAAATCATTTTAAACTAACTAAATAAATCCAAAGCTTATCCATCTAAAGGTGTGACCAGCTATCTGTGCTTTGCATAAAATAAAGGATCTGTGCACATACTATGGGATGCTAATCTTTCCAAATTACAGGCCAGCCAGATCTCTGCAGGCATAGGGGGTTTATCTCTAAACCCATCCATTTTCACTCAGCCCCCTGGGGATGCCCCTCCGCCTGGTGGGCATGGTGTACCCTCCCCTAACCAACAGTCATATGGCTTGTACCCACAGCCAGGAGGGACTATGCCACAAACTCAAGGCCCAGGGATGGGCTATCCTGGACAGCCTGGTTACCCTGGACAGGCTGGTCAGCCTGGTTACCCTGGTCAGCCTGGACAGCCTGGTTACCCTGGACAGGCTGGACAGCCTGGTTTCCCTGGTCAGGCTGGACAGCCTGGTTTCCCTGGACAGGCTGGT
>NW_018127940.1:2793547-2818552 GCF_001952655.1 Monopterus albus
CGCCTGGTTTCCGTGGACAGGCTGGTCAGCCAGGTTACCCTGGTCAGCCTGGACAGCCTGGTCAGCCAGGTTACCCTGGTCAGCCTGGACAGCCTGGTCAGCCTGGCCAAACTATGCCTGGTTTTGGAGGACCGCCAGCACCTGCGCCAGGGTACCCATCAGGCCCTTCACCTAATCCGTCCATGCCATCCTATGGAGGAGCCATGCCAGTAGCTCCACCTGTCAATGTAAGAAACAATGAAAATACATTTTTGATCATATAGATCATATTACTCTCTCATCTGCTGATGTGTTTATACATTTACAGCGTCATGTCAAAAACAAAATGAACTACTTGTTAGAATAACACTGTGACATTGTGGAAATGACTGTGTTGGTATTTCAGAGAGGATTCAGGGGAACGATTCAAGACTTTCCTGGAGCTGACCCACTCAAAGATGTTGAGGTTCTGAGGAAGGCCATGAAGGGCTTTGGTGAGTGCTGTAGGCAGGCCTTGCTATTTGTTCATTTTTATCTAATTTGGGGCTGCAACATCTTCCAGATGCACATGATGCAATTGATATTTGCCATTTGGGGAGTTGTGTTCTAACTTTTTATTCTTTTGGGTTGCCTGTTCTTAATTATTTAGTTGATTAATTGGTTGTAGGGGTCAAGTGTTTAGTTTATTTGTCATTTTAAACATCTTTTTCAGGATAATTGGGCATTTCTGATCACTGGGAAATTATAGTAATCTATAGCAGCTGGACAACAGTACTGGAAAAACAGATCTGGCAGATATTTGTCATTTTTAAGTGCAAATGTTTAAAATGATCTCACTATGAGTTGACATCATGGTCTTATCTGTACAGGAACTGATGAGCAAGCCATTATCAACTTACTGGGGAGTCGCTCTGTGAAACAGCGTGTGCCTTTGCTCCGGGCTTACAAAACATCTTATGGAAAGGTAACAGTCCTGTTCATGCTTATTGTTAACTTTATATACATGTTGGTGTGATAACTGATTTTCTGTTTCTTTTTAAAAACTTTTCCTCAACAAACACCATCAACTAAAAATAGAATCATATGTAGCACCGTGTGCATTACCTTGCAGTTCATAATAGTGACAAGCAGACAACAGCTGCTGGTGCTGTCAGTGAAATGTAGAGGGGATTGAATGTCACCAGAGCTCATTATAGCTATGCTACAGAGCTTCTTGCAGTATGTTTTTTTTTTCTCAGCTGCAGTTAATGATGGTTTTGAGTTATTCCAAGCATGTTTCCATTTTCAGGATCTGATTAAGGATCTGCATTCAGAACTGTCTGGAGACTTTAGGAAGCTGGTCATGGCCATGATGAAGAGCCCAACTGAGTTGGATGCCTCTGAGCTCCACTCTGCCATAAAGGTAAATGTTAAGAAAATTGTGCTAAAATGCATTATAAAATATATTTTTTAAATATTACATTAGTTAGAAGTTTGAATGAAGATCCACTAAACAAAAATATATGGCAAGAATTTTGACTGCTGCAAGGCCAGATGATGAGGGTGTCAGAGATCATTGTTCTGTTTTCTTAACAGGGTGCTGGAACTGATGAAGCCTGTCTGATAGAGATCCTGTCTTCTCGCACCAATGCAGAAATCAGAGAGATAACCCGCGTTTACAAACAAGGTGATATGCCTCAGGGTGGTTAATACGCCGCTTTCCTCAACAGTTCTGTCATATGTATCTCACAGTATCACAAAGCTGTGTGGAAAGGGATGTATTACATTAGTGGATAAGCTCAGCCTATCTAGATCTGTGCACCACCATAACATTTTTAAATGTAAATCTTATGGCTGGGGATTTGGAATATGACTAGAGTAGTGATAATAAGAAATCAAAGTCAAGGTTTCATAGCTGCAAATACATCAACGCATTATACAGTTTTAATGATTCTTTAGTTTTATGGTTTAATTAATTGCTCAGTGTTATTTGCCACATTATTTTCTATGCTTATGAAATCATTCACTGTATCCTAGATTTTCTTGCAAGTAAGTCAGGTTGTGCCCACTCAACCCACAGTATATTCCTAATTTTAAATTAAATGTTTGTGGGTTTTTTTATTTTTGTACTTTACCTACAGTATATTCCCGAAAACATGCTAGTGTCTTGGTCTTTGTTTCAGTAAAGGATTTCTTTACCATTACATTTTTATATCATTTCAGAATATAAGAAGTCACTGGAGGATGCCATTATTGGAGATACCTCAGGCCACTTCCGCCGGCTCCTAGTTTCTCTATCCCAGGTACAGATATGATACAGATTATTAACCTGTATAACTGATGTGTCTTAGGAAATACTTTCAATGTTTTTCACTGTACTTTAAAGGGCAGTCGTGATGAACGAGAAAATGTTGACATCACTCTTGCTAAACAAGATGCTCAGGTAAAGTTTGACTTATTGTCATGAATAATTAATGTTTGATGATTTATCTGCAGCATGGTAGTTTTATATTGTTAATTGCTTATTAATTGCAAAAACATGTCGATTTGTGCTTCGTGCTGTTCTCGTTATAGACCCTGTATGCTGCTGGAGAGAACAAGCTGGGAACAGATGAGTCGAAATTCAATGCTATTTTGTGCGCCAGGAGCAAACCCCACCTCAGAGCAGGTATTCCTTATGAAGACATGTTTGCAATCTAAGTATGAAGGTCAGCATTTAAGATGTATCAAAAGCTAAATGAGAATCAAGTCACAAATGTGAGTTCAGTGCTTATTAGGTATATTACTGATTGTGTGTGTGTGTGTGTGTGTGTGTGTGTGTGTGTGTGGATGCATGTAGTGTTTCACGAGTACCAGCAGATGTGTGGCAGGGATATTGAGAAGAGCATCTGCAGGGAGATGTCTGGAGACCTTGAGAGTGGGATGGTGGCAGTGGGTAAGAATACACACGCATACATTTTCTCTGGTTAAGTCTTAGGAGGGCCACATGCATGTATTTAGAGAGGCAGAATTTGCTGCAAATAGTTGGTTGCCCTTTAAGTTGTCTGCAGAACATGTCTCATTTAACCGTTAAACATTTTGAGGTACTGAGCTACGGTTTCTACTAAATGCATAATCTTTTGTTTTTCTTTTATTGCCAACATTTCACAGGGTTATGGTACAGTACCATGTTTTTAGATATCTTTTATTTGAATCTTTCCTTTGGTTTTGCATGCACAGTCTCTATGTTTTAATAGTAAGGTGGTGTGCACTGCAGTGTTGAAGGTGACAGAAGTTTGACATTGTTTTTGACACAATTTCATTTGCCTCTCCTGGACAGTTTCTTTTAGTTTTTTCAAAATATAACTTAATTTGAAGCTGAAATAATCAATATTTGGCTAGTAGAAGGCAGGAAAAGGAAACAACCTGGCAAACACAGCCTTGATTTAGTATCACCTTTATTGTGGCTGACACATAAGCCAACAGTTGCTTGCATATCTAGCAGACACATAGCAACATCATCACCACATGGAGTTCATGCAGTGTGCTCCTGTACCTGATGAACGATGACTCCTTTAACTCTTATTTGGTCTCCACCAAAATATCTGGCTCTTTAGCTGCTAGATGTTAGCTGATAGGTCTCGATGCCAGTTGGTGCTAGGCAGGTAGTATACAGTTGCTTTTGAGCGTGTTTGCTAAACAGCTGCCACCTCCTGATGCCATTGGGCTTCTGCTGTTGATAAAAGTAGACACGCTCAACCACACTGGTAAATATTGGCCTCAAACAGGCTGAAAAATTTAATACAGTTAGATATTATCCTCTGTAGGTTTCTTATTAAGCATGACACTCCTTCAGAATGCTCATAGACATTTTATTAAATTAAAAAATATTGATTAATGCAGCTTTATGTTTGCATGCTGTTGGTGTTATATTCTTTGATGTATACTGTACTTAATGTTTGTTTTAAAAAAAGTCTTCATTGTCATTTTGCAGTGTCAAATATTGCTGATCTCTTTACACTAGAGTAATTTAGTGATTTTTATTTATGTAAAAATGAAAGTGACAGTATTAATGAATTGTGCTTGTGTGGGCAATATATGAGTGTTTTCTGTTTTTCAGTGAAGTGCATTAAGAACACACCTGCCTACTTTGCTGAGAGGCTTAACAAGGCCATGAAGGTGAGACTTGTTTGGAGAGTAGTCATCTATAACTTACTAAATATGTGTAGCACAGTATTGAATTTTTGTGTCACCTTCATTGTGTGCATGTGTTTGCTTTGTGTACACATGTATTCAGGGAGCTGGGACTAAAGACACAACCTTGATTCGAATTATGGTCTCCCGTTCTGAAGTTGACATGCTGGATATCCGTCAGGAGTATGTTAAAAACTATGGGAAGTCACTGTACACAGACATCTCTGTAAGTATCTTCATCACACAGACTACTTTATTTAATAGGAATCAAATGACCCCACAGTTGTGTGGATGATTAAAACACAAGCAGACCTGATATGACATTGTCTGAATTATTTACTGGTGCATTTGTTCCATTGACAGGGAGACACATCAGGAGACTACAAGAAGCTCCTACTGAAGCTTTGTGGGGGCAGTGACTAAAAAGGAGAACATCTACTATATTATAAAAACTTATAACAATATCATATCTGCTTTATTTTTATGCATTATGCACAAACTGCAAGTTAGCATGCCATGCCAATGCTTTCAATGCAATATTTACCTGGTTGTAAAAACCTTATACACATTGCTACTTAGTTTTGTTTTTTTTTAATGTATGCAATATGGACAAAAGGGCTTTATATTTCATCACTTGTGGTGTCTTTGCTGGATATTTTGAGTTGACTATATGTGGCCAAACAATAGATTTGTAAGAGATTATATTTACAATTTAAGATCTATATATTTTTAAGATAGTTTATTTTCATTGTGCCGATATGATATCTAATATCTGGCATGTTTATTAGTTGTCAAATGCTCAAGAATGCTGAATAATGTATAAGACATACAATAATACAACAGCAAAGTACCAAAGTTAATGTTTGCAGTTCTATAATCTCTTCTATATTTTGTCTACACTTTACTATTTTTAGTTATCATAATTGCACTGTATTTGCATCACATGCTTTTATGTGTATCGTATATCTGTCACTATAGCATGTAAATTCTGTCACTTTTCATAAACTGTTGGTCATTTTATCTTTACGAATCTAAAGGAAAATAAACATTGGAAGTATTTGTGAGTCGGTACACGCAGAATACACATTGTTTGAGAAATAATGTCTGTGAAATACCTTCACTGACTCACAAACATGTGAGTCCCTAAGTGTTATACAAATGGTTATCATAAGATGGTATTCTCACCAATTATATTTCCCAACAGTGTCAGGGCTCTTTGATTGTTAATATTGGGCAGTGAAGTGTTTTTCAATCTCCCAACAGCTACACCCAAGATTCAAGATTTTTATTTGCCATTTATGCACAAACAGACAGTCTAGGCATATAGGAAATCTTGTGCAGGGCTCTCCTGAAGTCAAGTAAAGAGTTTAAAGCCAAAAGAACAAACACCTAGTCGCACCCAAGAATACAAAATAGTTGGTAAAATTGTGGATACAGAAATAAGATAGCTGGTAAAATGGGGAGTTTCAAGTATTGCACATAGTGTAATTGTATATGGTCTTCTAAGTAGGGTAATGAGGGGTTATTGCACAAGTTTTTCACATTTTATATTTGCCATCAGTCTTACTGCAGCAGGGAAAATGCTGTTGTAAAACCTTGTTCTGTGTGTGATGATGCTGTCCACTCTGCTGTGCCTGAGGTTGTGGGTGCAGTTTTTTGTGTGTGAGCAGAGTGTGAGCTGGGTGGAATGGGTTTCTGATTATGTTCTCTGCTCTTTTGCGACAGTGCTGGTGTGTATATTGTGTCTATAGCAGGCAGTCCAATCCCAATGATCCCCTCTGCAGTCGTTATGACCCTTTGAAGAACCTTCCTCTCTCCTGTGTGGTGTTACCATACCAGACTGTGATGCCAGTGGTGAGGACTCAAAGTGTGAATTTCAGCAAGCAGTCCTCACAAGAAATATTATATGATGGCAGATCAATTGTCATGGTCAGAATTCATTTAAAATTGTTACAGGCCACTTAACAAACTAGTTGTTTGATTCTCCTACTCTGTGTACAATCAATGCCAAAAGCTCAAAATGCTCCCACACAAGCGACCTTGTTCACTTTCTTGATCCCTCAATAATCCAAATCAACCTCTATAAATCTAAAATACGTTTGTTTCTCTCCTACACAAAACCCCACAGAATCTGGCCATTATGTGGCTTATACAGGTAACAGGAATTACTGAGGATCAGCCCAAATTCTTATTTGTTCATTCAGGTAGTGTAAGAGTCAAGTGAATAAGTTGTTCTATCTGCCCCTAGCAGCAAACTGCCAAACTTTGAAACTTTTATGAACCAATGTGACACCGTTATGTGACTTGGCCACTTTGATGTGCCCCACGAAGTAGTACTACAAAACAACTGGTTCGAAACGTGTCCATATGCCAGTAAACGAGTCCAACCATCACCACTCTGCACCATATTAACTATTGTTGGCTTCACTTAAAATGCTGTGGAGCGCACCTGACCACTGAGGCGTGGGTGTGCGCTTAGCTGGCTACGGTACAGTGCGGGTTAACTGCAATACGATCAATAACTCTGTGAAGTGTGGAGGAGGGAGCCCGGTGGAATTGATGGCATCCATAAAGCTGCCTTAGCTGTATTAAACAAGTCTACGTGTCTGTTAGTGCTGTCAGAGACCTGGGGGACCCTTGGGTAACAGCCATGCTGGAAGAATCATTGTTGATCATGTCATGTTAAAATGAACTAGATGTGGCAAAGACGTTAGGACTTTAGATGGATGTTTAGATTACAAAAAAACTAGAATTTTAATGAGGATTAGATGTGATTAAGCAGTTTTCAGAAAATGTAGACATAATTAGACAAATTTTATAAGGTAATTTTAAAAGTGTTTCATCTTGTCTCTGCCAATATTGTAGTTTTGATATAATATTATCATAAACCTCCATTTGTTACACGTATTCAGCTGAAGTGTAAATCCCTCTTAATTATAGAGCATGAATTGCCTAATTTAATGTTTATTATAACTGATCTAATCATTTGGGAATCTTCGCACAGTTCCTTGAGATCTGAGATATTGTGGAAAATGTATTGCTTTACATTAAAACTGTCTTAGTATGATGACGTAGGATGCCAACAGACATTCTGTTGTCACTTGGGATCACTGATATCCATTTGCAACCTGCAAGTTAATGCAGAATTAATGCACTAAATAAACGTGTGTCAAAAGCGAGAAGATAGTAAAGTAATTGTTTTGCCACCTTTAGCACAGACAGCTTTTCCTTATCTGTTTAGACTGGCAGGGGAAAAGTCCCTAAAAGATTTTTGTTTGAGACTATTTTGGCCACTATTTGCATCTTCAATAAAAGATGAAGCTATTATCTACCATTATCTGGGCTGTCTGATGAACAAATCTGTTTAATAACATTTCAATAAATTATCAGCTAGAAACACCACCCCTGTTGTCTAAATAATAAACTCATTAATTCCCCATAAAACATATCAGGCTGTCTTTTTCTATTCTAATATGTGTTCTCAGAAGTAGGGTACAGACACAACCCCCTAGTCTGTGTCAGCATTAGGGACTTCCTTCCCTTTGATATGAATGAAGTGTAATTCATTTTTCATCTAAAGGGATAGCACATGGTTGAACAAGCTATGGAGCTTGCATGGTAGAGAGACAGAAACAGAGGGGGGAAGAGAGAGGGAGAGAACTGGAGATGTTACAATGAGATTCAGTGTATGCATGAATAAGGTCACGCTTTGAGAGGTATGCCTGCAGATGCCTGCATCTATGCCAGCAATATTTGGCTGCAGACTGCAGGCAGAGTGCATCCATCATCCATCACTGTATTTCACAAGTCCTACTCAAATACACATTTCATTTGTCAACCTCATATATTGTTCATATAGATATGGCTCATTACCTCTTTTCTAGCTTATTCAACTACAGATACAGTACACACTCAAACCAGTTGCAGTGTGTAGATGCAGAAACATGGTGCATAAGCCTGTAGCTATTATACAAGGACTGATTCAAACCCTTATATTTTCATCACTGCATTAAATATTTAATGTAGTCAATGAAGCTAGCCATTGGTTAGGTTTCTTGTGACTTGATGTGCCTATTGTAAGATTAGTACTACTACATTTATTAACCATTTTAGGTGGATGTAATTTTTTTAATATATAAAAAATTTATCGTTGCACTATGGTGAGAGTGAATTGCAACACACTGATGGACTTTATACAAAGGCAACAAAAGAAGGTGGAAGAAATATACAGATCTTATAGGCCACGTAAGTACAGAAGTGCAAATATGTTTACTTATTTTGCAGAAAAAATGTTCTTGTGGCTGTTATAGTCTAATATCATATACTATGACAACCTAGTCATTTCTGCTGCATTAATCTGTAATTAGCATTGTACTGTTATAGACTAGTTCCTCCTGGTGGAGCTATTTTTGATAATAGGGAAATAATATTTTCCTATGAACTGTTGTCAAGTATAACATGGCTTAAAATGGAAATGCTCAAGTAAAGTACAAGCCTATCTCAAATTTGTACTCAAGCCAACAGCAAATGCTCTTACATTCCACCACTACAGACAACATAAGCTTGCATTTTGGTCATATAGATGGTTGCTATACTGTAAGAATGTTGTCATTGCTTAGCCCCCTTTACCAACACATCTATTTTATAATAACTCCCTATTTTTATGTAAATTGTCTCCATTTTCATGTTTTCCTACTGGGATTTTCGACGTACTACGGGTTGGTGTGTACGCCCATCGAAGAAATGAGTGTGTCTTTAAAAACACCGCCCTATTTTACCTAATATGGTCATTGAACGGATCGTTGATTGACAGCGGGCAGCAGCTGCTGAGTTGCTCAGACATGGCGGAGGATACAGTGTAACTAGGGAGCAGCGGCGGAGTTACGCGACTTTTTCCAGCAGCTCAGTCGTCAAAGAGCGCATTAAACGGTACATAAGAAGAAGAAAATGTGTTCGGTTAAAGCGTACTCTGCGGAGAAGCAAAAAACGACCCGAACTGCCACAGACGAATAAGATGGAAAAATGTATGGCTGTTTAGTGCAGTCAACAGCCTTGGGCAACAAATATGGCTTCTTGTGCCTTTTTCAATATGCTATAATAATTGATCTCTTGTGCAACCTAATGCCGTGGTGGCTCCGGCGAACTTCTGCCAGTCGCGATAAGTTAAGTTCGATAATCGCTTGGTACTTTTGATCAGTAAGGGTATTACATCCACTTGGCCGCCTGGGTTAGCTGGGAAGCTACGGAACTACAGCGGGTAGCAATGGAGCCAAAGCACAAAGAGTTGCTAGACCAGTGCCACCAGAACTTACTGGAGTCCATAACAGATGCGGACCGAGTGATTGAGCTGCTGATAGTTTCTGGTACCTTGAGTCAGCTCGATAGGTTCGAACTTGACCAGAATTGTTCGTCCAGCGCGGAGAAAGTAGACCACCTTCTGAAGATGCTGATGAGCAAGGAGAGCGACCATTTCCTCGACCTGTGTGTGGCCCTGGAGAAGGCATACCCTGACCTGTACACTGCTCTGTTCAGTAATAACGGGGGAGGACCTGTGGACCACTCCACCGGTAAGACACTAGACATTAACCACTTATAAATCAGCTTTCAGTTGAAACCAGAAATGAGTAGACAAGCCACTGCATAGCCCTTGCCTTGTGTACAATCTGGGTGGTCTGGTGCAAGAAGACCTTGTGTGGATAGATGCACAGCAGCCAGACTCGGAGCTTGATTTATTAATAGCCACAAAACTGTACAAAATGATAATAAATGTAGGTTGCAAGGGCAGGCAGCAGTGTTCCTTTGTAATAAGAACTCAAAGTGCAGAATTATGCTCTGCTAGATGTACAAAACAATAAGCCTCTCTCCTGGTCACTGCACAGATAACACATCCTACCTGTCTACATGTAGGCTGTGTTATTCATACCAAGCTGGCCATACCAACTCTACATGTCTAACACATGTAGAGTTGGTATGGCCAGGTATGGTGTGATGGTTTTAACCAAATGTAGTCTGAGATACCTATGCATTATTAAGACAAAAACCAAGATCAGTTCTCTGATATCCACCACAAACTTCAATTTGCCAGGTAGCCTGACTCGTTTCCATGACAACAGTTCACATGGCGGTCCATTTTGACCTGTATACGAGTTTCTGTGCGTGCAGACTATACCCATGCATGCTTGCAAACATGGTGTAGATCACTCCACCTTCACATTTGGTAAAAAAAAAAGCCATAACAGAAATTTAACCAGCTTTTCCTCCAGTGGTACATTAATCCCTCATTTTAATGACAGGGCATTAATTTTAGTCATTTGCATTCTGTCCTCACAGCAACTGCCTCTACTTCAGTGGTTTTGGTTGTTGTCAGAGAGGCAAAGGGCAACCAAGTATAAAAGCCTTGTCTAGGTTTGCCTGTTTTGCTTTGTCTGAATGGCTGAAGCTAGTGGCTTATTCACAACAGGCGTCATGCCCTGAGAGCTTGAATGCAGGATGATCCTTGAGATCCAAACATGGGGAGAAGATGCACAGTAATGCTTCTCTTTGACATATTTTACATGCATAGCAACCATGCAGTCTATCAAGTGAAGCCAAGTCATTTTGACATAGCTAAAGCTTTATTTCAAATATGTCTGTGTCCTTTTAAATTCACTATGTGATCCATAGTTTACATCTGCCCGAGTTGTAGCGTGTTTCGGTCTACTACCAGCAAGCAGACCTTAGCACTTAATGCTGAGCTGGTGTCTTGCTGCTCTGCTGACTGGATCGCTAATGCTTCTTTAAGCTTTATTACTTCCTTGTACTGAGTGTTGCCACTGCACAACTACACTAATCCTGAAATACTCTGAAACACACAGACAGTTTTTATTCTGAGTGGCTGCAAAATTAGTCTTCTTAGTTCCTGGACTTAACAGTGTGGATTTGGGTTTTTCTTTACACACTTTATAGACCATGGCACTGGGCGTCAGCGTTGACCTGACCTGTTATAGGAGAGAGTGAGCAGCAGCAGTGAGTCTGGGTAGTCAGTGCGTGGTTATTCAACAGAGGATTAGGCCCTGCTCTCCTCTCTCTGGTGTTAACTCTCTGCGAGACATGCTTTATCATGCCTCTACACTTCCTCTGTATTAGCTGCCACGCTCTTGGCATCTTCTGTTTTAGCTCAAGTGTTGTGTTTGTTTTAATGTGCTTTTTACTATCTTTTGTTTAGTGATTTGGCTAATGCAGTTACCACATCTTAACCATACTTGTTAGAGACCAAAGACAAGCTGCTCAGCGACTACCTTAAGGCAAACAGGCTGTTCAAAACAGCACATGGCATTGAAGGGAGGGAATATGAGTGTGTGTGATGAGCCTTGCTGATAGCAACCTGCTCTCAACGCTCATGCTGCCTGCCTGCTCTTGTTGTCAGATGTGCCTCTTATGCCAGCTGAGCCTTTGTACACGCACACATATAAAATCATCCAAACTCCGAAGAAACGTTCTCACCCCAAAGGGAAAGAATATAGATCCACACACCAACGCTCTGTTGTTTAAAGCTTGGATTCTGTATGTAATTAGTGTCTTTTCAGGCAAAATCCAACACCTTTGCTATAGAGAACAATAAAACAAATCAGTCATTATTTAGCCTGTTTTGTGTGTCAGTTTGTGAACGGACTGCAGCTCACTCTTTTGTAATGAATTCTCTAACTCTCAGCCTGCAGGGTAGAAGATTCACTCAGAATATTGGCCCTGTTATGTTGCAGGGCACATTTCTGTGTTCTGAAATCAAATTGAATTCATTTCTTAAATCCAAGTGGCAGTGGGGGTGGGCAGCACGGTGGCACAGTGGTTAGCGCCGTTGCCTCACAGCGAGAAGGTTCCGGGTTCGGGCCGCATCTGGGACGTTTCTGTGTGGAGTTTGCATGTTCTCCCCGTGCTTGCGTGGGTTCTCTCCGGGTACTCCGGCTTCCTCCCACAGTCCAAAGACATGCAGCTTAGGTTGATTGGTGTCTCTAAATTGTCCATAGGAGTGCGTGTGTGTGGTTGTTCGTCTAACACACTTGGATAGGAGGGCGACAACATTTCTTTCTGTCAGGATGCAACATTCGTGATCATGTTCTTCTGCTGTTTGTTTGCCTTCGTTTTCTCATGGTTTTGGTTTCTTGTTCTTGTGCTTTATTGCGTTATTTTTCTTGGACTCGCCGCCTATCCCCTTTTAACGTTCTTTCTGTTTTCCTTGGCTCATTATATTGCCTTCCCCCCACTCAGTGGTTTTGTTTCTCCAAACACTTAAACAGAGGATCACACCACGGAGACAGAAGAGGCTGATAGAAAGAGGGAGCAAGAGAGAGAAAGACAACAGGCCTTTTGTTGAGAAGTTAAGCAGGCCCAAAGTGCTCATTCAGCAGCTTGCTCTGTCTACAGCAGCCTAGCACATAGGCCACTGTGTATGTTGTTTGGGCAGGGGGGGTGCTCTCAACCAGTTTGTGTCCTTCTACGTAAACCGCAGTGGACAACAGAATGAGTTATGACCCTGACACTCCCGTCACAACCACTGCTCTTAAGTATGTCCCATGAGCTGGAGTTGGGCTCACTTTCTTCCTCTCTCTGTCACTCAGCGATGCACACTTGTCACTTGCCTCGTCACTGTCTCTCCCCTCATTGCTCTTTGTACCTCACTCTGACTTCATTCCCTTCTTGTTGCATAAAGGAAGCCATCAATTCACTTGCTGTTAACCACTGGCTCCGCTTAGGTGTGATCAGTGACATTTGAGTGGATATTTGGGGAAGTTTTATTGCATTGCTGCATCTCTGTAAAAGCAGCAATGTGGGCCGTGGTTGAAAGGGGACAAACTGTGTCTGTGCTGTGGTTTATGTAAGCCAGTAGTGTGCTGTTGTCTTTTTAGTGTAAAATTTGTAGATTTGTTTCACTTTAGCATTTATATCTGATGGCTGGTTTATCTACACTCTGAATGTGCGAACAGCAGCCAGAAAGCTGCACTGTGAAACAGGACTTAATTACCATTTTACCCACGTTCCTTCATTTTCTAATTACCCCACATACAGTAGATAGAGTAGGCTAGTGGTTAAGGCGCAGCGCTCTTGCCGCTGCGGCACGGGTTTGAGTCAGGGTTGCATCAGGAAGGGCATCCAGCGTAAAACACATGCCAAATGTTAACATGTGAGTCGTCAGTGTGACATTCGCTGTGGCGACCCCTAAACTGGAAAAGCCAAAAGTGACTTTCCTTACAGTAGGTAGAGAAAACACCAGCATGTACATGTTTACCAGTACTATGAAGTCATGGAAATAATCAGCTTTCCTCATCTAACAACCCCCTATCTCTTCCAGGCTCTTTATGTGTTTGGCGTGTAGTATTCTTTGTTCTATTGTAATTTCTTTATATCTCTCCTCTCCTCCCTTCCTGTCATGGTGTCCTAGCTTGTTCTGTCTCTCTTTCTTGTTATCTATCCTGCCTGCACCCGCAGTCACTGTCCCACCAGCCTCTGACATGTGACCCCAGGTCAAGTTTTATCTTTAATCATCACCAGTGAATGATAGTGATGGTGATGACTAGTTGTCATTTGGTACCTCCACAAGGGGATGACAGGCAGCAAAGGTCACAGCAGATTCTAGTGAACTATTGTGGATTTACAGGCTATGAACCTTCAGAGGCAACCTGTTTTTTTTTTTGTTTTTTTTTTGACTAAAATGCCTTGAAGTGCTGCAATCAATGGCATGAGTGGAAGCTAAACCCCTGATAAGAATTTTTTTTTTGTTGCTCATAACTGCTGTATGCAATATAAAACACACCTGCAGTGCTAGGTCTGACTAATGATTATATGTCCTTGATTGCTTTCTCTTGATGACCTTTTAAAAAATTATAGTTCAGTTTAATCACTGAAGTATCTCAACACAGTATGAAAATGCTTTCAGGATCAACATGGCCCCCCCCCCTATGATTAAACATGAAAGGAATGTCACAGAAATTGCCCAAATACCACTAGTGGGTTTGTTCTGCACAGCCAGGCTTTTGATGTAGATTTGTACTATCTGTGTAGCAGAGCATTTGTAGGACATGGGCCAGACATCTTTTACCTTTTTGTTTTTGTCCCAACCCTTTTAACAGGCAATTAAAAAATGATCTCTCATATATGCTGAGATGAGCCTCTTTGCAGAGGAAAGCTATTATGACTTGCTGATAATAGATTGGACTGGATTGCATTTTTTTTTTTGGACTTTGGCGCTTCTGACCGGTCCTTCTGGGTCTTCTACACAAGTTTCTTGTTTGTTCACTTTATGTCCCAGAGTGTTTACGTAGACGTATAAGGCCGCAAGCAAGGAAGATGGTCTTGTATTTCAGTTACCACTATAACAGATCTTATTTTGAGACATGCCACAGGGCAGATGTGGAGCTATGAGTGAGAAAGGTGGGTGGGTTTGACCATGGGCCGGAGCTGTGAGTCAGACAGTGTGCGTGCAGTGGAATAATCCTGCCTCACGGAGTCGTCATATGTTAGATGTCTTCATGTTTATGCTTAGTGTAGACTCTCTAAGTCAGTTGATTAATCCATTACCCCAGCAGCAAGGCTTCACTGGCTCTTTGCCCAGACTCTTGGCCTGTTGTGTCATTGGTTCCACAGAAGTTAGGCCCACTACACGGTTTACTGGAAGCCCCAGAATACAGGGAGGGATTTGGACAGTGGAGTTTGTCATATTTCTTAACGGATTTGCAGATGCAGTAACCATGAGTTCAACTTTAAACAGATTCTGTTATTAGATGCACCATAGGATATAGGTGTGTGAGACAGACTTTAAATCTTACAGTCTTTTGTTCACTGTTATACATATGTAAAGCCTTAAAACAATGTTTGTGCCTCCATGGTTAAGATGTGATGCACCTTACACAGTTACACACAATGGCATAAACAGATTTGAGCTTGAAAAGGGGAAAAAAGACCTGATGTTGGATTGGTACCATGATTCTGTGACTGTCTTGAGTTTTAGAATAGGAACTGATATCAAGACAGTCATTTGAATCAGTAAATCACTAATTCAAACTACACCCTCCGTACAATGTGAAGAGTCACAGCCAGGATTTAGAGGTCTGGGCCGCCAGAGTAAAAGAGATGCTTTCTGCTCTCTGGCTTAATGCTGACGCATCCTTCAGCCTCACTTAAATACACTGTAAAATGAGTGGGTAGTTGTTTTCAACCATGTTATTAGTGTTGCTATTATTTGCGCTCCTGCAGTTTAATGGTTGTGACGCTGAGGACACAAAAGGAGAATGACCACAAATATTATTTGGTCGCTCTTTGCCTCTTGGTATGGTGCTCACTGACAGTAAGGAGAGCTGACAGCGGCTAATAAACAGTAGCACATGGTATTATTTTTGGAACGCTAATACTGCTCTTTTACGAAGCGGCCCTGAAAATTTAGTCTGTGTTTCTCTTGGGAACAGAACGAACACCTCGGCTACTTCGAATCCATAGTTTCAAGGCTTGTCAATGTGTTTTCATAAAAGGAGTTTGAAGCAGCAGAGTCCAGCCACAACGAGAGTCCTAACTTTATGCTTTATGTTTTGGGAGATACATTTTCTGTAAATGATGTATAATTTAGTCTCACTCGACAGTGGAAACCAGACTTTCCATCTTTCTTTGATAAGGCTCTCTTCCATCAGCCTCCCGACTCTTAGGCTTGTGTTTTTTGCCACGTTGCAGAATTTACTATTCCTCTCATCCAGCTTCACCATGGCAACATGTGTCATCCTGCTCTTTATGCTAGAGAACATAATCTGTTTGTCTGAAGCAACTGTTGGTGGCTGAGCATGCTGCTTAGTTGGGAGGGAAAGCAGAGTGGACAGAAGAGGAGTCAGGAAAGTGGAAGCCTTTAGGTAGAGCAGTACCCCCCTGACCTATTTAGATCACAGCAGCAGGCCTTTGTTGATGTTGCCTCAGGTCCTACACTTGAATATTTGTCACCTTAAAGTGCATCTCCTGATGGATGTCAGTACATGTTCTCTTCTTATTACCATATAATGGCTCGTGATGATGACATCTGTCATGATGTGTTAGAATTTGAATGTGAATGTTGGGTATGATTTCTCAGGTCTGCTCTGTCCTGTCTGCCAAGCTTTGGCAGAGACAGGTGGATTCTCTCGTGCAGATCCTCAGATCTATGCTGCCCTAATAGACGCCTGTTTTATTGATGCACAGTGTACGTGTTTACAAATGATCGGCCTCACTGACCCTGGCTGCTGTTAATTTACAGTTAATGATTAAAAACCTCTTGGAAAAGGCTAATACCGCTGACCCATCAACCACCAAATAGTTGGCCTGACTGATGAGCAATCTATACTGCATTCATTGGTATGGTTACGGTCGAACTAATCAGCCCATGACACTGATATGGGAAATCCTGTGTGCATATTTGTCCTTGTGGCCAAATCAGATTGTCCTCTCTTGGAGTTATTGCTCTCTGATGATTGGTGAGTGTCCTTAGTGACAGAGATTACTGAGATTTTAATTTATCTAAGTGTTTTGGTTTCCAAATCACAAAACATTGGAGAAGCTACATTTTGGAGCTTTTCCTGGCACGGAGCTGTACTGACTCTGTACAGTATTTTAAAAAGATTTATCCTTCATCCGAGCTGGCATAATGCTGCTCACAGCTCATGTCTTTTACTATGAAACCTCTTCAGTCTGATACTGTGTTCGAGAAGTCAGTTGTTTTTGAATGCAGTCATGGAAATGAGCGGGAGCCTTTTGCATTAGCCATGTTGATTGTAGAGAACTAACGCCCCAGATTGGTTCTCATCATGTCTGATGGAACAATATGAAATCAAAGCCGCGTGCTCGGAGCGCTTTGTGGAGTAAAAGTGTCGAGCATCAGGGAACGTCAGAAGAGATTAAAAGCCTTTCTACCCTTCTCCGCTTTCCCGCCTCTCTTGCTTTTTCACAGTCTCTCCTCTTTCTTCTCTCCGTCTTTGAATCTCAAACACCCTCCCTCCTTATCTCTTTTGCGGCTTAGTTAGGGTATCTCCTTTCATCAGCCCTCCTCTGCTCCATGCCTTCCTCTTGTGTCCCCTCCTGCCTCCCTCTCCTCTCCTCTGTCTGTGGGGCCTTAAGATGGAGTGGCTCAGTCACACAGGGCTCATAGTTAATTAGGCTTGGCCTTGTCACACACTGAGGGCTGGAGCCAGAGCAGTAGCTAAACCCAGTGGGGAGGTAAGACGGAGATGGAGCTCTAGAACAGTTGGCGTTAATCTATTGCCTGCTGCCGACAAAGCCAGCTTCCCCTGCTCTCTTCAACCTTGTGTGTTTGGTGTGCATTTATCACATTCGATTATTATTATCTGTGCCTCGCTGTGTGTTTATGCAAGCTCATATTGTTTTTCAGTGTACACAGGACCTCCTGGAATTTATTTGGAGCTGACATGACACACCAAATTTTGGTATTATGTGCATAAAAATGAGTTTAATTATTTTCATCAGATGGTTTAAAAAAAGGTGTACAGTAGAGGATATTGTTGTGCAGTTACAAAATTCTGCTAATTAAAACTAATTCTGTCTGTGCTGTCAGCCATATTTATGTTGCACTTTGGAGCAGGGGCTTTGCAGTATAATTGGAATCTGCATAGTCTCTCCTATGGATTTTTGAGTGAAATATCCCCCATCTTAACGGTGTGTACATCTATTCAGACAATCATTTTCTCTCCTTATTTCACTTTGTGTTCTTGACATAAAAAGAGAAAATCCCATATCAGCTGTGACATTCTGTGTAGCAGAGGCATATAGGGACTCTGCATCAAAGCCATGCAGAGTGCACTGTGAGGGACAGGAGGTTTAATGATGATAGAGAAGCAAGTATTTTTCCATATTTATCATACGAGAATGTGGAGAATATGAAGATGCATAATATTGATTTCTTTCTGCATTGTATAGGCATTTAATTCAGGTTTGTGTGTAAATGGTTAATCAGTGCTTTAAGTCTGAATGTCTCTAAAAGTCTCTTCTCTTGGCAGGTTCCACATACAGCGTTCTGTCCACCATGCCTTCTGACTCAGAAAGCAGCAGCTCCCTCAGTAGTGTTGGTATGTATAATTACCAAAGATACCTGTTAGGCTGTGTGTGTTGTGCCAGATCAGACTGGTTCTATACTGTCTCCAAACAGACCATCACAGTGCTGTCCAATCAGCATGGCTGCATGCAGAGCTGTGGGGTGCTGTTTACTATTGTCTGTTATTAGTGTAATTCCTGATTGTCAGTTGCCAACCCAGTCTTACATCTTTTGCATCTTAATGCTAATGCTGTCTCTCTTTGGGTGTGTTATACGGTTCAGATTTTATTTTTGTCATTAAAGTCAAGAAGGCTAATCTAAAAGCATTTGGTCTTATGCATATTGTATAGCTTCTGAATGATGATGTGGATTGCAATAAGAAACTTTTCCACTGTGCGCTGATCAGTAGTCCTAGCCTCTGGTTATCTGCTCAATGCTGCAGGTTCACCTGTGAATGGCGAAGCATCCTCCCCACCACCAGCCGTCAATGACAACCGGCCATCTGGTGACAACCTGGACGCCATCCTGTTCCAGCTCCGGCAGGTGACCAGGGAGAGGGATGAGCTCCGCAAGCGTCTGGCGTTGGCGTCACCTGGGACCACTTTCGATGACTGCAGGTGCAAATCCTGGCCTGCCTGCCAAATTGTTATCCTTCTGATAACACTTATTTGGCTGTTGTCTGTGAAATTGTCCGCTGTGATGATAGATGCCTGTTTTTGCCTAAAGGAAATACATCAGATCCAAGTCCTGGCTCAGGCCTGAGATTTATTGCTCTCTGAGCAGCAAAGTTTAAGTTGACTAATAATATGTGCTCTTTTCTTTCTGTTGATCTTAAAGTTGCTGTGTTGTCAGAGTCCTCAGTTCTGATTGCAATGTTTTCATGTATTAATTCTCTAGTGGGTCTAATACTTATTTGATTTTGCAGAGAGAGGATAGTCACACTAATTGGTTAATTCATTTCAGTGTGCTCTAGTTACCACATGTTTCTTGTGAAGATGATACAAAAGCTGCTTTGCTTAGACATTTTTTGAATGTTGTTTACATTTAGTCCAACATTTCATTCCTATCTTATTAATTCTCATACAAGGTTAAGGCCAACTCTGTCTTTATATCCACCTATCTGTGTTTGACTGCATCATTGGACAAGGCTGCTGGGTAGAGTGTTGATTTCTTGCTGCTTTTCTCCTTAAGGCCCAATTCCAAAGCCAGTCATGACTATGAGCGTCTGAAAAGTCAGTGCATGAGGGCCATGGCAGATCTGCAGTCTCTCCAGAACCAGCACACCAAAACACTCAAGAGGTGTGAAGAGGCTGTAAAGGAAGCAGACTTCTACCAGTAAGTATTTGTCCTGCAGTGCATCATGGTACACATTTTATTGATTTAGGTGCCAATGAAGGACTCTTTACAGCCATTCAGTGTTATTGTGTAGTAGTACAGTTGTTTTACATAGTCTAAATGCAGTGCATGTAGTTTCCTTATGAAAGTACTGGCGAATGTGTCTCTGGACTGGAAGTGTTGAAAATGCAAGTGTAGGATGGACATTGTCACCTGCTACCTGCTGCTTTTCAGCATTTAAATACTTTTATTACCTTGTTTTACTGGAATTGTAACAAATACTGGCATAGTGCTGCAACTAATATAATTGAAAGAACATCCCTTGGAGCTACAGCTGGCTTTTATATTCAGAGGAACTATGAGTTGTTTTAAAAGCTTGCAAATTGAGGCATTTATGTGATTGAATCATTCAGCCCAACAGCTCATAAGCTGAGACAAAATGTCTGAAGCATAGAGGCTGTCCATATGGTGTATTAGCTGTTTGAATGTAGCAAGTGTGGAATACTTTCTACTGCGACAGAAGCAGAACTAAGCTGATTGCACTTACTAATCAGGTAAACATAGACTATAAAGATTGAGTATAGATCCACTCTATGCTTTCTGGGATGAGAATTGCTCAAAGGGCAAACAAAAGTACATTGGCTAAAGATGTATATACATGTATAAAGGTTGGTTTAAAAAAGTATAAATCTGGGCATATAAAATTGGTCTTTTGGATTTTATGTCTCTGTTTACGTAACATCATCTAAACGTGCTTTCTGTTATGTATATTAACATGCACAACGTATCTCCCTGTGTGTGTGCATGTGTTTAATCCTCCTGCATGTCTGCATGTCTCCTCTTTCCAGTATGTTGCACAGCCGGGTCTTGGGCGAACAGACACAGTTGAAAGAGGAGATGGAGACACTAAGGAGGGACAACACCCAGCTTGTCCGAGAGCACAATCTTCTAAAACAGAACTGTGAGGAGCTCAAACGACTGCACAGTCAAGACCAGAAAGAATTGGCAGATCTCCGGCTGCAGCAACAGCAGGTACAATCCACTCACGCATGCATCCATGCATGTGTCTGCTGTAGCTGCCCAGATGTTTCAAGGGCAGGAACTGCCATCAGAGATTTACTGATATGGTCTAGATGCTAGAGCCAATATACAAATACTTCCATTCCTACAGCATCACACATTTTAAGAGACATCATCTCTATGTTTTATGACATCATGCAGTATTGGCCATTGTCTTCAGGGTACTTGGTACCTCTAAACTAAGCAGCGCAAGGATGCTGTGCCCTGTATTAGACTACTGCGCAGTACTGTCTCACATAGCACCCATGGGAACACTGCAGTGGTTATGAGCACAAGGTAGCCAAGCAGAAGGAAATGCATACAGAGCGTTTCTGAAAAGGGCAGCTGCAGAAGAGAAAGGCTCTGACTTTGGCAAAGGGCACACTGACCCACGTAGCTACAAGATCAGTGTATCTGCAGGGTATGCTGTGTAGATGAGGTCAGTACAGCCGTCAGGTCACAGTAGCTCTCCCAGAAATCAGGAAGACTATAGAGAATGCGTAATGCATTATGAAGGACACACTGGACATGTAAAACAATACATATTTCTTAGGCCAGGCATTTGATTTTACTATGTGCCTAAATGCAGTTGTGCTTATAAAAGCCATTGTTTATGCTGGCACTGGATTTGCTTGCACTATAAAAATAGAATCCTGCCTACACATTGATGCCATCTGCTGCTAAAGTAGGGCACAACAAATACAGGCTTAGTTCAATTTCATCTGATGCCAACAACATCTTGAGCACTACTACTAGATGGGTAATGATGTGTCATATGACTTTCGTTGTCCTGACCAGGTAATGAGAGAGAAAGGCTCATCAGAGGTAATAAACAAACTGTATGACACAGCCATGGACAAGCTGGAGGGTGTAAAGAAGGAATACGATGCCCTGAGCAAACGCTACAGTGAGAAGGTGGCTAACCATAACACAGACCTTAGTCGCCTGGAGCAGGCTGAGGAGGAGAACCGGCGACTGCAGAAGCAGATGGATGCACTTCTCAAACAGCGTGACTCAGCCATGCAGTACCAGCAGCAGTACTCCACCTCGTTGAGGAGGTGAAAGCACCATCACCTGCACGCACGCACGCACGCACGCATGCACGCACGCACACACACACACACACACACACACACACACACACACACACACACACACACACACACACACACACACACACACACACACACACACACACACACACACACACAGACAGCACAATTTTCTTTTTTTTACAACTACTCTATATAAAGGAAGCACTTTAAACCTCACTGTTGTCCTTCGCTCTCCCAGGTTTGATTCAGTGCAACAGGAACTGAACAAGTCCTCGGCCCAGAACAAGGAGCTACAGAGAGAGATGGAGCGCCTGCAGTCGGAGGTGACACGCTACAAGAACTTGCAGCTGAAGGCTGCCAAGGACTGCGAGAAGTACAAGGAGGAGAGAGACTCTGTGTTCAATGAGTATCGCCTCATCATGAGTGAGAGGGACCAGGTGATCAAGGAGGTGGACAAGTTGCAGACAGAACTAGAGGCAGCCGAGGCCCGACTGAAAAACACCTCTTCAGAGAGAGTGGTAGCCAGTGAAGAGTTGGAGGCACTCAGACAGGTATCAGGCTTAAGACAGCATTGAATGCGCACAACCTTAGTTTATATATCTGGTATAGCTGCTAGTCTGGCCCCTTTGTTTGCAAGAGATTTCTGATTAGAGAATAAAGAGATTTATATCAAGTATCGGCTCACTCTTCATCGGCCCTCAAATAAATCACAGTGCTGACTCAGTGTTGTGATGCCCTCATTCAATTTTGCCCCCTTTTTTCTGCGACAGGAGTTGAACTCGTCACTGGTGGACCGCGACAGGGCCATCTGTGAGAGGAATGAGCTGCTGGAGAAGTACTGCCATGAGGTGAAGGACAAGGCTGAGGCCCAGAAGGAACTGAGCCAAGCCTGCAAGGACATTGAGACTGTCCGGGAGGAGAGGGATGTGGCCCGCAAGGAGAGGACGGAGGCCATTATTCAAAGGGATCAGCTGCTCCGAGAGTACTATCAGGCCAGACAGGTAACAAACACACTGCACTTGGTGGTATGATGATGGTATGAAGTCAAATGTGAGACACATGATAAACAAAGTGCATCCAAGAAGCTGTCAGCTGGTGGATTACATTATGTCAGTGAACTGACCGTTCAGATGATCTAGGTTATACCTCCGGTCTAAACATGACAACTTGCAGATAACATACTTGAACCTTAAAGGAGGTTTGTCTTGTTTGAAAGTCATACACCTGGAAAGTCTCACGATCTGCTGCTTTGAATATTTCATTCACTGTATACTCAATGTTCTCAGAAACAAGATTCGGCCACCCTAGACATAGAACGGGCCAATAAGGAGATTGATATGCTGAGGAAACAGTATGAGGCCATGTCCCAGGAACTGAAGGAAGCCACACAGGAGGCTGAGGTGGCCAAGTGTCGACGGGACTGGGCCTTCCAAGAAAGGGATAAAATAGTGGCGGAGAGAGAGAGCATAAGGTCAGTCTGTGACTTGTTCTGGTAAACACTCCTGACAGAGCTGGAGGGCACATATAGTGTCATAGATCTCGGAGAATCACTGGCTGATACACTGTATGTCCCCACCTGTCTGCTCTCCTTCCACAGGACTCTGTGTGATAACTTACGGCGTGAAAGGGACCGGGCAGTGAGTGATCTGGCTGACGCCCTCCGTAATCTGGATGATATGAGGAAACAGAAGAATGATGCATTGCGAGAGCTCAAAGAGCTCAAGTGAGTCTTTACTATGGTTCTGAAACATAAGTTATGATGAAAATTATAGGAAAGACATTATCTCTGCTTTGTCATATTGCCTTTGTCTCTATAAGCTAAGATGTTGTACTCGGTGTGTGGCAGGGTATAAACTGTGATATTCTGCCACTGGAGACATTGTTGAGCTAAATTGTTTGGCTGGTGCCATTTTCAGATGCCCAGACTAAAAGCATAATCCCAAAAAGCATCATTGTTTTTCACCGTCTCTACCTCTCTGCATATGAATGAATCTACAGTATATTGTATGTTACAGCACCCTCTGGTGGGTAAAGTGTATACAACCACCATTTTGAGTCAAAGCACTGTATGGGGTCTGTAGTATGTTGTGACTTTGAGACTTTCTTCCTCTGTCCTTGGTAAAGAACAATGGAAGATTTGGGTTTTAATGTCACAGCTACTCTCAAGACATGCCTCAGTGGGACACCATATATCTTACTGACAGTCGGGCATTGTGTGCATTCTGTGAGTAGATATAAACTTGATATCCTGTATCACAAAATAGAAGGTGTGTGTTAGCGTAAGCAAGGACATAAGCAATATTTTGAAAACATACAAGAAATTTGAGCCCAATTCTACATAAAAAGAAGGTCAAACATTACTTTTGAAATTTCTGCATTGTTATGTTGTTTATCAATGAAATGCAAACCCAGACTTGTTGTGTGTGATTCTTTTCTTGTCTCTGGCCATCCATCCCCAAGTGACCTTTTGACTGTGTGTGCAATGTCTTCCTTTGTTAAGGGAGAAGATGGAGAGCCAGCTGGAGAAGGAGGCCCGATTCTGTCACCTAATGGCCCACAGCTCTCACGACTCAGCCATCGACACTGACTCCCTGGAGTGGGAAACAGAGGTGGTAGAGTTTGAGAAAGACAGGGTAAGAGCAGTACCCAGTTATTATTACTGAGAGTGATTTGGTGACATACCAGTCTCTTGAGAGCCAGCAGAGCTCAGTGCCAGCTAAAACCTGATGATATTAAAATAGGTTTGTCAAAATGAATTCATTGACTAGCATTTATATTATTATCTTGACAGGATGATATGGATTTGAAGGCTCTTGGGTTTGATATTGCTGAGGGGGTAAATGACCCGTATTTACCAGGAGATTGTGGAATATTTGTCACAAGGGTGGATAAAGGAAGTATCGCAGATGGAAGGTTAAGGTATGGTCGGGCTCAAGAAGCTAACCTGTGTCCTTTTCTGGATGAACAGTTTATTAAATGCCTCATGATCCTTTTTCTTGTGTTTCCAGAGTGAACGATTGGTTGTTAAAGATTAATGACATTGACCTGACCAACAAGGACAGGAAGCAGGTGGTGAAGGCTGTCCTTAATGGTGGAGGATTGATCAACATGGTGGTACGAAGAAGGAAGTCTCTGGGAGGAAGGCTTGTCACTCCTGTTCACATTAACCTCGTGGGACACAAAGGTACATTACTAGGCCTTTTGACTTTTCATGCTTTGTTGTTATCTCCTGTTTCTTTGTTAATTATCCAGTTTCTTTTCTCTACCTCAGACAGTGGTATCGGTCTGGAGAGTGGGATGTTTGTCACTGCCATTGTCCAGGGCAGTCCTGCAGCCAGGGAAGGTTCTCTCACAGTTGGAGACAGACTGATTGCTGTGAGTCATTGCCAGCTT
>NW_018127940.1:2820210-2894567 GCF_001952655.1 Monopterus albus
CAGGTTTCTTTGATTTTCTAATCCAGGCCTTGATCCATTCCAGTATCCACACTCCAAACCCAGATAAGGTGGGATTTGGTTGAGTATGTGAAGTAGAAGGAGAAAAGTCTCCTTTTGATGAAATCCTCAAAAACCTGCAGCTCTAGAGGGCTAGGTGGAGCTGTGTTTGCACATACAGCTGCAATTGACTTAGACTTAAGGGAATTGAAGAGAAAAGGCAAGCATTAGAAATAGAGCTATACATATCCATCTCTCACTTTAAAAAGTGACCTGGTCTCCTATAATCTGCCAGTAGCATTGCATTTAAATCTCAGGTCACCTAGATTTCTCTAATCACTACATAGCAGCATAGCTGGCTCCTCCAGTGTAACCAGGGAACTGATATGGGAGATAATAGCTCATTTGCAACTGCAGTTAGCAATGGTAAGTACAGATGATGTGTTAAGAGATCTTAATCATGGAAGAGTATCGTATTTTATCATGCCCTTGTGGATGTTAATCACATTAGTGTATCAGGTTATATATAACTTATTAAATGCTTCATTGCATTTGCAAAGAATGGGCCCAGAGTGCTGCTTCTGTAATGAAATATACATGGGATTCAAATTGAATGTCAGTACCTGAACTCCAAGGTGACTGTTTCTTTTCTGTGCTCAGTCAAATGTGTAAAACTTGTTCTAGGTTAAAGCATAAAATTCCATCCAGAATTTATTTTTATGATAAATCTCAGCCATACTATATTTCCTACTTTGCTCTTTGTGGCATCAGGGAACTCAAATGTGCTGGCCTAGATTGTGGTTTCTCCACTGCAACAAAGTGACACGTCACGGGCCCCAGGCACTCATGTTCAGGAGATATGTCACCTGTATGTGATTGTAATTGTGTGTCTGTTTTAATAATTCCACCCCACAAGACATGCACAGTCAATATCAAAAAGACTAATGTGCACTGCCTTCATTTTTGAAGGGCCTGTCCTTATTTTAAATGTCTTTTGCTACTCTTTAGATAAATGGCATTGCCCTGGATAACAAATGTGTGACAGAGTGTGAGGCTTTGCTGAGGAGCTGCAGGGAGTCTCTTAGCCTCTCTCTCATGAAGGTGGGCCACACGCTATTCTTTTTGAGCTCCTTTTCTACCTCATCTATGCTAAAAATCTTCAGGAGCTTTCTTTCTACTTTTGATTTGTGAGAATTAAATGACCTGGTGAATTACCATTTTTCCCATGTACCACTTGAAAAACATA
The DNA here is from genome assembly GCF_001952655.1 of Monopterus albus. NCBI lineage: Eukaryota > Metazoa > Chordata > Actinopteri > Synbranchiformes > Synbranchidae > Monopterus > Monopterus albus. Next base: position 2,821,454 of record NW_018127940.1, read on the forward strand.
GAGCTGTGTGGCTAATATCATCATCTGTCCTTCCCACAGTTCTTCCCTCACAGCACATCAGGCCAGAACATCTTTGAGAGTCTGCGTGAGTCATCAGAGAAGTCCAATGGGCGCATTCACCTGTCAGAGATTCATTCCCGGAACAGCCGGAACCTCAAACACAACAGCTCAACACAGACTGACATCTTTTGCCCTGATGTTGGAAGCACCAGCACAAATAGCATCTCTGGGGAGAGGAGGAAAGTTAGAGGTGATTCTGATGAAGTGTATGGCGAGCTCAGCAAGCCGTTCTCCACAGGTTCCCTCCATGTTGCAAGCCTTCGGCCAGCCTCTGACCTGGGCGCTGGTCGCTATGGGCCCAGTGCTTTCCAAGAGTGCTGTCCCTACACAAAGGCGCCTTCGTCCTTGCCTTTTGACCCTGTCTCTCCCTCAGACTGCATCACAATGGAGACAAGCCTTGAGAAGAAGCACAGTGGGGGCACATGGCCCAAAATGGTGGGAGGTATGTCAATTGCACCAGATAACACCAGTCCAGTCACAGCAGCAGCCCAGCTCTCCATCTACAAGTCACCCAAGCAGAGGAAGTCCATCTTTGACCTAGACACTTTCAAACACCCCGAAACCCCTTCCTCTAAGATGGAGCACATGGCAGCAAATCAGACCGCAACAGTAGCTGCTGCTGCAGCAGCTTCCCATTCTCCACAGCCTTCAAAGACAGAATCCCTCTCGTCCTCATCCACCCCTACCCCAACCCCTCCAACCCCACCACCTCGAAGTGACCTCATCCACCCCTACCCCAACCCCTCCAACCCCACCCACTCGAAGTGATTCCTTTAAATTCAAACACAAACATCAAAGCAGCTCTGCATCTGACTGCACAATCACCTCAGATGGCAAAGGAGAGGCTGTCATCTCTATAGCAGCAGGAGAGAGCAGAGAGAGGGGCGAGCGAGAAAGAGACCGGAATGGAAACCACTACTTTCTGGATGGCAAGGTCCTGATCTCGAGGAAATCATGTGACGAGGACATTGGCCGAACCAGAGGGGAGGAACCAGAGGTGAAGAGGCCACGTCCTAAATCTGCTCCCGCCCTCCGACGTAGAATGACCCCCCAGACCATCACACTTCCCACCTTCCAAGTGAGTCAATTTAAGACATTAAAAGTGGACCTGGAGCTTTTGTGTGGTGCATTTGCCACTGAACCTTTCTCCCCTAAAAATATTCTTTAATAAAGAGATGCAATGGAACCAACATTTTAAATCATCCCAGTGGGCCAAAGCAACCATTTTGTAATAAAATTTACAGCCCCATCAGAGTTGTGCTCTGGGAGTTGCCTGTTGGGTAGTGTGTCGGAGTGATTGATGCTTCTAGTAGAGACACCAAGCCTAGGAGCTGAGTCAGTGCTTGGATCTCAGACAGCTACATCTGGCTGTGCCTTCATTAGAAGAATGCAGTTATAAATGTATATTTTACTGTTGGGGGAAGTTCATGCTGCATTTTTTTTCTTATGTGGTACCTGGCTCCAGCAAAGGGTAAACGATTTCTTTCAAGAATAACAGTGTTTTGCTACCCTGCTGTGAAAAATACTGTTTATTTTCTGTCATTGATCACAGAGCTACTCTAACGATGAGAATTCACCTGAGCCCAGGGACATGCTGCATTCTTCCCCCAGCCGCTCCCATAGGCACAGCGTTGGCTTCGTCCCCACAGTCTACAACGGCACCTTACCTCCCAGTGAGTCTCTCAGATTGTTACAAAAACACAGACTTACCATCCCCCTCCTATCTTTAACATGGTCGTGTGTCTATACTCTATCAGATTCAGCTCACCGGGGACTGGCACCTTGCCCTGCTGTGACTGCTGTAATGAGGAATCCAGTGTACACTGTGCGCAGTCACCGCGTTCATACCAGCAACTGCCCATCTGTCGTTTCCCAGATATGTCACCAGCACACCCACACCAGGTTACCTCCTTTCCAGACTCGGATTCCTTGATCCCTGTTCTTAAACTGATGGTTTAGATCAAACAGTTTTTTAATTGTCAGCTCAATGTTTCTGATGGGACCTGTTGTGGTGATTAATGCATTTAAATTTTTATGTTTCCCAAAGGCAAAATCACAAAATTTAATTTGGGTTAGGGTGGAAAATAAATTCCTACTCTTGCTTTGCACTAATATTTTGTAGTTAACTCAGCCTATCAATTTAATTAGCTCTGAGCTCTGAAATATCTTGTGCACTTAAATAATTATGTAAGCATAACTATGAATGTTTTCAGTATTTTTATCTTAATTTTTTTTGTCTGTGCAGCCCACAACACCAGGGTCGTCTGAGCCTGGACCTGAGCCAGCAGAAGCGTGTGAGCGACTACTCTGAATCCTCATCTTCACGCAGCAGCAGAGCTTCACACGGTACAAACTCGCTGCCCTCCAGTGCCCGGCTCGGTCAGTCTGACACGCACGCATGCACGCTCGCACGCTCGCACGCACACATAAAGGTCACTGGCATTATGTCCCTTTCTCTTTTCAGATATTATGTCACAGCATTCATTCCTATATCATCTCATCCCTCTGCCAGGTTCTTCCAATAATGCCCAGTACCGCACAGAGAGGATCAAAATCCCTTCCACCCCCCGCTACCCCCGCTCCATGCTGGGGTCAGACAGAGGTACTGTGCTCACAATTAAAAACATGCCAGAGTGAATAAACTTTTAAAACTCTTAAGAACTCATTAGATCAAATTGCATAGCAACAGCTAAAGCCTAATTTCTTTTCTAACTCTTAACACTGTTTGAACTCCCAACCCCTGGGCCTAATCTAAGTTTGTCAGGCTTGCTGAGTTGTAATATTACCGCATGTAAAGTTTTAATTTGAGGTTTACAGCACCAGCGGTAAAACAGGAGACGTATAAGATTTTATCCACACATGTGGAAGTCCCATTTAAACACCTGAACTAGCCCGTTTTGATCACCATTGTTGGCAGTTTTTCACCACGTTTGAACAATACAGTCTATCTGCACGAAGTGTTAATGTGCATCCTGAGGGGTCAGATTGTGTTCATACAGAAAAATAATGTGTCTGTGTGTAAATAGTCAACCTCCTCCTTCTGGTTATTTCTGTTATATTAAGTGAGCAGACAGTGTTTCCAAGCTTCTTAATTTAAACCAAGGTTTCAGATAGAAAAAACCAAGAGCAACTAACTGCTGCTCATGTAGCAATATCCTTGTCAAAAATGAAGTGTTGTGATATTTGTAGATGCAGGACAAGTGAGATAAGGCGTTCACTGCCCTTTATAGAAGCTCTGTGTATCACAAAATGGTGTGAAATTGCAATTGTAATCACATTTTGATGTGTATTGCAAAAGTGTGTTTTTATGTGAGATGTCAATGTCACATACCCTTTTTCTGCTCCTTGTTCCCTAAATCCAGGTTCTCTCTCACACTCCGAGTGCAGCAGTCCCAGTCTCATCACGCCTCCACAGTCACCACTAAATCTGGAGACTTCCTCGTTTGCCAGCAGTCAGTCACAAGGCTCCATTTCCACTTTACCTCAGATCTCAGTCAGTCCCGTGCCAATAGGGGAGCGCAGGAAAGACAGGTAGGATGGAAGCAGATACAAGTTTTAAAAAGCAAACCACCAGAAATTCCCTGTCCACAATCGACTAAATGTTGATGCATTTTTGACCAATTTCTTGATCTGGCATTTTAAACTTGACAGTGGACATGATTGTGTAGTAAGGATTATCTGTTCAGAACATGAATCAAATGATTATTACTGCTATCTAGCTGATCAGTGTGGCATGTTATAGGACTGGGATATTGAAAAAATGGAGTATGATTATAAGGATCACTTCGGAAGCGAGTACAATATGGCCCCGTCTCCCCTCAGGGATCCTCCCAAGCCATTTCAAAGCCGTTGCCAGGCAACACATCTAGTATGGTCAGAGCTGTGTAGTACTTCATTGAAATTCAGATTGGAATCCTATTAAAACCTGTTTAATAATTTTATGGAAGTCTCTTGCTGTTTCCAAAAAAGAAGCGTTGATCTGCTGGAGTGTTAGAATTTAATGTTATTGTTCCCTCCAACATTTCTGTTCCATTTTGTATCGCTGACACCTCTCAGTCTGGTACACTGTTACTGTCTCTGTATGATATCTGTCCTCCATTCTCTTCTTTATCTTCCTCCTGCCTCTCTGTAACCTTCCAGATCTCTTTATCGTAACCGATCTTTTCTAAGGATTCCTCTGGCTGCAAGGCCGAGGTTCTCCTCTCTCAGGAGCCTAAGGTTTGTTGTCTTCACAATGCTGCAAACAAGGGAATGTCCCCCACCCTTCCCTCAAGTTCACAGTGTTCACATGCATCAGTGCATGTGGGCAAATTGGGTATAATAATGAGGAGCAGAATATTCTTGTGCAGTTTACCTGCACTATATGGAATGCAAAAGGAGCTTTTCACCCACTGCAAGAACATGGTTTAATTCTCAGATTTGCATGCTACAGTACTGTATATGATTTGTGCCTAGGAAAACCAGAAAGCTCTGATTAGCTACACTTAGTGAACTTCAAATGTTCAGAATGGTTTTTATGTCTTCACATGTCTCTCACAATGTCGGAAAAGCCACCAGAATCTCAGATACTGCATGCAATGTCCATGCCCTATAATGAGGATAGGGTCAATATGCATGTGTGTATTTTGGCCTTAAGCCAAGTCACCCCGTAGTTTGCAGTATGTATGTTATGCAGTGGTATTATAATTCAGCCTCGAACTTCTAGGTCATGGTCTTATTTGTACACTACCACTCTGTTTATCCACCGTCTCTGGCTGCTAATCCATTCCCCTTATCTGCCTTCATGGAGTTGTATCCCATGTCCAAAGCCAACTTGTTATGAAGGCACACACATTCATGTAGTCCTCCTTCATGTGAGAGGTTTCACTTGCCTGTGCTTTCATTATACACAGTGTCTCTGTACTCTAAACCTGTCCAGTTTCTTCTGTATGTCAGGTATAAAGTAGCAATTTACAGGCCTGGGGAGAAATCTCAACTCAGGTTCAAACATTCTTCAAACTCATCTTACCTTTCTATAAATAATGTTCATCACTTTGACCTGATGTGACTTTGTATATACAGTGGCAAGAAAAAGTAAGTGAATGCTTTGGAATTTTCTGCATCTGTGTATAAATTAGTCTTAAAATATGGTCTAATCTTAATGCAAGTTGTAATTATGAAAAACACAATCTATTAAACACAAATGATTGTATCTTCTTGTCCATACTGACTATATCATTCAAACATTAACAGTGTAGTTTGGAAAATCTAGGAGGAAAGTGTGAACCGCTTGGCCAGTGACATCAACAACAACTAACCTGATAGAGATGCTGTAGAAGGATGTAAAGAAGCACGTTCACACCAGACATCCTAAGAATATGGCTGAGCTGAAGTAGTTCTGTGAGGAACAAGGATACAGAATTCCTCTTGAACATTGTGCAGGTCTGATCTACAGCTACCAGTTGTTTCTGCCAAAAGAGATTTGAACAGCTATTAAATCCACAGCTTCACTTATTTTTTCTGCCAGCACTGTGTAAATTTAATAAAGCCAGAAGATTGTAATTGTCTGTGATTTTAGCTTAAGCACATTTGTGTTTGTCTGTACTGTGACTAGGTTATTCCAAAGGGTTAACATACTTTTTCTTGCCACAGTAACTATAGCAAAGGCCTGGTAAAGTAACTCTTTAGAGGTCTAATCAAACTGGTCAGCACAGCTGTGAGAAACATTGCCTTACCATTTACCCTCTCAACGTTCTCCTGTGTGGTATCCTGTAACTACATTTCTGTGATGCTGTTAATTTGTGTGCATTCCTCTTTCCCACCAGGCCATACTTGGAGGAACCCCGCAATGTCATTGTGCACAAAGGTGCGGAGCCGCTGGGCATCTCCATCGTCAGTGGGGAAAACGGAGGAATCTTTGTCTCTAAAGTTACTGGAGGTAGCATCGCCCACCAAGCAGGACTGGAGTATGGAGACCAGTTACTGGAGGTATGAACAACCTACAGTATGTATACTGTAGCTTCAAGCAGCATAATGGTTCCTTCAAAGGTCATTTTTCTGCCTACTGTACCAGGCACCAGTTTCATATGGCTTTACTTCCTGGAAGACTGTAGTCATTAGTGCTGTTGCAGTTTACATTATTTTAATCCTTGTTGAAATGCATTCACTGAAAGTGTTTTAGCAAAGCCAAACTCCCTGATCTCTAACTCTGTTCACTGTGAGTTTCCTCTGCACCAAGTACTACTAATGACCCGAAACCCTTTATAGACTGGGTATACTGTGTTCAGATCAGCTCTTTTAACAACCCCATCTCTTCTAAAGCTCTCCCCTAATCACACTTGTCTTCCTTTATCAGTATAATGGTATCAACTTGCGGAACGCCACAGAGCAACAAGCTCGTCTCATCATAGGCCAGCAGTGCGACACCATCACCATTATGGCTCAGTACAACCCACACATGTACCAGCTGGGCAACCACTCACGCTCCAGGTAACACAATGTTTCTTGAGGAATTTTCTTTGTGGATCTTCAGTGTTGGGGTTGGTTTTGAGTCCCAGGTGTGCTGCTCGGATGATTCTTGAATCCGTTCCAGTAAACGTTTAAGTTTAAGAATGACATGGTTTATTTATATTATTTTCTATGGCCAGGTGTTCTGTAAATGCATCTGTAGACTCCTTTTTTTTTTTTTTTTTTGAGTCGTAAGGCCAGCTGGCACTTTTTCAATTACATTCCCACTTTTCTAGCTGAATGAACAAAGGAATCCCTAAAACAGCAGTTGTTCACCCAAGTGCTACATGTAAAGATGTATTTAACTGTGTAGCTTTTTTAAAAATAGTCTTTATATGCACGGTAGAGTCTGACCTATACTGGAATTTGTTGGGTAATATGGATATTGATACTGAAAAGTTAAAAAATGTCACAGGTTTTGATTTACCTCACTATATCTTATGGCCCTCAGTAGCTAACACTTTTGATGGAGAAAATATGATTTAATTGAGTTAATTTAAAGAATGTTACAGTTGAACAGTTGTTCCTATGTTATATACAGACCTCCTGTTTCTAACCTTCTGCATAGCATGCAGCTTCTTGCATTACTTTTGATTTTTAACTATTATTGGGGAAAAAGTACAAATTGAGTGATTTAAAAAGTTTGACATGCTCAGATGGATACACTGGCATAATTCCTCTACTAGAATTACATTCAACCTAAATCCTAATGTCATTTTATTGATGGAGCTAAAAAAAAAAAATCCTGTTTTTGGCTTTTCTCTTTTATCGGTGCAGCTCCCGTCTGGAGCCTGTCAGCACTCAGTCGACTCCCCAGGGGAGTGGGGCCGCTACCCCTGACAATCACTCCACCATTGATACACTCAGCGAACAGGATGAGGGCACACTCACTCCTTCCTCCAAGCAGACCACACCGACTACCAGCCCCCACAATTTCATCAGGTAAACATGTACACAGACACTGATAAAAGTCTAAAAGATCTTTTCCACGATGAGCTGTGTGTAAGAGGAATGCTTACTCCATTCCAAACCATTATGTACCAACTGACACAGCAATATGTCTCCAACTGACCCCACTCGTTCTCCTTCAGAATGCCGTCTGAGGGCAGCAGGAAGGTGGGTGAGCCACGGCTTGTAACGGTGCGGAGGCCTGGGGTGGAGGTGGGAGTCACACTGTGTGGAGGGAATCTGCGGGGCGTTTACATAGAGAGCCTGGATGAGGACAGTCCTGCCAGAGGCCCTGACGGGCTGCTTCCTGGGGACCTCATCCTAGAGGTATGGGCTTGCATGTATAGACATAGACACGCACAACCTATTTTCTAGGACTTTCATAATCTGTGTATGGAGACTTGCACATAATGCACAAACTCCTCAGCTTTTCACTTTGCAAACAATGTAGGATTGTTTTGTCATTTTATCTACAGTCCTGAAGAAAAAGATCATTTTAAGTAGGAGTTCATCATTTTAACATGATGCTGTGGATTTTTGTTACACTGTAAGGAGATGTTGGTGGAACATTGGTTTTTTGACATGATCTCAAAGCTAAACTCTGCAGTCTCTAGACTTTTAAAAATGTCAGTATGCTCTTGTTACTTCAGACTAAAGCACTGCCAGAAGGCTCTGGCATTTCTGTTCTTCCTGCCTGTCGTTGTTTTTTTCATTGATCTCCTCATCTAAACTCTCTCTCTCACACCACACTGGTAATCTATCCAGAGTGCTGCAAATTCATAATAGGCAATTCCTGACATGCCCCCACTTAGCTCTCCACAACAAAAGCTTTGCTACCTGGATAGACGTGCGGCTTTGTCATCAGGCTGCACAACATGAGTCTGTCTGTGCTTCAATTTTCCATCCTGTTTGTTTTTCTTTCTCCACATATGGTGTGAATCAGTAAAGCAACAGTTTAAAGTTGGGGTAAAGTGGAAAGAAATGTGTTCTGACTTTCACACAACAGGAAAATGTGTTATTAACCAACCCAGCCACATATGAATAATTAAAAATAGTGCCAAGTACAGTGGAACCTTGGATTGCGAGTATAATTCATTCCGGCAACGTGCTCCTAATCCAAAGCACTCGTATATCAAAGCGAATGATGGAAACTCAGATGATTCGTTCCATACCCACTTATCCATATAAAAATGATTACAGTTGTGTGGTGCGTCACGTGACGCTCGGCAGACAAAGCGTACGTACTACTCGTATTGCGAGACCTCGCTCGTATATCGAATCAAAATTTTTGCTCGTCTTGCAAAACACTCGCACTCCAAGGTTCCACTGTATATAAAATCAGCTTTCAAAACCATGAAGAAAATACAGAGTATTCTTTGCTCTGAAATGCTGGGGGCATGTTGGGTGAAGACATGGAAACTGTGCCTCATTCCGGAAATGTGCCGCCTGTTCTTTTCATGGGTGTATTAACGGAGAATATGTAGGAAAGATCCATGTGAAGGCATAGCTAACTGGCTCACTAGTGAACTATAGGCTGAGGTAGGTGTAGTAACTTACAATCAAACAGGAGAAGTGGTTCTAATGCTCTAGGGCTCTACAGAAGCATTTTATCAAAGACCACTGAGTGACAGTAATTTAGTGGATCGTTTTGGTGTTTATGGAGCCACTTCTCCTTTTTGTTGGTGTTTGAAAGAGAGTGGGCAGTACTCAGCTCCTACACACACACACACACACACACACACACACGTGAAACGTACAGCTGCTGTTACCACAGTGGAGACAGTGGATCTAAAGTTTCAAGCACCGATGCTGGTTAGGTTCACCATTCATGTGTTACTCTTTTTGTCATTGTCTAATACAGAGGCAGCAGCATTAATGTTATTTCTATTAAAAAAAAACATGACTGTGGCCATAAATTTTCATCTGCGCTCATATTGAGTGCCCCTAGAAATAAATGTAGGCATAGAGCTCTGTGCGCTCTAGCTTACATTACAGTGTTGGGGGGAGGTGTTATGTAAGGACGGCTCCAGCGCGTCATCGAGACATTCTTTCTGCCCCGCCTGAAAAATGATGAATAACTGTTTAACAGTCTAACTCCACAGTTCAGCTCCCAGTCTTTTAACAAGTTTTCAGCAACTATTTTCTGACATGTATAATGTGTTTAGAAATGAATCACTGACATTGCTTTCCCCCGACTTTAATACAGCTGATAAATTGGAGCAGATGATACTAGTGGATCCTTCACAAGCACAGCAAATAATTTCCCAGATGATTGTAAACACTCACCCTGAGTTTTTCTGGTTTTTTTACCTTTTAGTATAACTTTGTAAATATGAAGAATAAGACGGCAGAAGAGGTGTATGTTGAGATGCTAAAGCCAGCAGAGACGGTCACATTCAAGGTGCACCATCATCCAGATGACTTCAGCATGCTCAAAGATGTTCCAGGAGATGGCTTTTATATTAGGTAGGTGTATATCCACATACATTACACATGACACATATCACTGTGGGGCATTTGTGTTCTGCTCAGCTAAACGGACCATGCTAATTTTCCACAAGCAGCCTCATCTCTGTCCGTGCTGCTATATATAGACCTACCAGTGGAGCACCCCTTGGACAAGCTGGAATCTTTCTCATCTAACCAATTATTTCCCAGATCCATTGTGTGATTGCAGTGTGGCTAATTACACCACAGATTTATCTAATCTCCTTAATCACTACACACCAGACCCAACACTGGATCCATTTTAGCTCAGTGTATTTCATGTCATTAGAAATGCATTTTATATGAATGGAAAATGAAGCACTAAAATAGTCATGTTTTATTGTTGGGAGTCTCTCAGGGCTGGTTGCTGCAGCTGCCGCAGTCACTTGTCATATAGGCAAGTGGGTTTGTGATGTAATCTGCAGTAAATACACTCAGCCTGCCTGGCTGTTACAAATAGGCTGCTTGAGAATGACTTACGAGGCTCCACGAGGAGACAAACAAGGCCCGGGCTGCTGATAGATAAACTCTCTCAACACTTCCTTTCTTATTCTCCTTCTACTTCTGATTCTTTATCTTGTTCTCTTTGCATGTTTCCTGTCTGATACTTCACCTCCTCTCTCACTTTATCAGCATTATGCTCCTTCACTATATTCTACTCTTCACAAATGCCCATGTATCCATGTCTCTCCCTCCCACCAGAGCACTTTACGACCGGGTGGGGGAGGCAGAGGGAGACCTCAGTTTTAAGAAGGATGACATCCTGTACGTGGATGAGTCTTTACCAAAGGGCAACTTTGGGACTTGGATGGCCTGGCAGCTAGATGAGAATGCACAGCAGATCCAGAGAGGGCAGATCCCCAGCAAATACATGTGGGTTCAGAATGCAGTGCACACTTACACACGTACATTTTTGAGCTAGTGGACAGTTTGTCAGTGTTACAGTGTCTGATTTATATCTGTCACATCTCTTCCATATGTTTTGGACTGTTCTTTTGATGCAAGGCACTGTTGTCCTCTTATTGTGCATCTCTCTACATATGCATTGATATTACAAACAAAATCTTTGCACATCTGTTAATGTGCTGATACAGTGATTCACATCTGAAAAACAATCCACACATGAAAATATTATAATGTTAAAATCTTCTTCAGCTTAACTATCCATGAAACAGAAAACACAAGTCCTACTTTTATACCCTGATGCATACATAAGCTCTTCTTCAGTTAAATCTGTGTGTGTGTGTGTGTGTGATGTATAGGATGGACCAAGAGTTTTACCGCAGACACAGCGTGACAGAAATGAAGGAAGACTCCAGTAAGACAATCTCTGCAGCAGCCCGCAGATCCTTCTTCAGGAGAAAACAGAAACACAAACGCAGCAGCTCCAAAGACAGCAAAGAGATGGTGGCGCTCGATGCTATCAGCACAGACTCTATCCCCTTCTTTGATGGTGAGAAGAAAGGTTTTTGTTTTGGATTAAAAATAGCAGCAAACACAGTGACACCATGAAAACCTTGGCTGAAAAGGATGTTTGATTGACTTGTGCAGTCTTTATGTCAGACTGTGTGAGCCTGGCGTACCAGCGGGTCCAGAAGGTGGAGTGCACCTCTCCACGACCGGTACTGATCCTTGGGCCGCTCGCTGACCCTGTCAAGGAGATGCTGGTCAAAGAGTCTCCTGGGAAGTTCTGCAGATGTGTATTGGGTAAGTTTGCCTCATCCAGATGTTTAGTCCTACAAATTAGGGGACTAAATAGTGTATCTACTTTCTTAATAATTGTTTGATAATTTTGCATCAAAAATAAGGTTTTAGGGTTGAAGAAATGGAAGAGTTGGTTTATATGGTAGTTGTGAAAAATTACATTTGCACATGTTTTATTTATATCACAACTTTGAGGAATAGACATGCTTTGTCTATTTTTCTGTTTTTGTCATGTCCGCAGAGGTGATGAAGGCATCCCAGCAAGCCATCGAGCGTGGCGTCAAAGACTGCCTCTTCATCGACTACAAGCGCAGGAGCGGTCATTTTGACGTGACCACTGTTGCTTCTATAAAAGAAATAACTGATAAGGTATTAGTTGGTGCTTTTCTTTATCATCAGATTTTATCACAGAAAATAAAGTGGCTTCTGTTTATTTTTATCTCTGTTTGCTGAAGATAAGCTCTAACTATTGCAGCACTTGCACCTCAGGTACCGATGAGTGAAAAGCTCATAACAGCAAATGTTAATCAAGCCTTGTATTGAATTAATTAATCAGTTTGAAGTGATGTTCCCTTTTTTTTTTTTGACACAGGGCTGTCACTGTTTGCTCGACATTGCCCCGCACGCCATTGAAAGGCTCCACAGCGTTCACATTTATCCCATTGTTGTCTTCATCCGCTACAAAAACGCCAAGCAGATCAAGTACGTAGCAACCCGTTTAGGGCACACAAAGTTTTCCCTCAGTTGTTAGTTTCTTTTGAAATACACACACACACACCCAAAACTGTGCAGAATGCTCGACAAGCGTAGAGTGCTGTGCCAAGGCCTGAAGTATGAGGATGTCCTGGTAGAGTGGCATGCTCGTGCAGTGTTGTATGGATGATGGTGCAGGATGGGATGGAGCAGGATAAGCTTCCACACTTTCCATCCCACCATGAACCCTTTGGTGCATCTCAGAGCAGCCCACTCCAGCACACACATTTGCATAATCCCAAACATCTGATGAAACATGGCTATTTTTTCCCTTTTTTTTAAGATGAAGTCTCTTGGTGTAAGTGTACCCCTGATATTATTGCCACATATTTAAATTAAACTTTACTCCTCAGCAACAGACATGTTTGGTCAAATTTGTGACTGATTTTTGGATTTTTCTCCCAGTATGTGGTCGCTAGTTTTGGATTCATACCTCAAATTCTCTGACCTGAGGGACTCTCCTTTTTTATTTGTCACAGGGAGCAGAAAGATCCGATTTATCTGCGGGACAAAGTATCTCAAAAACATTCCAAGGAACAGTTTGAAAGTGCACAGAAGACAGAGCAAGAGTACAGCAAATTTTTTACAGGTTTGTGTGCATTCCAAACAACCAACACAGGCCACAGATAATGTGTGTACAAACAAACAATAAGTAAACATTTTTCTTTCGTTCTTTTTTTTTTTTTTTAATCTGTTCACTCTGTTTTCAATGAGTCCCTTTTCCTTTGCAGGTATTGTCCAAGGTGGCACCCTCCCTTACATTTGCACTCAGATCATGACTATAGTTGATCAAGAACAAAGTAAAGTCCTGTGGACTCCGCTTGGCTGCCCCTAGAGGAAGAGAGCTGCCACTACAGCAAGCTGCAGCTTTCATCTTCATTCCTCAAACACTAATGAACGCTTTCACACTATACCAGTAGGTACACAATACTGATCTAGTTATGTAAATTATTGATAATTTTTTTTATTTTGTCTTTGTTATGAATTGTAATTAGAGCCTCCTTTATTTCTGATGTACTCCGGAGCAGGTTAGTAGCACTGGATCTTGACGCTCATTCAGTCTTCCCTTTCTGGTAGTGTATTTGTAATGCTGCATTGTACGCATCCGTTTACAGTCACAAGACAAGTCTGTGTTGTTCAATAATTTCTTGACTGTGTGACCCTCCCCTACCCGGTGTCCACAAACCTCAACACTAATGAAGTTCAGCTATCCCTGACCCACTCATGTTCCATATGACAGTTGTGGTTTCCCTCCAATTATGTACCCGTTCGATGACTGACAACTAATTGTGTGTTTGTTTTTGTGCATGAGTGTGTGTCAGAGCGAGAACAGCACTGAGACAGTTGTTCACAATTGTAATGACAATTTCAGTCGTGTTAAATTGTTGTTTGTTAGCATGAATACGATGCTATAGAAATGGAATGCCAGGAACAGACGTCACACTCCTCGTGGTGTTTCATCACACAAGTGCAAAAGCATCAAACCTCTTGAAGTATGTAGCTGTCGTCTGACTGAACCGGACTCTGAGCAGTGATGGCCATGACAACCCAAAACACACTGATGTTTGCTCTATGCATTGTGTTTCTGTAGTAGCTGGGTGTGTGGGCAGTGTATGAGCCTTTCGGAAGTGCCTTCGGAGAAGAAGCCTGATCTGAAACCAGCCCCTGGTTGCTCCTCTAGAACATTAAGAGAATTTCTTTTGAAAGGTTTTCTTTGAGATTCAGTATATAATTTCAGCCATCAGGGACTAGACGATTTAGGGGCTGTTTTGAGACCAGTTCAGTGTAGAGCGCATGACAATGGTGAGGTTTTGAGGGTAGGCCGAAGTGGCGGCCAACGGGTTAAGTCCTCAGAATGCACTCCAGGGCTAGACAGACCACTGTGTTACTATCATTTTATCTCTTTAACATATATTTAACAGCAAAATAGAGTATAACATATTACAGTATGCAGATACATCTGAAAAAAATATATAAATGTATATTACATGTATTTTCACTAGGTCATATACGCCTAGAAACATCTGGCGGTGAAGTCATGTCTTAACAGGTATTTGCATGTTTTTGTTTTGTTTGTTTTTTTCAAAAATCGTTTGTTTTTGTGGTTGGTCGTCAGTCACTTATTGATGTGCTCATTAGAAGAGACACTATGAAGCAAATTTTGCAGAGTAATTCCTTAGGATTATTCTCTGATCCGTTTAAATGTTAGAGACTTTTCATTGTTATTTAATTGTATTTCTTTTTTTGTTTGTTTTTGTTTTTGAGGAGGCAAAAATATTGACAAAAATACTCATGCCCTTCCTTGAAACCATATCTCGTATCTTGTTGTGCCAAATCCACTAAGGCAACTTTATCCTTTTTATTACAGTTTTGCACTTGTTTATCTGTGAAACTTAAACATGTAACTGTTGCTAGGTTTCCAGTAGACTATGAATAGGTACTATAATTTCTACTAATTCACATTTTTATGTATGACATCAGTTCCTTACATTTCATTGATGGCCTTTTATTCTTAATTAGAAAAAAGGATTGATTATTATTTGTATTATTAAAAAGGGATATATTCTTGCACTGTTTTTTCAAAGGAAAATTGGTCACAAGCTTGACTATTGGGCTAAAATAGTGAGCAGAAACAAAGTGTAATGTTACTATTTTTCTGAGTAGGTAGCATATGTTAGAGAGAGAACAGGAAACATGAAATGGTTGTAGTTTCAGAAAGAATCTAGATGCCAGGTACTGATTGAACTTTTCTTTTATTATAAAGAATGTGATTTGTATGTTGAGACATTAACATGAGAATAAAACTCATTTTCTGTATCTCAACATGGACCTAAGTCTCAGTTTTGTTAGTTTCTTCAAACTGGAATTGTCTTCCCTCCAGTTCCCTGCTTGGTAACCAATTTGTAGGCAGTGTCCGAGAAAATATGTTTAAAAAGAAAAGAAAAAAAAAGTAAGATTGGTTTAAACATGCTGCTCTGTCTCCTGTTTTTATTTAGGTTTTGGTAGAAAGACTTTTCTGTTAATGACTTGCTGAAATGTGACAATGCCCTTCACAAATGTATAAGGATGGAAGTAAACACATTTTGTTGAAAGAAGCAGAAGATGAAATGACCATCAGTTTTGGAGCTGAGATAAGACAGTGTGACAACATCGGACAGGATCTCAGAGGTCAGATGTGGCCTGGCTTCAGCGTTAAAGAAGCTGTTGCACTCTTGGCTTTCTGTCTTCAGCCGCACTACTGTCATGCATCATCGACTGGTTTGATGGTGATGAGTTATTCTGTGCTGTCCTCACATTAGAACTTTGAGTCCATTCCACCTAATCCACTTGTTTCTGTAAGAACTATTAGGATTTAAATATAATGCAGGCACATAAGTGATTTTATTTAATTGTGATCATTGTGATTTGTTGTGATCAAACACAAAATGGAGGGGGGCAAGCAATGTCTGAGACTTACTCTAGAATGACAAAACACCAAAAATATCTTTGTTATTGATAGCAGTTTTAGCTTTATTTGCACATTTGATATTTAGTTTCTTTGTCGGGTGATTTGTTGACGATCACATTTCATGCATTCTTCATTGTCTGCATTCACCAGTGTGGTGCTACAATCGTATTGTATGATCACTCTGATACGTCATTCTCCAGTTTGGCTTCCTGTTTTAATTTCTGCCAATTTGAGGTTTGAAGAAGAAGTTTGATAACTACAGGCTCAGGTTTAGGAACATGATGAACATCGATAAGGTCTGTATTCCAAGAAAAACATATTTCTGCAGTGTTCTGTGAGAGCTGGAGCTGGACAGCCTGCAGCCACACCAGATCTTGCTGATTGATAAGGTGCCTCTAGTTTGAGATTGTTTCCTTCCAGCTCCGCATCCAGTGTCACATGGTCCTTTAGTCATTGATGTCACATTGGCTGACTGCCCTCCAGCTGCCTGTTGGGTTCACTCAAGCAAAGGAGCACCCATTGTTTCTAAATCATCCATCGTGCACACTGCCTGCGATATGGGCCTTGCAGTTCTACATAGTTGAGATCATTCAGTATTTAAAAAAAGTCACTGTGATGTAATGCTTTTCACAGAATGCTGCTCGATGTTTTGATCATTAATGAATTCACACTACACCTGATATACTTTAGAGGCATGTCTGCTATGCTGTGGCCCAATTCTTGATGTCCTCCAAGTCTCCTCTTGCCTGTTTAGGAAATGGTCGAACCGCCAGCTCTCCTGTTGGGGTGGGGTTCAACACAGCTGCTGACAGCTCAACTGAATTTGAAGTCTCAAAGTCTCAAGGCTGACGGTGAAGGATCTTTGTAGTCCACACTGGCAAGTCATGCCAATCCCCAGCTCGTGTCTGATCTTGTTAACAGAGTGAGGAGGGTTTCTCTCTTTCCCATAACGGGATGATTTGGCTTTAATGTTTGGCTATTCTGCTGGTTCTCCAGCATGTTAACTCTGGCATCTCCAAATGACCTGTGGGATTACCAAAATAAGGCTCTCATGTTAATCTTATCTGTGTGAACCGAGACCCTTGGGCTAAAGTTCTGCTGGCCCACCGGAGCCACTCACCCAACAACTGGCCTTTATGGGGGAAGATCACTTCAAATCTCTTCAGCTCACTTGGCTTATACACAAGAGTATGTAAGGTAAAATTGATTTCTCTGTTGTCTTCCTTTTTTGTCAAATAATATGCAGCACAAATTACATGCAGATGTATTTGTAATTCTCTGTGAATCCTCAACATGAATAAACATTCATTTCAATAGACGGCTCCTATTAATCAGAC
The DNA here is from genome assembly GCF_001952655.1 of Monopterus albus. NCBI lineage: Eukaryota > Metazoa > Chordata > Actinopteri > Synbranchiformes > Synbranchidae > Monopterus > Monopterus albus. The sequence goes on from NW_018127940.1 coordinate 2,838,677, forward strand.
ATTTCATAGCTGTGAATCTTTGGAAATCTTGGTTTTATCATTTCCTGACCAGTACCACCTTGAGTCTAGTAAGAATTTACATTTTTATTAAAAAGTTGTAATATTAGAAGGAAAAATAGCAGGGGATTCTCTCATTGGGCTGCTGCAGGGCAACATCATTTGTCTTGTATGACAAAGTTCACCATTCTACCAGCAGAAGGACATCTTCAGAGCCGCTGTTCATCCTCATACTTATCAAGTTGCCTGAACACTTGCAGATCAAATGCAGCACAAGCTAAACATCCGGCTTCACAATATTAAAGTTGTTTGCCCACACTGCCTGTCTTATAGTATGTGGGTTCAAAATGCTTGCGCAGTGTTATAACCTTGAAGTGTTGCAATTTACAGATAGCCTGCCTCCACTCCCAGGTTAGAAGATTCTGTCACAGCAGCTATTTATGTAGCTATTTCCCAGTCAATAAATTACCACCACTGAACATACATTACATCATCTTCACACCTAACTTAAGCATGTTTACTTTTCATATGATCTGTGTTTGAGATCTAGTGTCATAATTCCACTCTTTCATGGGGCATTTATTTGGTACCGTATCTAAAGAATGGCTTCGAATAACACTTACTGACATTTGTTAACCATGTTGCCTATGTTTAAAATCATACAGAGTGCAGAAGGGATAGGAACCTTTAATGGCATTGTCATTTAATTGAAACATTCAGATGGAGCAACCTGTATGCAGCCATAATCTACTGCAAGTCATGCCTCACCAATATACTCCCACTTTTTGACCTACAGTAAGACCTGAGCTAAAAGTGTAAACATTTTATAGTAATTGACCAAGAGGTCCATTCGTTTTGTGTTTGTGAGAGAACGTTTGGCCTGTTATTAAGTTCATTTCTCAAAATGAAAACAGGGACTACGAACAGACTTAGTAATTGAAAAAATGGGGCACTATCCTTAATGAAAATGTAGTACAATACAATATCCCTACAGGGACTTATAGTATTGCAGTCAGTGATAAGTCATCTCACAAGATTCCGATGGGAACTCATTCACTGTGAGGTTTCCTTAAACTGATCGATTCAGTTGTTTCTAAAGCCTCTTCATTTTGCGACGTGCGTCATTGGCGTGCATTCAAGTCGCAAAGGCGCAATTATATGCTGTTTTACGCAGCCAAGCAGCGGAGATCGTGGCACTGTTATTGCTCTCTGTCCATCTTTATTATTAGCGCTTCGCTCCGCCCTCCTACCTGTAAATCTCCCCGCTTTCCTCTGAAGCGGATCTGACAGGCGCGCTCAGCTGGCAACTTCGTGCCAGGCCTGCAGGAGACCGAATGAAGACAGCAATATCTACTCGAGCGCCAGTCCCTTTACGCGGAATCGACAACGAAAACACCCGCGAGAATATGTAGTGTTCAGTAATCGACTGGCAGTTAACCAAGTGAAGAATTCGGTTCTATTTGTCTGTGCGTTTTTCCGAGCCGTTCACAACTAGATTGACGCGTAAGGAAAGTGAGATCGTTTCTCCGCCTGCTAATCGACAGGATCCCTGAATGGAAGACGACTAGAGAGATCGCCTTGCCGAGAACAGGTTGTAACATTTTCTTCTGTCGTTGTGTTTGCCATTACTCGAAATATCATTGGCAGCCTCGACGGCTGCAAACGACCCCATCTTAACCATGGCTTTTGGCGTAAAAGAGCCAGAAAACCCCTCAGAATGAGGGGCGCCTACAATTCGTCAATATTGCGGATTTAAATGCCTCTCTGCGAGGACCACCGAGCTGCTATTTTGGTCAGGTTTGCGTGCGCCTGGTCCCACACCGTCACTAATTAACAATTCATAGGCTGCTAAAACGCAGAAAGAGACTCCAGCCGGTGGGTGAACACTATCTACAGCAAAGAGAGGGGCTTTTATTTTGTTTTATTTTTTTCAAGCAATATGGCTGGGGGGTGGGGCTGGAGACGCTGGCACAGGCTCTCAAAGGCTCCTAAATGCTAGCTAAGGCAGATGGCACCGTTCCCCATGGAAGCGACAGCTCTACGAGGACAAGCAATATCAACAATAACATAAATCCGGTCTCTTCAATCTTAATATCCAAGATGGAAGAAGTTGTCATCCCGGTCTCGCCTGACGTGCCCTGCGACAATAATGGACAGCGCATGTGGTGGGCATTCCTCGCCTCCTCCATGGTGACGTTTTTTGGGGGTCTCTTCATCATCCTGCTATGGAGGACCCTCAAATATCTGTGGACTGTTTGCTGCCATTGCAACATCAAAAGCAAGGTATGGATGCATTTCTGTCAACATTCATTTTCTTAAATAATTTAGGCTGTATATAAACAATATACATATACTGAAGATAGTCCTTTTATTTTATTTTTTTATGTGGCACTGCTGGCCTCCTGTTCTACAGTTGCCTTTATTATGCAAGTGACATACCACTACCATGAATTTAATGGCTTCCTCGTCACCATCTGTAACCTCTAAACAAATACCATTAGTCAATTTTAGTACTTTCTATAACGAATGCATCCCTTGAATATGATCGTAATCCGGGGGTTGTGTTTACCAGCTCCTACTCTTGAAAGAAGGGGGTGGTGTTGTATGACACATATGGGTGAGACAATTTTATTTTGCATAAGCATACATGCGTGTCCTCATGCAACATCATCTTGTAGCTTCTACGGTGAAAGTAAATATTTCAGCTGGGCATACACTAGTTTCATGTAATGTGATCCTGCCCATTCCACCAGTGATACCCAATGACACCAAGGCTGTCCCTTTCATAGTGTACAACTGCTCTGCTTATTATGTTCTATCATATTTGCACTCAGCGGTAATGTTGCATATTAAATGTCTTTGTGGACTGATGAAAGTAACCTGTCTGCAAGACTAATGTAGAAATGGGATAAAACAGGTTACTGCCCATTACATTGCTTGGGGCTGACCCGATGAATCATGGCTGATTCATATGTGTATTAAAACCTGCTTCATATATGACTCACACACTTGTGTGTAGTGCAAGTGGTTCCTGGCTGAACAGAGGGGCAGTTGAAAGGTAATGCTGCTCAGAGTGTGGCTTAGCATGTTTTATTTGATAGTGCTTGCTTGAAATGAGAAATGTTTAGGAAAAAAAAGGCAATAACAAGTGCTGCGACAGTGCCGGTCTCAAAGTGTTGAGAGGCGGATGTAGTGACAGTGATGGATAGAAGAGAGAGAGGGCGAGTGTTCTTTGGTTTGTGTCCAGTTCATATGGATGAGCCGTGTCCCTCCTGATGCTGAAGAGGCCCAGTTTTGTTTGGCACATTGAGAGGTGGGAGACAGGGCACAGAGAGCATCCTTAACTGACAATACAGTTAGTTCTTTGTCATTCAGGTTATTTTCAAGTGTGCGAAAAAACATCCTGTCTTTGCAGCTCTTATTTTACACTGAGAAATTATTCTGCCCAATATGCTATCTAGGCTATTACTTGGCTGTCAACCTCTTGTCATTTTGTTATGCCCGTGGATCAGAAATGGCACCAAACCATATGTCATCCTTCAGACTTCACACTGTTTTGAGGTGGAAAGTGCTGAAAATAAACCATGCCAATACAATGAGGTATCCATCTTATGACTGCTAGTGGGCTTTTGGTTGCATCTCATCTCTTGTAGAAATAGTAAAAATGAAAACATGTGCTCCCTCACCCTGTGTTGTGTCTGTGTGTGGAAGGCAGAGCCATCCTGTTAGGTGACTTTGGTAGGGCTGACACTTGGCTGCAGTGGGAAAAAGCCTTGTTAGAGGAGTATTAAGAAGGGGAAACTGGATCTGAGTTCAGCTGACTAGTGTGGCCAGCTAGGTTGTATGTGTCAGAATGCATAATCGGTATGGGAGGGTGGTGGGCTTTCTCTGGCATTACTGGAATCCTGGAATCAGTGGCAAGGAAATAGAGGTGGAAACTCTAAGAGAGACAGGAGGAAGTGGAAATAGAGGGTGTGAGGGTGATGAAGGGTTTGAGATGGGGTACTGCACTGAATGGTGCCCTCCTGTGCTCTGCCACTGACACAGCTGTGTCCTCATTCTTTTAAATGGCCCTCCTCTCCATCAGGATTATAAAGGAGAAGTCAAGGATCAGAGAGATCATACTAGAAGAAGGAAAGAGAAGAGGGGGTGCAGTGCAGCTCTCTTTGGAAAGTTGGAGTCTTTGGAATATGCACTGTTCAATCATGCGGAATGTATACTGTGCTGCTCAGCTACCTGCAGAGCCAATAAATGCAGTTAGGAGTCCTGGGAAGCCAGACAAAAATCCTATGAACCAGGGGTAATCATCTCTGTACTTCTTTCTAAAACAAGACAATAAAGTTGTGTTATGGACAACGAGACGATGTTTCGTTGTACTGGTGCTGCCCCACTGGTGGACTGAAAAGCAATTTAAAATAATAAACATACCCATAAAGATTTTTCTAACTGTGTTAGCCGTAGCGACATTTAATGGCATTATTTATCTGTCCGGGGCTTCAGAGCACTGAAACATCATTTTAAGCAAAATATAAAGCACATATGTAATCTGATTTGCACTGTGTCCCTGCAAACAGCAGTTCAGAGGCTATTGGGATGAGCTACATCATTGCATTCTCTTTTTATAAAGCAGTTGGAGACATCACACATTCAGAGTTAGAGGTTTCTTACTTAGACTCGCTCATGACAATGCTTTTGCATAATTGAAAGAAATGTAAGCACAACAACTCAGTGTCATTGAAGGGGAGGGAACCACTGTCATGCTGCGTGGCTTGTTTTAGCATTCACCTGCTTTTCTCTTCTTTATAATCTTGTAGTCTCACTGAATTTTGTGCTGTGCTGCTTCACTGCTGTATGGTTATCTAATGGTCCAGTTATTTATTCTTTGTCATGCCACCTCCAGGAGTTCTTATATGATGCCTCTGTTACTTGGGATGTGCGGGGAGGAGGTGTTTAGAGGCTTTGCATTTGTGGCACTACCCTTTGTGTTGTTACTTTACATAAGAAAGCCTCTGCAGCTTCATTTTGAGGTGTAAAAGAGAACAGTCTGATGTTGTGCATCTGTAAGAGGAGGAGCTATAGTGTCCCAATGATACCTGTCACCAAGCAGTTAGGAGAGAGGTGATTCAGTGATCAAATTACGTGGAGCGGTTACCCATCAGCTGCAAACCTGGACTGTATTTCAGTCAAAGCACCAAGCTATACATTATATCCATGTGTTTTTATATACAAAATGACAAACAAAAAAAAACACCTCCCACCTCACATCAGTACAACAGCTGATGCAACTACTGCACTGAGCACCTTTAGCCTCCCCCTCATGGAGATGAGGGGGAGGCTGAAGGTGCAACATGGAGTGTTTGATGTGCACTTTAGAGCCAACAGCCTTCAGGATTGTACAGTTTCTGTCCAAACAACTCAGCAGTATAGGACTATGGCTCTTGTTACCATGCTAACTCTGAGAGACGAGACAGTCCAAGTAACTTCAAAACAGTGCTGATTTATTCAAAGGATCACAGGTAAAATTAACATTACACGCTCAGGTATCTTGCACCTCCAAACTGCTCACAGGCAGATGTAAGATGAAAGACCCTGAACCCACCAGGCCTATACATTATATCCCCTCGGTTGGGCTAGCCCCATACTACACAGAAACGTCAACCGAGACGTCTCTGTTGCCAGCTTTGCAGCTGGTCATAGCAGAAGAACATATTATGGCTAAGGCTACAGTTATACACGTCATAATAATAATATTAAACACCCTGTCTGCTGACAGTCATCAACATTTCTCTCTAGTTATCCTTGACCAGATGTACCCTGTAGAAACTCATAAGCATGACTAAGCATTTAACAGTCTAACTAGACATCCTATCTCCACTAAACATTTCTAATACGTAAAGTATCTATCCAATATCTATCTGACTAAAAATACCTAACAGCAGGAAGGGAGATGGAGCAGCGTACCTGAGTCACATGCACAGTCTATACTAGACATGTAGCTTTTCTGTGCCCACGTCTGAACTAGATGACATTTTGTTTCATTATTTCTGAGTACTTACGTCTGTATGTGCATGTGAATTAGTACGTACATATGGTGGCAGACAACATTATTAGCTACTAAATTACATGTTCAAATGTAGGTGCATTGCATTTGCATGTTCACAGTATGAGAGGATGAACATTTGTATGATCCTATGTACACCAACTCTGAACTTACTCTGTGTGATATTTCAGTTTTAGGATATTTCATATTCCAGAATGAATTTTGTGCATATTTTTTTTGGCTTTATTTTTGATGCGTCCTCAATGCTCTGATCCATGTCTTTAACATTTTGAGGAACATTATTATTAAAACCGCTATTTCCTCTCTTATCCCAGATCATTTATATTTAGCTCATGTTATTTCTCATGTCTGTTTGTTGTGGCACCAGCCCTGTGTCCCCATGGCAATCACGGGGTTATTAAAGTTTCATTTTCTCTAATGAGAGTTTGATGTGCAGTGTGTTGGTTCTGCTCACTGAAGGCCAGACTCTGCCCCAGTGATGTGACTCATAAAGAGTTGGGGTGAGGATTTATCTGGTGCCTAGGCTTCGTTTTCTATGACCCTTGCAGTTAGAAGTTTAATGATATATATTTTCACTTCACACTTAATAGCTTTGAATTTGTTTTTAAACCACAAGGAGAAATCTATCTTATGATTTGAAGATGTATGGTAGCCTTGGTTCTTTTTTAATTTTTAACTTTTATAGATCATTTCAGTGCATATTTGAGGATTGTTATTGATTGGTTTTCACAGTTAATCAAAGTGGAGTTTGGAACCCACCTCAGTGCCTGCATCTGTGTCTACTTTTGTGCCCAGTCGTGTGACACAGATAAAGGGAAACAAATCTTTAGCAGAGGTATGCTGGGATGCTCTTCATTACACTTACCTTTAAGTGGAAAGGATTGCGGAGGTGTCTGTAGAGAGGAACTGTGTTTTCCCTTTGCCTGGCAACAGACCAGCTGCATTTTGCCAGAGTAGCATAGCCTGCCATCAGCTGTTGCTCTTGCTAATCTCGGCCTAAGTTGGCCCGACTCGGCTGACTTCATCCCACACTACCTTATTGAAATCCAGACCTAATTGAATAAATAAAATGAGCACACATAATATGTATGTACACTTAGTTTATGATGTCATCTTGGGAATATGTAGGCAGACTACTATGTTCTTGGGGTTGGATTGCGTGTGTACGCTACCAGTCAAGAATTTGGACACACTTTCCCCATGAATTAAATGAGGAAGTGCGTCCAAACATTTGACTTGTCATGTTGTGAGAGTGTCTCAGAGCTGTCCCAGGGCAACACGTGAGCAACTTTCACCACATCATGCATTCCTGTTCCAAGCCCCCTTTTATCAAGAATAGGGATGCAACAAAACATTATTTTCACAATCATTAATCTATTCATTAAATTAAAAAACAAGTCTGTAGAATGTTTGACTTTATTTTTCAGTTTTCTATTGCTTTTGTCCTAGCACACAAGGTGATACTGTAGTTTGCTTGTTTGTCAAAAATCTAACTATATTAAATTTATAATGATTGAAAAATAGAGAAAATCAGCAGCAAGTTGTGTGGTGGTGTTTGTGTGTGTACTTAGGGAAATGATCCATAGGTTTGTGTATCTGATGGAATTTTTGCTCTGTTTGATCTCTCACTAACTTCATCTGCTTTTAAATTCTAAACATACAAAAAAAAATATATTATACAGTAGCAACAAACAGAACATACACAGTAGATACAAAAACCTCTCATACTGCACTAATGTGGAATGTGTGATTTATTCTTTGATGGAGATTTCTCCTTCTTTAGGACCTAATCCTTAATTCTTGGGGGTCTGATTTAATGGCCATCTAGGGACAACTGCAGTGTGCCATACAGATGTGTGTTAATCCACAGCTGAGGAGAGGCCATATATTAGGTCGGACTATGTATATCATGAGACAAACACAGAGTTCTACCCCCCCGTACCCAAACAGCCATGCTGTTTTCATGGCTTCTTTGGCCACTCTATTAAAAGGACATCCACACCCCAGGAAATATTCAGAGGTTAAAGGTCAGAGGGGAAGAGTATACCTGGCGCCACAAGGGGGAAAGACACTGGTTTCTCATCATTGGAAATGTGTGGTGGGGTCCAAGCCACATGGTCTAGTTGACCTGGCTGTGGAAAACCATTTGCATTGAGACTGGCTAGGTTAAGCTGCTGTGGGAGACCTGCCTGGCTAGCCAGCGAGATCATGGCTTTTGGTTTATAGTCTGCTAGCTTTCCTCCTCAGCTGCGTTTGTCCTTAAACAGCTTAACATTAGAGGAAGTGTGTGTGTGTGTGTGTGGGTTGGGCATCTTCCCTATAGCTACTTCAAAGGAATCAAATTCAGTGTCTATGGACAAGAAATATTGGAACACTATTGGAACTCACACAAGTTTCTCAAATCCAGCAAATTTTCTGTATGTCTCCAACAGAGAAACTGACAAGAGAAGCATTCTTATTTGGTTAAATTGTTCAATATTGCTTCTACATGAGTTTATATGCAGTATTTGCCTGTAGTCATACTACTGAGATTCTCACCATTCCTAAACTTGGAACTCTGTGCTCATTTTTTGCAGTATAGTTAGATTTTTACTTTAGATTTGTCATACAGAAGTGTAAAACTACTAGAAATGTTCCAACCATGACATGGAATCACAGCGACCAGACCAGCCAGCATGTGCACAGCCCTGCGACTAGTCTTTTCTGGTGCTGACTATCAGGCAGAGCCAGCCATCTCCCACTCTTCCCTTTCATTTTCTCTCCTCTCCCCTTAGCCAACCACCCACCCTCATGAAATCAGGGAAGCTAGTGGAGCATTGATATGTGGACATCAAAACATGGTTAACACTATAATTGGTGCTGTGTGCACTGATGCACAGAGAGAGAGAGGGAGTGTGTAGAGGACATGGCAGTGACCTTCAAAGATCTCAGCAGGTGGTGTTATTTAGAGGTCAGCTCTCTCGCTTAACAAAATACAGACAGCATTTACCTGTGTATGGCTGTCCCTGTGGGTGAAGATATAAGCCGAGATTCTATTTTCAGAGATGATTAGGAAAGTGTTATGGTTGGATGTCACCACCATCTCAGTTAGAGTCAGAGGCTAATATGGGCTAGGCTAACATGCTATTGGCCATTCTGCTGGCTGGTTAAGTGCAGGTTCAGGTTTCTCTGTGTCCAAGCAGTGTGCCCTTATAGCCACCATGTAAAGATTGTGCCTCATTAAGCACTATCCCAGACAGTGTCTATTAGTTAAGTGAGCACTACACATTAATAAAATGGAATGTTTTTATGGGCACATCCAAGTTTGACTGACAGTGAAGGGCAGCCTACAAACTAGTCCTTGTTCAGCGAAAGTGAGCAAGCTTGCTACACAGTGATTTTACCTGTTGACTTCTTCTGACATTTTCCAGAGTGGCTGAATGGAATAAATTACCCTGCAGTCAATTACAGCCTTGTTGGACGCTTGCAAAAATGAAATCCCAGATGTTCCTGTCTCACTCAGGTTCCGTCGGCTGATCGGGATTGCTCTGAAAGCCGTGAAACAAATCTTGACATTAATCAGTTGAGGCAGACCGATGTCGGGGTGACATGAGCTTTGTAAGATGATGCACTTAGTGCTGAGCCCCAAATGACAGCATGTGCAGATGATGCACAGAGTGCATGGGTTCATTCCTGGGTGCCTCATTAAAGATGGATGTTAATGTAGAACTGCGATGCTGCTCTCTGACAGCCTGTGCCATTGAGATTATGCAACACTTTAAATGGTCAGCAGTTGTAAGACAAGTTGCCCTCTTGAGAAGCATTTGGACAGTAATTTGTATTGATAAGTGTCTTTCAGACAAACAGCTGCGTTGATCATCATGGATGAACTGCATAAAGGGAAAACAATGCAGATACATTGATCATCATGGATGAACTCCTGCATAAAGGGAAAACAATGCAGATACAAATGTAACTCCTGATCTCATCCACTGATGATGTATGTTGTGCTGATACACATACTGAGGAAGGAGTATAATCCAGTTAATCCAGTGTAAATTATTACACTTGGCTGGGCAGGCCCATACACAGTTTCACAGAGACACAAAGTAAATGTTTTTATTCTAACTCATCAGTGTGGGGTTCATTTCAGTCAAAATGGACTTTTGTGTATAATTTGTAATAAGTCTTTGTAATAGCCGTCTGCTACAATGGCTTCAGATGTGACACACTTTACTCCTATCTTGGCAGGTGAATGTGCATAATGCTTAGACATGTCTATATTTCCTGTTAACATATTGCACCTTTTCCTTTTCACAGCTGCCTGAAGCACAATGTACGTATATAGAATTGTGAACCAGTCTGCAGAAGTATTTTTGTATTCAACTGCAGTGCCAGTTTTCCTGTATTACAATGGAGATAGTGTGGTGATATCAATTCATGGAGGTTAAGTTTCAGGCATATGACCCCATGGTAATTATTTGAGACATTAGAATTGGAAACAGATTTCAGCAGTGTTGACACTCGGCTTTGAAATTTGTCAAATGTGAGAAGGTTGGCAGCCAGTTGTCCATTTGCATGATAAAGTAATGTATAATATTGTTTTCAGCACTGATGGTGGTATGAGTATTCACTGTCTTGTTTCCTTTTAAAGCTATCAATTTAGATTCATGCTTGGGATGCCTCTGGAAACTGTGTGGTCTGTGTTGAAATGTATAGTTCAGTTATGATGTTGACCACAGGAGCAGCAGGCATTCGTTAGAACATACAAGGTGATGATGTCTACGATGCTCATCTGAGATGTGGAGTCCACTGGCTACGGTGACACACAGCTGCTGCACTCCACCTCTGCGTTTTGGCAAGGTGTATGAAATATGATGCGTGAAATAGCTGAGGCCTGTGACCAAGTGGAGACTTTCAGCACCTTGGAGAGCTCAGGAAGGGATCATGAGCAAGGCTTCTCCTACTTGTGTGCATGTGTGCCTGGCTACAGTATGTCTGTAAGTGGTTGCATGTGTGCCTGACTATGTCCGTACTGGTCGATTTTATTATTATTTATTTATTTATTAATTAATTACCCCCCCACCCCCCATCATAATATTTAATGCACCCTGGTATCATGTACTCTGGTTCACTCTTGGCTTACTGGGACACCTGAATGGAATAGCATTGTAATTAATGTTATTAGCTCCACCTATGGTTTTCCTCAGTGTTAAATTATATTTTATGTACAAAGTCACCACAAAACAGCTGATTCCACTGGTTGGGAGTATAGAAATAAAACCATATTAAACTTGTGAATGTTATGTTATAACTGTTTTTGTTTTGATATTTTCTTGGAATGTAACGGTACTTTACAATCACAATACAAAGCTTTTACACATCTCATAAAGGTACTTTTAAAAGTATTTATTTTATTTATTACATTTATTTAAGTGTATTTATGTTTATTGACTGCTGATAAACAATTAGCTGATTTTTAAATAATACTACAGAACCTTGACATATCCTCTGAATTTGGTCATAATAACTATAATATTGCATTAGAAGAATACTTAAGGGTTAATCAGTCTTATGGGGCACAGCTGAGTGATTTTGAACAAAAAATATTTTTGCTGAAATCTTGAGGGAGTGGGTGGGTATGAGAATGAACGGACTGTCCCACACAGGCCTTTAATTGAGACTTCAGAGGGACATTATCATTAAGAAACACAGCCCTGAGTGCAGTCAGTTGTTTTGTCCTAACAAATGTGAAAAGAACATTAGATGTTAAAAAAAAACTATCTAAAATTGTTTGGAAATAAAGAAAGTAAGAAAGAAAAATGTATGAGGGACATTTAAATTTAAACAGTGTGAGGCGGTAATGCTGGATTACATGGATGCATTGTTTTTGTTTTGGTAAAGTGTTTTCAAAACATCACAGGTATGGCAGACTCTGCCACTGACAATGAAAACTACTAACATAGACGGGTAGTTAGAGACAGTAGTTGCATTGAATAAAAAAATATCCAGCCATAAAAAGTATCATAAACAGGTTGTTGAGTGACCTGGTAACCAAATGTTAATGGTGAGTGCAACATAATATTTATGGTATGATTCTGACTGGGGACCTTTGTTGACTCTCCACCCACAGTAACGTAAATACAATGCCACAGGTCATAAGTGATATCACATAACGTGGAAACACAGCATCGCTAACATACTGGGAAAGACTTGCCCTCACCAGTCACCCAGAATTATAGACAGGAACTCACTCAAGGGGAGAGACACGGACAACAGATGCAGCCCTCGGCTCTCTGTTCTTAGCAATTCATTAGAGGCATTAATAGCCCTTTCTACCTTTTTATTTCATAATGATTTACTGTTCCCCTTTAGGGAAGTAGACCCCTGCTCAGGGGATCTGAAATTTGAAACTGTAGTTTGAGAGTGAGATTTTCACCTTTCTCAAAAAGGGGTTAGGGTCAAAGTTGATACAGGTTGCAGGCAAAATTAGCCAACTGCTTCTTCTCACATGAGCAGAGGCGAGGTGTCATTTTGAGGTAAAGCTGCCCTAGTCTCTTCCTGTGGGTCTAGCCTCAGCCTGCAAACATGTCTGCTTTGAAAATACAAGGACATGCAGCCTCTGCCCATCACTGTCATATTGTCTGTTGATCATAGTAACCTGTTCTTTGTGAGGGGTGTGTGGGGGTTTGAGATATACATAGTTGGAGTTTTTAAAAATGCATGCAAGGTGATAAGAACAAAGTCACTCAAATCAGGAAATACATTTCCTAAATAGGATGTTTTATAGCTTTGTTCAGCTTTCAGAGTCTACTCATTAGCTCCATTTCCAGACTCCGGTCCAATAACACAGAGAAAGAGAGCTGCTTTGTTACACTGCATTTACTTTTAATAAAGTCATTTTGCAGACAAAATCATTTAATTAACACAAACATTATGAATTTACCAATGTTATCCTATTATGCCTTCATTTTTGGAGTAGTGAAATTCACAGAGGATATTTGGAACGGCACTGCAAAGCCAGTGGGCAGAACGGCAGTGGCTGTGATATATAGAGATTGCAATGCATAATATGATTTTACTGCTGTCTTAAGGCCAGTCTTGGCCCTGCTGTTTTTATTCACACATTTACAGCACACACACACACCCTCCCTCCGCCACACACACAAACATAACTAATAGCATTAGGAGTCTGACATTTAGGTTGTGCATGCCACACAGGTGGTGATTGGCTTTGCTGTGCAACCTCTGTGTCTCAGTATGTATTGTGCATGGAGGCAAAGCAGGACCGTTTTGAAAGGAAGTTGTGCTACAAATGACTATAATGGGGCTCCAGAAAGTATGCAGAAGGTCAGCTTTAACGGAAACGTTTGACATTTTGGAAAATACCCTTATTTGATTTAATGCCAAGAGTCGGATGAGAAGATTGACACCACTCTCATCTGTATGATAAAAATGAATTTAACGCAAACAGCTAGAGAGAGACTGGACGCAGGTGAAACATCTAGCATGGCTCTGTCCAGAGGTAACCAACTGTATCTTGATTGTTTAATCTGTGCTCTCCATCTCTGACATGCCAAACCAATGTTAACCCTGGTTTTGCCTCGTTCTTGTTTGCACGGCCTCTTGGGGCTAACAGGTCTACTCCCATCCTGGGTTGAACCTTCCAGTCTCTGAAATGAGCCATACTGGTTTGAAAAACACACCTTAATAACCTCAGATCAGTGGGGCCTCAGAAGAAGTGTGGATTTTTAAAACAGTGGCGTTTTAATCTAACTAGTGGACTGCATACTTGCCTACAATGTGCTACTTCTATGTATAGTGTCGGTCTGAATCATGGCATTTACTGTAGTTCATCTTTCGCTCATAAAATTTGATCTAGCTTTCACCTTCTGAAAGGTCATGACTTCCTGGTTGCCAGTTCACAGAGGACCAGAGTTTAATTTATTGTGACACCGTGAAAGTAATAGTCCTGTCATGTTTGAGGGTGGTCTGTCGGTCTAAGAGTCAAGCTGTACAATGTTTTCAGTTCCACTTTCCATTGCACTGTTATTAAATATGAGCAATTAGAATTCTACATGTTCACCTATAGCCCTTAAATTCAGTTAGACCTATAAGTAAAAGGGGAAAACAAGTCAATTAACCTTTTCCATCCAATGGGTTTGTTGCTCAGAAGTCACCCCTGTCTGTTTCATTCCAATTACCTCCAGGGATAGATACCTTCTGTCCGCTTCCCTATTCTCGGAAAACAAAACAACACAGAACAGCTGGCAATGCCTTCTGGTTTTAAAAGTGACTCTGCTTTGTTTGTACCACATTTCTTTATACCAGAAAGTAACTCAGAATTACATTTTTCACCGCCTGTGTTTTTGTTCAGAACTGTTTAGTATGTTTTGTTGATGTCTTGTTAGTTTTTTTGTGTGTTAATTACATAATTATATATTTCTGAAAGTCATTATGCTGGATGAATGGTAATCATTGTCTTTACACAGACACTTCTTGTTAGCTATGGACTGAAATGATTTTTTTTCCTTCAATATATTAAGTAGAATGCCTTATCTCTACCGTAACACCAGAGTGTGTTAACTCCATTGATAGAAAATTGTCATGGCTCAAAGAAACACTGGACTCAAATGCACAAGTCAAAGACACTATATAAATGTGTAAACCATTCATCTTTATTAAAAAGGTCATGCAAGCAAAGCAGACAGGGGAAAAACAGCCAGTGGAAAACAGGGAGGCAGCAACACCAAGTGGACCGGGCAAAAGGCAGGGTCCAAACTTCACTAGAGGTTTCAAAGGGGCCAACAGGGAAAAAAGGCAGGGTGCAATGGGAATGAAGGATGGAAACCAAAGGCACAATAGACAGTCTGGCAGAGGGTAGGTGGCTCTGAACTGGTGTACACTAATGCAAAAACAGGGAACAGGTGAGCAGGTGGATGTTGGGGTGGTCAGATGAGGAACAGGTGAGCAGGTGTCAGAAACGGCGCGCTTAATGCGGGAATGAGAAGGCAGCAAAGGCTGGGATAACTGCAAGGCACGTGGTCATGGTAGGACCTAAAATAACAAGATTGTTTGGTGGCAAAAAAAACTGACAAAGAATACTAATGCCGAAAGTAATGGCTTGCACAGAGCTCCCCTGCAAATCTTCCGGTGGAACACGTATAATACAGTTAAGGTGCTACAGGTGGAATCCCTCATGAATAATGCACAAGTGAAATGTGTTGTTTATTTGTTGTGTGGACACAGATACAGATGGGCCAGAGACTTAGCTGGGAGATGGCATTGTTTACCCTGATTCATAAATCAACAAAAAAGCCTGAAGCATTTGTTTATGTATTTACTTACTTACAATATATAATGCCTTATACATGTACAGCTCTCTTGACCCTAGGATCACAATATGTACAGTAGCCTACTCAAAGTTGTTTTCAACCTTGGTCAGTATAGTCCAACCTGTAATGGCTGACATTATTCTTCCTTGTTATGTTACTTACTTTCAGTGTTGTGATTAGAAAGAAGAGGGGGAGAGGGCCAAGGTCCTCACTAGCTTGACATTGCAAGGAATGGTCTGAAAGACCCAGGCATTCTGGGAACAACCATGTGATCAGTGTTGTCTACTGGAACTACAAGGCAATACTTGGACCCCAATCCTGCTTTAATAGTAAACAACAGCTGTATGGCACCAATGTGCTCAGATTAAGAAGGAAAATAAATAACCTCAGTGTTATGGCTTACCAGTGTGTTGCACACTCATACATTTGTCTCATACTTCCCTCATACAGTACATGTACTGAATGACGGAGAGGACGTTTGGGTTTTTGATTTCTGGCCCCTTGCTGTACTGAATGACGGAGAGGACATTTGGGTTTTTGATTTCTGGCCCCTTGCATAATGTTTTTTTTTTTCCAGGCATACTCAAGTCTTCTCAGTCTGTCATTGTTGAATGGTGTTTAAAATAGACAGAGGTATTTGGGGTCAGCTTAGTTGCAACTGTGACACACGTGACTGACTTAGACTGCTGTCAGTTTCGTCCATTATACAGGTTCCTTGGATATTTTCCATCTGTGAGTTGGTTGAGACAGTGTCTCCTGTTACACTGTTTTCATTGGAGTATTTAGCTGTGCTGCGCTGATCTACTGGCAGATGCTACCCTAAAATTTAATCAGATATGCTATTTGGAACAAAAATCACTGGCAATATATCCAGTAATGTGTTTGAAGAATGTAACTGCAGACTATATGTATTTTGTCTATAGTGTATAGTGCACATAAAATTGTTTTGCCCCACAGTACAGGACAAGCAGGATTTTTACAAGCAGGGTCTTGCTCTGTGGAAAGCTCGGGAGTGAATTTTGACTGACAGCCAGTTTAAGAGATCAACAACCGACAGACCCTATAAGAATGAATGACGCAGCATGAGAAGCATGCAGCGGGTCTATATTGGCTTAAGGGGTACAGCACACATTGGTCAGTCACTGTGATATATCAAGTACGATCACATTAATGCTCAGTAGGAATTACAGGATTGTTACCTTACTCTAGCACAGCCCTGTCCTTGTCATTGACATTTCCTTAAGACTTGGCTGCTGCTGGTGACATTAGACCAATGCAGAAGAATATACTCTTGTAAAGCCCAGACCGTCTGGACTGAGTGTGTACCCAAGTTGCACTTGGACTATTTTTCACCCTCCACTGAGCAAAAATAACGTGATGGTATTTTGGTATTTTCCCACCTATATTATTAGAACGCCCTTCCTTTGCCTAGTGCGTTACCTTTTAATATGGAAATGCGAGATTTGTTTATGTAACCTTGTGAGAATATTTGTGAGTTTTAGAAACACTGGCTGTGCTTCAAATTAACCTGAACTGTGGTTTAAATCTTGTAAAAATGTTTCAAAACAGTTTTACTCTCAAGTAAAGTTGGCCAGTTTAGCTAAAATTGGTCTAACTACCAGATATTTATTATTATTATTATTATTATTATTGTGGATTTCAGCTGTTTAACTGAAAGAGGAGGAAAAAACAGTTACTATAAAGAGTCAGAATGGCAGTGAAAAGGATCAGGTGTATATGCATCAACTCATGGTGAGCTGTCATACAGTACCATTTCATATTGTCATATTACATTAAATTTCCATAGCTGGTTATTTATTGAAATCCAGGATCATGGCGATGCAGGTTGGATTACTGATTGAATGGGAGTGAAACACCGTGCACATCCTGACCACGGAACACATCCTGTGAATTTGTGCGCACACTATAATTTGATAATAACAGCATTAAATCTATTCTCTGATTACTGCAGTGGTCATGTCAACTCCTTGAAGCAAACCTAATCTAACCTACAGACCTTTGATGCATTACTTACCAGTCTTTTGAATTCTAGGACTGTGGTGTCATATTTTACTGTGGTTTCCGTCAGTGCCAGACCAGTGTGAAAAAAATGTGCATAAACAGCAGCATGGCCAGCAGTGGAAAACAGCAGATTATAATATGAGGCAACCAAAAAACTTGTTTAAAAAAAAAAAAGGCCCTTTATTTTCAATGCAAGCCATGTAAATTGTAGTCCAACTGGACCTAAATTAACAGTTGAGCTAGTGAGTGAGTGTCAGATCTGATTCTGAGACCAAGAATGAAGTTGCAATAGCATGAACTGCCTTAATATTAAGGACTTTTGCACATTATTTACTATGCATTCTTCATACACCGATGTTTACATCTGCTACTTTTTGCAACTGTTGAATTATCACTTTTCTGATTACTCCACACAGTAATGTATTGACACTGGCCACATCACGCCCACAGGCGTCTGGCATCACTTGTCTGTCTTTCTTTCTCAGGACACCTGCGTGTCTTTTTCTCCCCGTTTCTCTGCTTCTTCCTTCTCTCTGCCTCCCTCCACCAATCCTTCCCTCCCACACACTCAGTTTCACACACCTACTGTCTGCCCGCCAGGTCTCTGTTGCTAAGCGACAAGCAACGAGCGATGGACTACTCTTATGACAGTGATGTTTGTCCATCATGGTCTCATCCTTGTCTGTCTTTGCACACTGGATTTCTTTATAGTTGTAGTGGATGTCAGTGGAGAGAGATTAGTCCAGTGCATTTTAATTGCATGCATTTGTATTTTTTATTCTTGCATTGTATTGTCAATTTTAAACTTTCATTGATTAAATTTGCAGGACTTAATTTTGAAATGGGTACAGTGGCTTGTAACTTCTTGGGATAATTATCAAAACAAATATAAAATCATATTGCACTTTGAAATTGTGCCTTACAAATTGTTCAGCTGAGTTTATTTATTCAAAGAAAACTCAATTCAAAGAAAAGTCACAATCAGTATTTGTTTACAATAGTTGTCACCCAAAACACATTCTAACAAAAGTAGAACAAAGTTGTTTTTTATAGGACAACTGTTCTTATGATAAGAAAATGTGTTGGAAAATAAAAATTGGTACACTTGAACTATTGTGCATAAAAACTACAATAATAATCAGATTTCCACATTATGTTGAATCTGCAGCTGCCACTGGCCGTGCTTGAACCACCACTGCATCCCTCCCTGACCTGTCATGTTACCAAGCTGCAAATTTCCCTGTTGCTTCCCTTTTGATTGGTCCCTTGGGCTTTTACGCCTTTTATTTTGACAAATGAGTCTGGTGCTGAGCACTAAAAAGCACTTAAAACGGTATTGATTAACAGTGGCTCTTAGCTAACATGCAGTAAAGAAAGACATTCTTATAGTAGGCCTCCACTGGACATCCAGAGCCTGTAAAGGCACTAATGCTGAGGATTAGTCATGTGAATTTCCTCATCGCTGCATTTGGTGAGAAGCTCATGAGCTGGAGGTCGCTTCACTATAACAGGCATACTGTAATGCATCTAGATAAGTAAATTACATAACCTTACAACATCTCAAAGCCCCAGATGAAGTGGAAACTGCCTTCCTTATGATGAAATGCACATTTTGTCATTCACATGAAACCATAGCATAGATGTTTGCTTGAGAGAAAAGAGGAAATACTGCATATACAGCATTTGCAGCCACTATGCATGTTGTTGACTCTGTTTAAGGATGCCAAGCCTCATAATGGCCGCCCTACCTTGTCCACACACATCATAACAGACCCTACAAGTTCGTCATTGTAATTGTCAGCTGCAAGGACGGCAAGTAATCATGTTTAAATCAAGAGCTTTGAAGAGTCCGAGCTGCTTCGGTATGAATCACTCATTCTCACGCGCACACACCCACTCCTCTATTGTTCCCTGCATTCTTGCTTCAGTGTAATTCCATAAAGCAAATCCTCCTCTCATGCAGATGCAGTCACAACACATTCAGCATGTCCTTGGGTTCGTACAGGGCTGCAGTGATCAAATGTGCACAGTGTGGACAGTAGAGGAGGGCTGATTCAGTCGTCACATCATCCCATGTGAAAGCGATTGCCAGCTCTCCCTCTAACACACCCTGACAACACTTTGTTTATGCGCTGAATTTTCACTGTTGTTTATTGGAGCTCAACAGTGCCACCTGTACTAAGCCTGTGAGGGTCAAATCGCTGAGTCTGGGGAGGTGTTTTTTTTTTTCACCCCACACCCCAAAAATCAGTGAATGGCTCTCTCTTGACCTTAGGCCAAAGGTGCTCCCTCAGTACTTTCTGTCAGCTCCTCAAAGACCTGTTCAAACACAGCAGGTGCTGCAGCAGAAACCAGAGCCAACACTGAACACTAACAAAGTGCTTCTTCTGTCTGTGGATGTTCCATTCTACATTAAAAATCCTTTGATTTGGTAAAATTGAACACCATGCAGTGAGAGATACAGACAGAGGCTGCCTCAGTCATCCCCTGCAGCCCATTTTACACTTGACATCACATACTGTAGAAGCTTAATGCTATGCAATACGGTCCAGTCTTCCTCTGAAGGCAGTGACCTTTTCTATCAACACACAGATTGGTTTGCTGCGCTGCCATCTTGCATAATTACACAGATTCTCTGTAGGCTTGAGAGTGTGTATACACACTTGCTGCAGTGTTTCATCCAGACTTCAGGTCCTCTTAATGGATCTTGTTAGCGTAGGTCAAAGCTCTCTCTGTCTGGGGTCACAGAAAAGAAACACAGCCTTCCATGTGGAACACATCGGGGGCCTTGGTGTGTGGGCTGATAGGAGAGCACAAGCCGTAAAAATTCCCTGCATGTCCTCTCATGGTTTCCTTTTCCTAACTCCAGGGTTAAAACATGCAAATTCTTTATGAAGGAAGTAGATTTATTTTCCCCAATGGGAGACGTGAGATCTAAATTTAAAGTGATTAAATGAGCCTAGAGTTAGAAAATCATTTGCACTTCTATTGTGAGCCTCTGAGCTGTTCTCAAATCAAGGGCAAGTCTCTGAATCATTAGGCTTAGATGACTTCCTTTTTTTTTATTGCCTTAAACAAGAACATTTCCTAAAAATTATTGTTGAACCTCATATTGTGTAATACAATCTGTGGACCTAATGGACACATTCTCAGAAACTGGAATGAGAATTTAAATCCAGCTGTGTTTAATGTTTCCTATTAGTCAAATTGGTCGTTTTTACAATTATCGGTAATTATCCAGGAGAGCTACTGATTAAAATTCAAACCTTGCTGTTGTTCCCCATCACATATATGGCTTGAGCTAGTCTAAAAATTTTCACATAGTCCTTTTGCGCCAGCTGACATCAGTGAGAGTTTTGATTAGAATTATTGCATTGGTTTAAGATAAAGGTAATGAGACCCATCTCTCAAGTGGAGAGAGCCTAATCTCCTTGGTCTTCTTATAGGCCTTAAGTGGAGTGGAGTGGAAAATAAGAGGAGAGGAGAAATCAGAAAGAAATGGAGAGGAACTGAAGAGTAGGTGAATAGGTAGGCAAAAGGAAGAGAGAGAAGAGAAGGAGAATGGGTAGACGGAGGGATATGTGGCTATTAATGTTAGCTTTACACTGTACCACAGGGGTTGATTCAGCCATCTGTGAAGGTGTATAATAGCAGTTTGTTTGGATGATGGTTAGGGAAAAGATAACAGATCACAAGAGAGGTGGACCAATGTCACAAGAGGCCCATTAACTGTTGATTGTAGGAAAGCATCAAACAGGAAGATGCAGTATTCCATAAATACATGTTGTTCCATGTTAAAAGGGTTAGCGTACCCCTGTCCTCTGACCTGCTGAATGGTTTGTGCTGAAATGGACAATTATGAGGAAAATAACGATAATCTCGACATGTCTTTCCACATTTGTGTTTTAACATTTGACAGCGATTTTGTAATGTTGTGACTCAGAGATGAACATTTTTGACGTGCTCTTGTACACACATCTGCTAGCTTGGTGTGCTGAAAGACTGTTCATACTCAGTCATTCATATCTTATGCATGGGCTACGAAGCTCAGAAACTGTGTCCCATCCTGCGACATCTCCCACTCATCTGTTGTTCTGTGGTGACACATTTTGTGGTGTGACTGATTCATTCAATAATGGAGCTGAATCCAAACTTGCAAACAAATCAATTTAGTTTGTTTCTGTAGTGCTCCAAAGCCTTGTTAAACTGCAGGAAACGTTATAAAGCTTGATTGATTCAGCTGATTAAGGAGTTTCTTTGATGGTAAATAAACTCCATGCAACTATTTTTGCATTGTTGGTGCATATGCATAGTTAAGTGCGTCAGCTGCACTTGCTGTATATTTATATATTAAAGGGTTGGACAAACGATTAGGTGAACATTTTAGTATAATAGACCCATTAATACATTTAGTGAAACACATCTCTCTGACACCATCTCAGAAATAATGTATTATTGTAAGATTAACGAAACATGGAAAATGGTATTAGGTTTGCATAAATCATTTTACCTGCATTTTATAATCTTGTGATTATTGGTTTGCTTTCTTGTATATTTATTTCTTGTATATTTAGCTTCTGTAATTAAAAATTTCTTGCCAGTTTGCTGCTTAAAAAAAAGTCTGCCAGTCGTGCCTGGGTGTTGCTCTTTATAGAGCATGGTCATTGATCTGTGCAGGTTAGACAGCAGGAAGCCAATTAGGGCAGTAGCTACCATTTTGGGTGTGTTCTGCTCTTGGAAAACCCCTAAATGGCCCATTTCTCAGAAGGAAATGGTCACCAAATTTCATCTGTTTGTTGTATGCTCAGTCACTTGTTGACAGAGAGCTAGCTGACTGTCTGTATTTAGGAGGAAGGCTCATTAAAATGTTCTTAGAGCCATAGGGGATCAGGGCTAAGGCGGGTGACTGCTTGGTTAGACTGTTGTTGTTGTTCTCAGTGCTATTGCTCTCTTTAAATTCACCAGAGGGTGTAGAGGAAACAAGACTGTGGAGAAGAAAGGCTCGTTCAAGGCATACGTGTTTAGAAAAATGACATACTTACTGATATTAATGAATTGATTTTGGCATAATATAAGATACTAAAACAAAGTGTCTTATTATAATAGTAATAATCCATCCATCCATCCATCCATTTTCCTCCACTAATCCGGGACCGGGTCGCGGGGGCAGCAGTTTAAGCAAAGATGCCCAGACTTCCCTCTCTCCAGACACTTCCTCCTAATAATAATAATAATAGGACCACCCTAGAGGTCCTTAAATAAAAACCTACCACTTTAACTAATGCAAATTGTCGGATTTAAATAGTATCTCAAATAGCATACCTGTCAACATAATTATTATAATTATTTCATGAGAAAGTGTTTAACTTTCTTTGATATACTGAAGCAGATGAATTGAGTGATGCAGAAAGATTCCAGTGTGGATTAAATAATGATAAACTGTGGAGGTCTTTGTTGGCCAATTCTGTTTTTCAGGGATGACATTAATATAGCCAGTAATTTCCAAAATAAAGTTAATATTCTGTCCCAGACTGGAGAATTTAAGACGAGTACAGTACAACTGGCCATGTTATGGCCTGTTAAACATTAAAGTATACTTAAATGTCAATTGTTGACAGTAAAGAGAGTGACATTTTTCAAAGGTTTCTGAAACAGCAGTGAGTTCGGTGATTGGCAGTTAATGGCAAAATGCAGAGAATCAGCTACTGTAGCTAGAACAATGTTGTTTTCCAGATACTGTAAAAATGTGTGCTATGAGAAAGGACATGCATTCAACACATTTGTAAGGACTCATTGATAGACTGTTTTAAATGTAAACATTGTGTGTCTTAAACTCTACAGGGTGTCTTTAACCTTGTCTTCTTATGCCAGTCTACTAGCCAACTTGATTAAAATGCACTGAGATGAAAACTAGTATCAGACTCAGGGGAAAAACATTTGGTTACACAAGGCTCAAGAATGCATTAAGTAGCCAAAGGCATTCATGCTACAGTGCTTCTCTTCTAATATGCACTTTTATATAAGAATATTTCAGTGGATACAACTGCCTACCATGTTGAAATGTGGTTAAAATGCAAGCTGTATGAAAAAAAAGGCTTTTTGCTCAGTAATGTGTGCGGCTGAGTGTCCTGCAGCTGATGGAGCTGTGTTAGCGGAGGTAGGAGTTCTGCCGCAGGCGCCAGTGTTAGGGGATCCAAGCAGGTTTCATGTTTGGAAGCATGCTATTACCTCCTGCTTCATGGGTATGGTAAAGTGATGCCGAAACAAACTGAGCACCAGTTGAGATGGAAATCAAATACTGACTTGAACACACACACATACTGTACACACAGACATAAAATTGTCCAGTGCCCTTGAGTGAATGAGTCCTGTTTGTAAGAGCGATAATAGAGAAGAGTCGCCCTTCAGGGTGTAGCTGAACAGGGAGGCTGGTTCTACGCAGTAAAACATCACCTGAAGAACAGTTTTGACAAACATCACAGTAGCAACTAGTGAAAGTAGACAGTGCACTATTGAGATAGAAGCTTTTTATTTGAAGTGGGCATATTTTTTTGTGTTTGAATGCTTAAGCAGCATGTTTGGTCATCTAAAAGGAGTTTGCCTTGAATACTCCATATGGATATTCATCCAGTAAGTCTCATCCACAGGTAAGTTATATTAAGCTGCTGTATAAAATGGTGGAAGTTAGCCTCAGGTAGTATTACCATGATGACTGTAGTACTATAAAGGCTAATATCATTCAAGCATGTTTCTTTCTTTATTCCACCTGCTTTCTGATGGGATAAAATGGTATGTCACCCCCTCAGGGTGCTGTCAGAGTGCATGTTTGTGTGGTTAGCTGCTGTATTGTATGTACTATAGAGTGTTTTCATTATCCAAAGAACGAAAGACTCTGCATACATAATGTATGAAAACTAGGATTTCTGTCCTTGGTGCGATAACCACTGCTTCTAAATTCTTCTCATGTCAGTAGTCACACTGAATGGAATTTGTCTGGTTTATTGAATGAAGCATTTCGCTCTAAGTCAGACCTCTTTTGCATAGAAAATAAGAATGTGAGCCTGGGTGTATTAAGCATAATAACAAACGATCTCTAGGTAGTTTTAATTAAAAAGAACAATAAATTAAACCTACCAAGAATTTAATGACCAATAATTACATGTCCACATGTTGAAGATAATATTTGTGATTTGTGTGTGTGTGTGTGTGTGTGTGTGTGTGTGTGTGTGTGTATGGTACTGTACAAACAGTGGTGCACCCCCACCACATACACAGCCATTTGCACTTCTCTGTCTGCATTACACTAATTATGCTGTCACTTAATTGTTTTCACTGTCTGTCTGAAGCCATAAATCTTTCTAATGCTCATTTTCTGGGGCAGTTATCTGTACATGCAGTCAAATACAGTTGTAGCAATAGAGGCGACAGCCTTCTTGCCAGAGGTGGAGCAGCAGCAGCAGCTCCTTACCTTGTTTATGGTGAATTATTAGACAGGCAGCAGTGGACGTGATTGTTGGGGACAAATTCCAGTGATGTGGTGCTGTACAAACAGTGGTGCAGCCCCACCACATACACAGCCATTTGCACTTCTCTGTCTGCATTACACTAATTATGCTGTCACTTAATTGTTTTCACTGTCTGTCTGAAGCCATAAATCTTTCTAATGCTCATTTTCTGGGGCAGTTATCTGTACATGCAGTCAAATACAGTTGTAGCAATAGAGGCGACAGCCTTCTTGCCAGAGGTGGAGCAGCAGCAGCAGCTCCTTACCTTGTTTATGGTGAATTATTAGACAGGCAGCAGTGGACGTGATTGTTGGGGACAAATTCCAGTGATGTGGTGTCAGCCTTCTCCCAGGGTTTCAAAGAGTAATGAGGAGTGCAAAGGAAGTTATAGCATTGATTTTGATTTTGATTTTTTTTATTTATTGTTTTTATGGCTAAACCTGCTGGGATTCTATTTATTGCTCAGCCACCTCGTAAACTCAATGAAACCAGTGGTTTGTGTTTTTTGGATTGTTCTACCATTAAAGCCCCTTCAGCTTTCATCTGCCAAACAACTGCACCCAGAGGGAATAGAAATGCAGCCGTACATTAACTAATTTTCTCTGCTCTTCAGCCAGGCTTTTTACACAAGAGATGCTGCGATGAGAAACATTCATTTGGGTCCTTTTATTATATAGTCTACTTTTTAGTATGCCCTCATTTAGGCCACTGGCCTTCTATTATCTGCTGACATTAAAATGATAAAACTCAAAGACGTTATGGATCACAAGTGCTGACCTTTCGATCTCCCACAATTCACTGCATCATCTATTTTTATCCCAAACCACTGGGGCTTGAAATGTTGCATCAATGGGAGCGGTGCAGTACAGCGTTATGAATCAGCAGGACAGTACATTGAAGATTTTTCATTCTCCCTCCAGTCATAAGGAAGTAACGCTCATGCAGATGTGTCTCTATTCTATCCTACTTGTTTGAGGGATATAAAGAGTGTACAGTTTGGAGAGTGTGTGCTTCCAGCCTTGCATTATGCTTTTTCATTATCACTGTCATCTTTTTTTTCTCTGTTAGCTGAGGAGACATCACAACTGGGACAAAAAGCTTATTTGGAGTGCAGCCATTTTGAGGAATGAGGTCCTGTCCTGAGATGCAGGGAGATGTACACTTTTTGGCTTGTCGACATTATGGATGTCATCTATTTATTTCAGTGTCCACAAATTGTCTGATTCTACTCTGGCCCGCAGTGCTCAAGATAAGCTCGGCACAGAGAGGCAGCGCAGGGCTAATGTGATTCCAGAGATGAGCATCCTTTTCAGTGACACTGATGGCTTTGGTACTGTTGGTGAAATCAGTAATCATCATGTGATGTTATATTTGTCAGTGTTTAGATAGTTTGGACTTTCAGCTTAACTGACCTCAATCTCGCCGTTTCTTGATGCACAGTGCCGAAATTTGCATTCATGGTATCTACTGTGTCACATGTGCAGATTTACTTTGCTACTATAGAATGTGTATAAATTACATTTGTGTTGTGATAGGAAAATTGATCAAATACCTCTGGTGTGTTGAGTCCCATCATCTTAGATCAGGTTTCTCTTCTTCATTTCTACACTTTGTCCCTGTTTTGCAGTAATACACTTATAAACACAAGTTTAGATTTAATTAGAAGTGGACATTTGTGCCAAATTTGAGGAAAATCCCTCAAGGTGTTCCTGAGATATGTCCATAAAAATGGGATGAACACAAGGCCGCATTGACCTTGGCCTTTGACCTCTTACCATCAAAATCTATTCTGTTCATCCTTGAATTCAAGTGGAAAAATGTGAAGAAAGTCCTTCAAGCCATATATCATGTTCACAAGAATGGGCTGGGCAGATAAAAACATAATACCTCAGGCCACGGCTATCACCAGCACTAAGGCTTAAAAATATCATAATTTTTCATCCTAATTTTCTTTTTTTTTTTTTGGTAGCAAAGATGCACTTCCTATGGGCTGATAGTATTTATCATTTGGGCCCCTTAGTTCTATTTGGCTCAGTAGTCAGGATCTATAACACAGGAATAACAGCATTTCTCCACATGGTGTCATATTCATCCTTGTGTGCATGTACAGTAGTATGTGCAGAAGCTCTCTATTCGTCTTCCCACTTACCTTTTGCTGCGACCCAGTGTAGGTCTGTAACCCAGGGACACTGGATAACTGTACTGGTATTAAAATAGCAAACAGGGAGAACAGGGCATGTTATGAGATTCACTAGTTTGATGTCTCCCTGGGTAAAGCTATAAATAGCCTCTCACACTGGAATAGAGATTTCCCCAGCGATGAGGATGAAATCCAGGGGAACAGCTGTGTTAAAGCCAAGTCCTGTTAGATCAGCGGAGTCACATGGGCATGCTTCTGTCTCTCTTGACTTTTCTTTTTGTCTCTCTCTGTCTCTGGTCTCATGCTTTCACTTCTCATTTCTCATGCACCTGATTTGTCCTGCTGTCTGTCTTTCACCCAGTTGTTTATCTCCCTGTCTTGCAGTATCTTTCTCTTTTCCCCTGTCTCTGTCTCTCCTGTGTTTTCTCAGTGTCCTCTCTCTCCATGTCTTATTTGTTTCTCTCTGTCATTAACTCTGCCCCTTTGCTTTATTGTTCTGTTATTCTGTCATCTAACCTCCCTCTGACTTATTGTTTGACTGGGTGTCCTCCTTCTTCTCCCATAGCCTCTGTCTCTTTGTTCACATTGTATGCATTCCTCACTTCAGTCCCTTTTCGGTCTTCATATCTGTGTCGTGTTTTGTCAGTCTCTCTCTTGCTCATTATAACCAGGCCTCCCCTGTGTACTCTGTTAATTGGTACGACCCTGTCTTAATATAAAAATGTTTCTTGAAGTAGGAAGATGAACTACATACATTTTTAATAGAAAATTGAACAGGTGTTACATCGCCACTTGTTATACTAATACAAAGGGTCTATAATTTGCTAAATGCAAGACAGCTGAAATTTGGTCAGTTAGTAGAACATTATCATATTTCATACACTTACACAATCATTACTTTATTGAATACAGGAAATCAGGAAATCCAGTAGAATGCTCTGGTTACTGCTAAATCAGGAAATCCAGTAGATTGCTCTGGTTACTGCTAATGTGACACAAGGAATTAATGTTACACAAATAACTATATCACATGAATTCAATGCAAAGGTGAAATTCTAACCATGTTTGGATGCTAATATTACTGACAGTAACATGTTAGCTTTAGAAGCCACACCTGAATCAAACTTGAAGCCTTTGGCTGCTGTTACCACTCTCCATCTCAAAAAGCCAAACTGATGTTAATCCTGGTTTTTGCTCTTTTTGTCTCACTCTCTCTGTGCAAATCAATGCGACCACTTCGCTCTGGCAGCCCCTGTTTTGGACTCTTAGCTGCTGAGAGGTCCTATGTGGCCCGGTGTTTGAAGTGACACTTCTTATCACCTTTGCTAGCTGGCATTGGACTAATTTTGAAAACACACTTTAGAAAACAGCATAACAGCTCTTTTGGTGGAATAACAATGGAAGGGCTGCACGTCATACACGAAAGGGGTTAATATATGGAGCAGCAACGCAACCTCTCATTTTCACTTGATTTATCAGACAATGTGTAAAATCTTAGTTACTGTACCTTTTAAAGACAACAAGAAGAGTTGTTTTGTTGATGTTTGTGTCCTTCATATTATTCAGTCTCCTTTATGGAGAGTCATTTCTTCTCCTGCTGCTCCTCCTCTCCCCCTCCCCCTCTCTGCCTGCCTCTCTCTCAGTTTGACATCACAGGTGTTTATATTTAGCCAGCAGATGGAGTCTCCCATGGCAGGCTGCTCGCTCCCTTGACTTAGGCCTACTGCCGGCCACCTAAATGAGCTAGAAGCAATTCCTTGCTTAAACCATCTCTTCTGATCTACCCGATCATCCGTTTGTGACTGCATCTATTATTCATATGTTCCCCTCAGCCAGACACATGCTTTCATGCACACACAGTAAAACACTGCTGCGACTAAATGTGTTGTCATAGCCCCCATGTTCAGGTCCGTACTAACGAGAGTTCCCAGCCTCACATTCATGGGAGTCCATTATCTGAAAACAAATACAAAACATCTACTGTATCTAATAATAATAATAAAAGCATAATATTCTCTGTATTTTGAAATCTTTGTTATAATTGTAATTCATGTGCACACAATGATTTGATAAAGCAGCATTTACCCCAAAATTGCTGTGACAGGATGAATGTCTGGAGGTATTTATAGCATGCATAAAAACAAATTCAAAGGAAATGGTGGTAAGAAGATCTAGAAACGGGTACCGTGAGCAAGCCTGCTGTGAAATTTGACAGGTGTAACATGCAGTAGATCTTGTGTGATGTGATTTCTACTGTGGTTATATGTGTGTGGAGTAGAGTATATGGAAATTTATTATATCTGGATAAACCCCTTGAGATGTAACCTTCTCAATTTCAGGGGATCCCAAAACAAACACTCAAGAACAGAAAAAGCGTGATGCTTGTGGGGTCCTCTGGCCTAAGATGTAACTGCTGGGCATAGTTTAGCACACACTACACCGCCACAACATGCCTTGGGTGACCCTGAGCAGGCACCCAGCCAATCAGAGTGAAACTTTAGACATCCCTGTGAATGGCGACCCACAGGCGTACACACTTAGCTGAGTATCTGCAGCATGTGACAGGTGAGATGCGTGCTGGCTATGTATTCAACTGAGTACTGAAGGAGTTTGGATGATGGTGATTGTGAGTGTAGAGTAGACAGAGTTTCAGTCAAGCAGCCTGTACATTGTTATACATGCTTATTTAACTTTTTACTGTTTACCAGCTTGCAGCCAACAGGAATTCATGTAATGTTTTGTGATACAAACTTGAACTTCGAAATATAAACATCTTTACATGAATGCTTTGCACACAAACTAGATTATGTGGCAATCTTAACATACTGTATATGGAAAATACACAGTTGTTTCCAAGTGAAGGTTAGGAAAGAAATTGGTTAAAGTTAGGATTATCATGAGATTAGGTTAAGTGTATTAAATGGACTACAAAAATCACTTGGTCATGGTTTATTAAAAACTAAGTTGTAGCAAAAACAAATAAATAACTTGGTTTAAGCTAAGTTATGCCATTTGCTGATCTTAACTTGATGGCTTTTTGGCTCTGAGGGTGACACACAAACCTGTACTTAAAGGGAAATCCACTCATTCTCTTCTTCTGCCAGGAGGATGGGAAAGGATGAGTGCCTGCTTGTGTCAAATGAAGAGTGAGTGAATGACTGGAGAGGAACATCTACACGCAGTGACTGTGCTAAGCAAAACATGTCAATGAACTGTCATGCAACTCTGCTCACTGTCAGACGCAAGAAGCAACAATGAAAGGCCTGCATGAAAACAACAGTCTCTGCCCTGTTGAACTGTTAAATTAAAGAGCCATATGGGCAAAATGGCACAGCTGATTAGTTACATTTTGTCATTATCTGACACTAGGACACTTAAATTCATTCAAACACGCATATTCAAAATATAGCAGATAGACACCATCATGGCATGATGACTGCAGTCGCAGGTTGTCCTTTACCCCTTAGATATTATAGCTTGTCATGTGTGTGGATATGCATGACCTCAGGAGTACAGAAGCTAGAGCCTTAAGAAATAAGTTTGCCAATGGCCAACAAAGTTAAATACAACTACAGGCTACTTTCTTGTTTTTATATTTAATTTGCTCCACTTCCTTACACTGTTTTTTTTTTTTTTCTTCCAGGAAGCTCAGAAGGTGAACAACCCCGCCAACAATCAGGCAGCAGACAGGACAGCAAAGAATCCTGATGAGAAAGAGGAGGCACCAGCCAGCGAGGTTGGATGGATGACTTCAGTCAAAGACTGGGCTGGAGTCATGATCTCCGCTCAGACGCTCACTGGCAGA
Source organism: Monopterus albus (assembly GCF_001952655.1). NCBI lineage: Eukaryota > Metazoa > Chordata > Actinopteri > Synbranchiformes > Synbranchidae > Monopterus > Monopterus albus. The sequence goes on from NW_018127940.1 coordinate 2,869,521, forward strand.
GTTCTGGTAGGTTTCATTTCTTCTACTGGATATAAATATGTTAGACACCATCAGTCCCTGCTCCATTAGCACTGTTTTGACACTAATCATTTGCCCAACCCGCAGTTAGATAAGTGCAGCAGTTTGGTCGTTCCTCAGGCAAACAGGCATCCGTTGCTTTTCACACCCAACTTGGCTGTCACATTAATCCACTGTATAATCCACTGCCATGTACACATTTACTCACCTGTTTTACACAGGTCCCACTGGAGACATAGTGTAGGGCAATTAATTTGATCCTACAGAAGTGAGCGGACAATCATTCTTTTCAGAACCTCAGCCGGTTATTTGACTGGCACTGTTCAACCTTTTGTGTGCTGCAGTGGCCTGTGTGGCACGCTGTAACTCACTCTGTTGTGCCTCTGCCAGTTGAAACGATGTGTGTGTTTGTGTTGGTGTGCATGCACATAATTGTGTGTGTGCGTGTGTGTGTGTGTGTGTGTGTGTGTGTGTGTAAGGGAGAGATTTATTTGTCAAGAATGAGAGGTAGAACATGTTGAGTGTGTGCAGTAGGTAAAAGACTGCCTCTGTGGCTTTTCCCATGGTGTGAATTACAGCTCCTCTCCCCTACTGACCCTCCTCTCTTGAGCTCCATCCCTCACTCTGCCCCCACAATTTCTCCTAAACTCTACAAGTCTTACAAGTCTGCCAGAACCTGATGTATCTGCAGTGGTCTAAATCACATATACTGTGTGATGCTATGCCGTCTGGTCCCATATTGCATGATCGGTTTCATATTTGTGGTTTGTAGTGTCTTGTAACTTGGATAACTTCAAGGATAGACTGGCCCTAGGAAGTGTTCAGACCCCTTCACCTTTTGCACACTATGTTGCAGACATTTCTGTAAGGCTTTCTGAAACTACTGTATAAACAGCAGAAACACAGCTTTGAAGACAGTTTGAAGTGGTAGAAATACACTGCAAACATTCAGTCAGTCTGATAAGTGTTTCCTCTGCCTTGTGCTGCTTCATGCAGCTGCGCCATTTGAGTAAAAAATATATTATTAAAATTAAAAACTGCCTTCCCATCACTAGCATTTCTCATGTGCTCCTCCTCTCAGCTGAGCAAGATGTCTGCCACCTTGCTCCAGTGAGTGACAGAGAGTAAGCTGTGAGTAGCATGCTGCCTATAACTGCTAGCCTCATTCTTTTTAGCTGTCTGGATTACCAAATTATCTATTCTTAGTTCTGTCTTGTCTACCTTTCCTTTCACATCTTGATTTGCATCAGAAGATTATCACTAGTATGTCTTGCAGAGACCATCCACTCTGCATCTGTGGTCTGAACAAAGCAATGGTGGGAGTCAGGAGAGAGATGGGTCCAAACTAAAATGCTAATACTCTCATTGTTAATATTTGTTGGAATGTGAACGTTTCTTCATGCCTGGTGAGAATAGCTGGAAGTTGAGGAGGATTCAGGCCTTTTGTGGTGAAGAAGATGATGAATCCTGAAGGGAGCTTTCAGTTTACTAAATGAACCTCTCTTTCATCACTTTCCCACTCACACAGCTCTGCTGGCCTGGACACAGCTCCCTCCTGTTTTCATCCTCTGCTCTGACAGAGCACTCACAAGCTGCCCCAAGTGTGTGTGTGTGTGTGTGTATGAGAGAGAGAGAGAGAGAGAGAGAGACACCAACACCGACAGACGGGCAGATGGAAAGTGAACCTGAGAGTCAGTGAGAAATAAAGCACTGGTAGCTTTAAGCGAGGTCCTAGTCACAGAGGTATCCCGGTGTATCACCTCCTGCGATTTGTGCTACTTCTGGTAGAGCTGATCATTCTGCCCAGCAGGCTGTGTTTGCTCATGTGCTCAGTCAGATGATATACAGCACAATATGTACTGATGAGCCCTCAGTGTAGATCAATGAGTATCTTTTCATGTGGGTGGAATGTGTACATTTGTGGATGCACATATATACTGTCATTTCTCCACATATGCAGCGCATGTGTGATAGCTTTTTGTGTCTAAGTATGCTCATGTGTATGTGGGGGTGGGTGAATCTGTGGGACTTGTGCTCTCCCATCAGCGCTTCACTGCAGATCAAAATTGTGTTCAATATCCATGTACACAGAACCTGGCTGGTAACCATAGCAACTGCTGTGTAGTGGTGTTCAGTCATCTGAAATGGGGGGGGGGGGTCTGCCCGGGCACAGCAGAGCAGAAATAACACACGCACAGGTAGGATTAAAACTTGATGCAGGCTCCATTCTACCCAGGTGAAAGAGTCAAACCTAAAGCAGACAGAGAGAGAGAGAGAGAGCGCCTCTGGTCTGCAGAAAGACAGACCTCTCCATCCCCATTCATTTGTTTGCCTTGATGACTTCACTGCTAGAGAAAGATCAAGTATACCCCCAGGCTTGTTGAATTACCAGACAAACCTAAATCCACCCATAGCAGCAGGTTGGGCCAGGAGTCCCCCTATATTGTTTCCCCATGCTGGGTCAAATTACTGGCGTGAGAATGATGAGGCCTGTTTTATTATTGGTGCCTAATGTGACTTTGCCAAACGTCTTTGCTCTGATGAGAAAGGAATTAAATGAACACATATCCACCCACAGTGCAAAGCCATTAGGAGCAGACGTGCTGCATGAGAAACAGATCATTCTGATCATTAGTGACCTGAAGGAGAAGATCCATTTGTTGCAACAGCAGATAACCATAAACAAAGACCAGCAGATGTCAGGTGCACATGGGCACTTGTATGCATGTGTGTATGTCTGTATGTGAGATTGTATGTCTTTGTACCTGTGATTTCACAGCATAAAGGTGCTGATAATGGTCCCCTTTCTTTGTGTGATCATAGCCTCAATAATCAACACGAGCCCTTCCCAGCCACCATCACACAAAAAGTCTTATATCCACTTTGGATTAGACTCTGTGTCACCTTATGTGCCTTTAAAAAAAATACCAGTGGGAATGACTGATGCTAGCACCATCCAGTGTTGCTCCTCTGTGTGGGTCCTCACCTCTATAATATCACTGTCATCAAATATTTATCACCTCAACCACACATAACCTGCCTCCAGTGTAGTTTTCAGCTGACACAAAGCTCGAGGTTAAAGAGAAAAACATGACAAGTGATGAACTTAAATTGAACATGATCATTTGCTGGTAATACAGCAAAATGAAAGGGGAAGAAAAACACACATTGTAACAGTAAGTTCCAGATGTTTGAAAATGGTTTTTAAAAAGCTGTCTGCAGATTGACTGATACTGTATGTATCAGTACTGTATACTATACTGTCTGGACTTCTGCAGAGCAGTAAGCGATGTGTATGTGCCATCTGCAGTTTAAGCCCTCAAGACAGCTGTCCACACAATAGCAGTGCATATAAAGCAAACCTGTAGGTGAAAGGCAGAGCACATCTGGTGTGGCACCGGATGGCTCATTGCTCTCTTGACAATCGTATCACTCCAGTTGCTTTGTAGGAAGTCCTCACTGAGCATTCAAAGGCACAGTGTCCGAGGGAATGGCTAGTTGGACAGATGGAAATACGAGTCGACTGAATTTTTGGCTTGCATTATCACAGCATCTCATCTAACTGATTCCTGCAATGATGCTATGGTAACAACATATGGAATCTCATAGTTTCCAATGAAAGGATTAGAACCCCTGAATGTAGATATTCGCACTATCTCTCTGTGCAGTGGATTTGCACGACATGGTGGACCCAGAAATAGGTCAGCCCTGGCATCTTTCTTAATGGGATCTTGGGTGGCAACCAGGGACCATCTGTTCTCATGGTCCGCTCCCTAAACCCTATGGTCATCCCTCTGCCTCCCCATCCAACCACACTCTGCATATTGACCCCTATCGTCTGAAAATACAGCACAGATGTCTCTCTCGGCAGTAGAGTGACAGCACATGCATTCTCACTGCAACCATAACAAAATCTGGCATTTTTCCTCATCCAACCCCATTTTTCTAAACCAGATTTTGCAGTAGAGCCTCTGACAGGAGACCCACCTCTCTTTGTCACACTTTCTCTACTGGTTTACTTTTTACCTCTAATTACCTCTTTCTTATCTCGTTTTCTACATTCTTTATCTGTGGGAACAGTTGCTTAGTGTGTGTGTGTGTGTGTGTGTGTGTGTGTGTGCGCGCGCGCAGAGTGTGTAAGGACCCTGTGGGTATGTTCCATTATGTTTCCATGTGTCCCCAAACTTCCAGTTGTGAATAAAACAAGTGTGAAAGTGTTTGCTTGCACTCCCCATGATTGGCTTCCTTCCTTCATGGAGAACAACTGTCATTCACAATGTTCTACTTTCCAGACTGGCATTATTTATGTTAGTGCAGTATATATTTACCTCTGCATATAAGTACATTTGTGTAATGGCAGTCCTTTAGGCTTATAGAAGCATATTTGTGTTTTCTACAACAGCTGTTGGAGACTGCCAAAGTCTGTTTGCATCCTCGTGTTTACCCGTGAATGTACTGTATGTGCGTCTGATGCATATTTGCCTATGTAGTTACAATGCGTTTTCTCCTGCTCTGTGTGTGCAAGTGGATGTGTAAATGCATGTCTGTGTGCGTCTGTTTGGGCTGGCTAATTACGCTTTCCCGTTGAGCGTGTGGAACTAATTTATTTCTGTCAGTAAACTCCCCAGCATGAATGCAGCTGTCAACACAGCACCATATCCTGCTTCATGCTCCTCTGTGACAATAGCCTCATGCCTTTACATAAAACTAACAAGTAGCATATGTTCATACAGTATGCATTCAGCAAGATAATGTACTGTATGTTTATTATATTGCATGTTTGAAAGCAGCATTATGTTATAACATGATGTTTTTCCATCTAGGTGCAACAGCATGTTTAACTGCTTGAAAGGCTCAATGAGAAATCTTTATAACAAATACATCCACCCACACATGTACAGGCACATTCTGCAAGTTCATCCTATACTAGGTCTGGGCAAAAATAATGACATCATTATCATAATATTAAGTATGATGTTTGTTTTTTTTCTATATATCAGTGTATTAGTGTTTTAGTCAATACCACCAAACTGAGACCAAGTTGGGACCAGGACTAGAGTGTATCAAGACCAAGACTTCAAGGGGTCGAGACCAAGGCCAGGCTAACTGCAACTTTAGTGTAGCTCAGCTTCCCAAGATAATGCAACTTAATTCAGTACTTTAGCATCTTTGTTAGCTGTGGTCTTGATTGGTCTTGAAATAAAGTCCAAAGTCCTCTTTGTCTGAGATGGAAACAAGACTGGGTAAAAATGTGGTCAATTCTGAGATGAGACTGAGACCTGGAAAAGTTGGCCCGAGACTGGTCTTGATTGTTACACTACAGTGTATACAATGAAATGGCAACATATTCAGAATAATAATGCATGTTCCACTGTTATGCAGCCCAGAGACCCATCTCTTACTATGTGAAAATCCAAGTTTTGATCACTAATTTGGACAAAAGACATGCAAAACATCATCACTAAATGTTTAAATTGACATATTATTCTGCTGATGTTAGTAAATTACCATTTTGAATTATTGTCCAGTTATATTTTTAACAGAAATGTGCACATTCATGTACACAAATAATATAATTTCCCATAGTGTCTGTCAGAAATGCTTGTCTAAGAAAGTGTCTGTCATGCTGATGTGAGAAATAGTTGCACATGTCCCTGTAAAATAAACAAATGAAAAATAAATAGAAAGCTATCAATAGCAGCGGAGCCTCATCACACATACTTCACAACCCAATTTCTTTGTAAATTAATAGCAGTAGACAAAAACAAATATATAATTTTTTTTACCTCTTTGTTCAGCATTCGTTGACATGGCATTTTGCTTTGGCAGTGTCTTACTCCGTAATGAAACTCATTTCCTGAATGAGTTCACTCCTATTCTCTTAAACCTGGTGCCCTCTGAAACCCCCGGGCTGTCTCCTTGCCTCCCTCCAATTTCTCGCAGTTTTTGACTTTAGCTAGCTGCACAGCTTATTTATTTGTCATTTGCTATAATTTCAGTCCATGGCAGTTCAATTGGCATTGACTTAAACGCTCTGAATGATGATGAATAGCTGTTTATACTGGAGGGACCATGGGGGACAAGCACTGCAGCATGAGTAAGGTGGAAGGAGCAGGAGGAGAGAGATGGGTGTGGTGCCAGAGTCTCCTCTGAAATACAGTAATCATGCAGGAATACACTACTAGGTATGAATGATGAATGTAACCCTCTATAAATATTTTTTTTTTGCATACCATGGCCACTGGTCATGTGAGAAGTCAGCCCTGCTAGCCTTGATTTTCTGGGCTGCCACCACATAAGAAAAACAAGTTGTGCACTGTGCAATCAAGGAGAGTAGCAGGCGAAGGGGACATGAAGGAAAGCAGGGTGTCATCAGATGATAAAAAAGCTACAGGGAGCCCTGCCATCATTCAGAAATTTGCACATTGCTTTCTCACTTAGTAAGCAGATATAGTGCTGCATATCTGAGCATGCATATTACCAATACAGGCACAGCAAACTGTATTATATTAACCAGCAAGCATTCCGTTTCAAATTCTGTCAAGTAACAGTTGCTTAACTATATGATAACTCAGAACAGAAAGATTCAGTAGATTGCATTTGAAATACTGTATGTCAGAGGGATAAAAAAGTAGTTTGTTTCACACCGTATACTGTGTTGCATGTAACTGATGAGCCTTCTTCCACTGCTTGTAAATTTGCAACACACTAGGGACAGGTTTCCAGCTCTGAAATAGCCGTCTCAGTTTGTCCTCATGAATGATTTTTCCTGCAGCCTCTTTAGGCCTGTCATAAGTCTAAGCTATTCTGTGCGATGACTCATCATTGTTTGTTCTTTCTGTCCCCTATTTATTCACCCGTCCATTTGCCACCTGGGCCTCTGTTGCTAAAGAACTAATGACCTTCACCGGTCTTCTCTTACTGCAGCCCCTGTGCCTTTTATCTGTCCTACCCTCCCTCAAACTGATCTGCAGGAGTAAAGGTCAAGAGAGCAAACGCAGGAGTGATGTTTCACTTAGCTGGCTACCAGCCTTCTCCCTATTAAATCAATGTCACCTGTGACTTGCAAGACAATGTGTCTGAGGCACTGTGGTGACAACAGTACACGTTCATTTGTTTCCTTTAGTCTGAGCATAAAAAGTCTGTCTCAGCACATTCATCCTAAAACTATTCACATATCAAATCGTGCCGCTGTAATTAAAATGTATTCAGGGAAAAAGTTCAGCTATTGTATTTCTTAATTCGTTTCATAGCTATTGTTTGTGAGAACAGCTCTGGGAGCATTATCCTAAGAGTGAAAACCAAAATCACTTAGCTAATTATGGCAAACCCACCATAGTACTTAATTCCAAGTAGTCAATGCTTTTAGATGATTAGAATATGGCCTTCCTTTAGTCTCACCAAGTGACTGCAGTAATAATATTTTGTTTACTTTTTACAGCATGGTTATTTATTCACTGCTGAAACATCAGGTTGAAGAGTGACAGGGTAGTCAGAAATGAGATTACATTTAGAGTCACAAGCGCATTAGACTGCAGGCTAGAGACAGACATACAGATAGAGGTGCATAGAGCAAACAGTCGACAGGCTGATAGACAAATGGACAGGCAGAGAATTTCGTGCAGACAGAGATTTAAGTAGGCAGTCGGAGAGGATGCAGACATTCTCATGTTTGTCATTTGGAGCCCCCTGTCTTCTCCCAGACAGCACTCTATCTCCACTTTGACATGGCTGCCTGGTGTGGTGTCAGGGGAGGAGTGCAGAGTGACTCAGTGCCTCCAGGACGACGCACACCTCGTGAACCAGAACTTGCAGCTTCACATTGATCCAGCAACATCTAACACTGTGGTCACTGCCTGGTATGCTTCTTAAGCATAGTCAAAAGCATGATTTTCAAACAATTAAAATTCCTTTTGTTGCAATAATGCAGATTAAACAAATGCTTTTATTTTGCTGCTGATGCAGAAATACATTACCATGGTGCAATAGATAAGTAACTTCTGTTTGAGAAGAAAAGCCTGCAAAAACCAAGTTTAATATGTTCACATAAAGCACTATTGTTACAAACCAACTATTATACTATTCCCACAAGCTAACATCTAACACTGAGATGTGCTACTAATGTCAGTTTGTAGCCTACCGTAGATTGAGTGATTGTGTCTGTAGCTTGTAAATTATCTACAGTGCCACTGCAAATTTTGTTTACATTGTCTCAGTGCCCTTGTTGGCTTTGCTGCCAAACAACTTTAACAACTGATATTGTCACAAGAGTCATAAGATGGTCAAAAAGATTGAAATAAAGCATTTCAAAGCAGCTAAACCATGTCTTCTAACATCTCCCGGTGATGTTGCTGAGATAATAACCTGTCCAACCTGTAAAGCAGAGGTAGCGATGCAGTCAGACCCAGCACTGCTGATCCTTTTTCCTCCCACAATATTGCTCTCTGTGTGACTCAGACCTGCTGATGTATAGATGGTGAGACAGACCAAGAGGAGGAGGCTGTTCCTGCTTCATAGAGCAATTGACATGCAGCACATATACTGTAGCTTGCGCCAAGACGATGCTCAATGTTAATAATGTAATTCTTCATCAGTTGCCACAGGGAAGTTCTCTTAATGCTTAGCCCACTCCAGGGAGCTTGGAGCACAGAGTGAGTCAGAGAACAGCACCTACAGAGCTGGGAAGGATTCGGTTTGTTCCCCCAGGAACCTCCAGGTCAATTTATCATCATTCAGAAGCCGGTACTGATTTATCGTCTTTGTTGCAGTGAGGGACTTTCAGTTGAAATCACAAAAAAAGTCTTTGGTCTTTGGTGCTCTATCAGAAATGCACCTCTAGCCCTCAAGCCTCTGAGTGATTGACAGAAATAAAATGCAACTGTCACATACTGATTTATATTGATGGGACAACCCTTCTCCACTGTTACCATGTGTGACTCCTGTGGGTGGCTGTGGCTCACGAGGTAGGGCAGTCGTCTCCTGACCAGCAAGTTGGTGGTTCGACTCCCGGTCTCCCTGCATGCCTAAGTGTCCCTGAGCAAGACACTGAACCCCGAACTGCTCTCGGTGGCTTGATTAGCGCCGGTGCGTGGCAGCCTGTTGTCATCGGTGTGTGAATGGGTGAATGGCGCTTTGTCCAGTGCAACACACTGTGAGAAAGCGCTATATAAAATACAGTCCATTTACCATTTACAGTCCTGTGACAATATCAGACCTGGCCATAGATACAGTATGGTCTCAGGTTCAGTCTGAATATACTGTTGTCATGTGTGTGCTTCTAATTGCTTATCAGAGGACTCTGCACAGAAGGGACCATCTGCTAAGCAAGGTTTCAGATCCGTTTACCCTCACTGGGATTTTGTTTCCTGGGATGGGATGGCATGGCCACACAGTGTCCCTAAAACACCTAACCTCCACCAACCCCATGCTCACTGCTCATCGTTTCCATGAGATCATTAGGGGATAATCACAGGTGATGTAAGAGGCATAGGAAAGAAAGGAGGGAGAAAGATTTTATAGTATGTCAGGGAATGTGAAAGTGAGATATGGAGAGAAAGGGAATGAGAAGAAAGAAAAGCAAGAGGAAAATGGTAGTATCAATTCAAAAGTTGATCTCAGCATAGTTTTTTTGAAGATGAAGTGCATATTTGCAACACTTGATTCATCATCAATTCACCTAGTTTGGTTTGATTGTCCTCTGACATTTCTTGGCTTTGCCAGGTAAATATTGTAACAAAGTCTGGTCTTTATTGTGAGTGAATCAAAGACATTTTTGGCTTTGTTATTGAGGCTCCTCCCATATTAGGAACAATGGCAAGGTGCTAGTTAAATGGTGTGCATGTCTGTCTCTGCTTATGGTCACAAATTGCATCAGCATTGGCTCAGTGTATAAAAGAAGAATCAGAAGATGTATGACTTTACTCACTTCCTTTTTCTTTCCTTGAACAACAGTGTATTTTGAAGTTTTAATTTCTTATCAGTACATCCTGCATGCAAGGACACCATTTCTGCCTCGACCCTAAACCATAAGCTGGGGAAAGCTTCATCATGGGGCTATTTAGGGGAAGTAATGAAAGCATAAAACTGGCTATGACAGAGAGGCTAAGAGGCCAGGGCATCCTAGCCTCTGAAGACTGCATGATGTCTTAGTTTTGTGATCCACTCTTATTACTTTGTTGCAGCTATATGTGTCTCTTGGCACATTGTGTTCACAATTATTCCCACAAGTGGAATGTCACTGTGGCAACATCACATCTCTTATTCACAGGAATGAGCTTTGTGCCCTTTGTCTGTCTCCGTTTGTCTCCTTCTGTCTCCACCATCTCTGGGTGCTTCCATTCTTCCTATCTGCTTTTTAAATGACCTTGTTTTGGGGAGAATGTCTCAAATTCCAAGTAAAACTATCTGCATGAAAAAAGTTTTTTTTGATAATTTGAGACAGGAAAACAAGAGCATCATTCTTTTTAGCAAATGTTGAACATTCAAATTGATCAAGACCAGGTGACATTATGACTACTGTGACCAAGGAGCAAAGGAGGAAAGAATGTGATGTTGTCATAGAGCCACAAAGTTAATAGGGTTGAAATTGGTCAACAAAACACTAGACTTTAACACAGGAGACTGCTGTTTGTTGCCTGTTTCCTGCAACATACAACATCCAGCACCCCTTAATAGTCTTGCATGTTTTTTTTATAATCATTGTCACATTCTGTTCTGAAAGGTAACACTGAAGCTAACCATCAAAGCTGTACCAGGTACTGTTGGCACACAAAAGGTACCCTGAATGTAGTCTTGTCACAAAATATTGTAAGCAACTGTCACTGTGATATAAAATGATGTACAGAGATAGAATGATGAGGCTTTGTGCTTGTAAACTGCTGTCTGTATGGTACAGTTTGTCAGGGATAGATGAGGATTCAAACATCACATTCCATAAGGTCATAAACCCCCCTGCCTAGCCCATATTGTGGCCGCTCCTTGTTTAAGCCAGAAGAAACAAATAAAAAAACACTGTCATAGTTTCAATTTGAAGTGATTTACATTTTTACTGTAAGAGCTCTACCCCAAATCCTGTTTGAATTTCCTGTGGGAGTCAGGAATTTATATTGCTTATAGTGCTTGAGATAGGAGTGTATACGGAGGCTTTATGTGGCACTTTCAATCATGCTAAAGTCTGGGCTTTGTGAGGGGAGGCAGGAGTCTAGGGACTGGAGAGGTGGATTGTAAAAGACTTGTCTGATATTAAACCTATAAAATTCTCAATCCAGTTCAGAATGCAGCTGAACTTTTCACTGACAAGTATGTTGGATAGTCAATATTGATACAAGTATGAGTGCTAGTAAACAATCAAGGGTCAGGACTCCATGAGAAACCACATGAAAGGTTTATTGACTTGATCTCTTCTGCAGAAGAGATTTCTGGATGAAATAATTAATTGGATAATAATGCATGTTCCCATTTATTTGTTTGTTTACCTATACACATATGTAGAGCCAAAATGTAGGGAGGCTGGACTCAGCTTTAGAGACAGGGTGCAGGGTTTGGACATCCGCAGGGAGCTCGAAGCAGGCCCGCTGCTCCTTCATCCTGAAAAGTGCCAGCTGAGGTGGATCGGGCATCTGATTACAGTGCCTCCTGGGCACCTTCTGTTGGAGGTTTTTCAGGCATGTCCAACTGGTAGGAGGCCCTGGGGTAGACCCAGAACACAGTGGAGGGGGATTATTTATCTCATCTATCCTGGGAATGCCTCAGTGTCTCACAGGAGGAGCTGGAAAATGTTGCTGGGGAGAGGGACTGCTCTACTAAACAGGCAACCCTGGTTGATAATGGATGGATGGATGGATGGTTGAGTGAACTTATGACTATGAAAAAAAGCAAAGCTCTATCAGCAATAGCTATTCAATGTGTAACATTGTATTTAAGATGAACTTTCTTCAAATGAGAGAATAACATCCTTCACTTTCTGTTTCTGTTGGGGTTGGATTAGCTATCTTTTTTGCTAGCAAGTCTATTAATTATCTACTGAATGAAAGACTGTATGACTAAAGTGGAATTAATAATATATACCCCAAAAGGCAAAGGAACAGAAACCATTAGCAAATTACCCTTGTGGACCTCTCCCCTGCCATATCTCAAAACTACGAAAAGAGCCTGGCAAGTAGTGCTGAAATTAAATATAAAATATGCTGGCTTTGTTTTCAGGAGTATATGAGAAAGTTCAGCTCTTCCTAGTTGTTCATTGTATTTTGCAAAATCAGCTGCCATGCGTACTGTGACACCTTCATTCCTCCTGCTGATGGGTCAATGTTTCAAAGATAGGTAAAGGTTATTCCTGCCAGGTTCTTGGCATTTGCCCACCTTATTGGCTGAGCTGGAGAGTTGTAGGGCTTAATTTGCTGTGACAGAAAGCAAACAGAGGAGGGATACACTGAGATGCTGCTGCTCTCCTTTTTACACACAACCTGCCAACAAACACAGAATACTAATGCATCTTTTCCCTCTCTGTAGAACCTACCCAGTCTCATCTTTCACCTTGCTGCGAGCGAGGGTTCTACCTTATCTGGACCCACCACATTGTTAGCAAGCGAAAGTGGGATTTGACGCGGATGATAAACTTCTCATTAACCTTCAGGAAATTAAATGAAACCTTGATTTAATTAGATAAAGATTATGTCACTGCTGTGTCTCCTCTGAGATGAAACCTGTGTGCCTGTAGGGGGGGATCTCATGATGGTATAAGAAAGGAAAGAAAAAACAAGATGTGGCACAGTTTTGTTTTGTCACTCAAATGGTTGTTGATCTTTTTGCCTTATTTGGAACGAAACTGAAGTTTTTAATTCCACATTTGGCAAGTCTGGCTGTTTCTCTGGAAGCCACATGTAGTGTGACTTTTTTTTGGAGAAGGATGAAAGGTTCTGCTGAACTGTGCAATATGCATCAGACAAAGTAATTGCTCTGCATGCACTTTAATAGAAATGGCAGTGGTGTGATAAGTCTTGAAATTATGAACCATGGCAGGGATGATTTATGCTATGATTAAAGATATATAATGGGACTGTGTTGCAGTAACTGGTGCCTGCACAGCAGTGTAGTGACCTGAATACATTATGACCTGCAAACTACATTTTGAACAAGCTGCTTTAGGCCGTCTTTTAGTATTCATGCAGCAAACTTTACTTGGTCCCCCTTGTCTTACTGTGGTGGTCATTGCTCATTGATGTGATGTGAAATTGCACCAGTTATGTAAATGTTAAGTTGGCAATTGGTTTATACATGGCACAATTACCTTCCTAAAAATATTGATATTAAAAATTAAGGAAGAAAATAAATTTACAAATTCATTTAAGTAGATTTTTATTCATCAGTCTATTTAATCTTTGTTTATCATGAACAAAGATGATGTATTCCACCATTAAACTATGCAGCCATTTGGAGTTTGAACAAAATAGCTGTGAAGACCTGAATCAGGGTGGCGGTCACAAGTCATAGTGCTCACAAAAACCCTACAGATCTATGTTTCAACCCGTGCTGCCCCCATTGGGCGCAGTGGTTGGCGCCGTTACCTCACAGCGAGAAGGTTCCGGGTTCGGGCCCCCACCTGGGTCCTTTCTGTGTGGAGTTTGCATGTTCTCCCCGTGCTTGCGTGGGTTCTCTCCGGGTACTCCGGCTTCCTCCCACAGTCCAAAGACATGCAGCTTAGGTTGACTGGTGTCTCTAAATTGCCCATAGGAGTGCATGTGCGTGTGTGTGGTTGTTCGTTTATGTGTTAGCCCTGCGATGGATTGGCGACCTGTCCAGGGTGTACCCCACCTTCGCCCGATTGCAGAAAATGAATGAATGAATGAATGAATCTATGTTTCATTCATGGGTTGGTTTATGAACCAGAGAGAAACAGCCCCACTCAGTGTCATGTTGTCAGGCTGAAAAGATTCCCTGCATGGCAGAATCTGAGGAGTAGTCTTGTGGAAGATCAAGTACTGTCTCTGTATTGAGGCTTAATGGGATTCAGCGAGGGAGAGAGTAGAAGATATTTTGACAGGATTCAATCTGAGGCCAGCAGGGTTGCATGGATTACCAGACTTTTGGGCCATATTTAGCCTTATTTTATTGAACTGTAGTCAGTTGAGTTTCAGTGAGTTAAATTGGGCACAACCTGTGACAAGGCCACTGCTGTTGTTAATCTGGTAACAACTCACTACATCTAGATGTAGTGAGTTTTCAGAGTCACTCTTCACATATTGTCTGCAGAATGACCTAGTAACCATGGAAAACTCTGTTACTGTGTTGACTCAGAAATATGTGACAACATATTGGTATGGTATTTTCATAATTATAGCACCTCGAAATCAACTGCAACCTCCCCCTGACACTACAATGGAAAGTGCTGAAAAAAAAAGTAAATTAATTTATAACCTGATCTGCCAAGCTGCTTTGGTCTGAAAATAGCGACACTGCTGGGAAATTAGAGCAGAGGAAACTTAGTACTGGGCACTTAAAACTGTTAAATGAAAAGGAAAAGTCTGTATGATTCACCTTGGAAGTAACATTGTACCTATGATGATCAGGAAACTATGTTTTGTTTGCACTGAGTCTAACAGTTTTGGAGTAAGGCCAATAAATCTGTCTTTTGATAAACCTGGTTCCTACAGTGACAGCAACTCACCAGGTTGAAGTTCTGGATTAATGGATTAATAGAGAAACTGTGTAGAAGGGCTTATATCTAGACTTACATTGGTTTTTCTTTAAGCAGTAAAACCAGAAATTGGGCCTGGGTGTTGGATGCTGTCCTTGTCATGCATGCTGCCATTACTGACAGTTGGTACTCTAGATGCCATGAGGCTTGGGGACAGGTTTGTGGACATGTGATATCCAGCAGCAAAATGCCAAGGTTTACTCAAAGTTTAATAGTCTGTGATGTTAGTTCACAGCGAGCCTCCACTGAACTCTCATGTTAAGTCTTTAATATTATCTTACCATTGAGTTGGCATCACTGTAACAGCTGAAATGTCACATTTCACTAAAACAAATGTGATCCTCTAGCTACAGTTTTTTTTGTTGTTGATATTTTGCAGTTATAGTGCTGTTTTCAAAAGGAATCATTTGATGTGGTAAATATTGGGTGGAGAATGGATATGATGGTTTAACTGAAGATTTTTCCACTCTATATGGCAGCAGCTCTTTGCAGGCTGGTCACATCTATCCTCTTATCCTCTCTGCTCTGGCACAGTCCCAACAGGGGTCCTCCCTTCTGTCTCATGGACAAACATGCACCCACACAAAACTTGAACAGATGGAGAGGTGGAAGACACACACATAGAGGTGAAGATGCATGCACAGACGCGTGACATTGAAGGTCTTGCTGTGTCCTTATAGAATGATCTAATATTCTTCCTGCCTCCACTCGTTTTTCTCTTCAGCTACTTTATCTTTTGCTCTCATTCTGTCTCTGCCACAAGTCATTTTCTGCCACCTCCTCATGTCCCATGAGGTGAGGGTGGAGAGAGTCCTCTCTCTAATATCCTATCATCTCCAGTCATTATCACCCTCATCTTTCTGTCTCTTCTCTTTTCTCCACTGAATGTTCAAGGTCATGGTTACAGTGTTCTCATGGGGAGGGGGCTGTCATTAGACACAGGATGCTGTAAAGGGAAAATCTACAGCATATTGTATATCTTTCAAATGTGAATCTCTGTTAGGATGGTTTAATTCACCAACAACGTAAGCTGTAGTAGCACAAAAATGAATTAATGATGTCACAAAGAAACTTTTAGAGGAGATTTTTCAGACAGGTTGTCCTGTCCATCTGTAACAGAAACCCACAGGCCTCCTCTTCATCTCTCACTGGCAGATGCTCATTTTAGGAACTGTCATCCTGTCAGACCTGAAAGGCTTTTATTCATACTGACCCCCCTTCCCATCCTTTCCCCTGTCAATCACCATTCCTGTTACCTGAAACAATATGTGGGCATCTGTCTCATAAAGGCCTTTAGGGTTAAACCGGGCCAAATCCAAGAGTGCATCATTTTGATACAAATCAATGCAACTTATTCAGGCTTCAGCTTGCATCCTGTCTGTTTTTGTCCTTTGCTTCTCTCATAATTTATAAAGGGTATATTTGAAGTCTGGGTTAATAATTGGCCTTATTCGTTTGGCAGTCAAACATGCAAAATGATTGGGCTTTTTTTTCTAAAATAGGGTGGGTGCAGTTGTAATTAGCATTCATGGAGGTTAGCATTAGCAAAGTTTGTTCAGAGGTTAGGTATCAGCAGATTGAGCCTCATGGACTTTCCAGTGCTCTGATAGCCTGGGACTGAAGTGTCTTTACTCAAGGTTCTAAGATTTGATGTGAATTTTGACAAAGGTCTGTTAAAACAATACCCACCATTTGTTATACTTGTAAATCCTGTTAGTTGTTAATTTTCTGAACACAAAAACATCTGTGTTCTTTTGTTGTTAATCACCACTGGCTTAAAAGAAACACCATCCATCTTTGGCAACTCTTGCCCAATTGGTAAGAATGCTGCGGTATGACCGGTATGCCTCTGGTACACCCGCTCAGTCACAAAGTGGGAATTATATCAGCAGTGCAGGCTGTGTTGTGCAGAGTGCGACTGGAATACAGAGTATGTTTTCTCTCTAACAGAATGTCAGATCATGAATACGTCTGCGTATCCATCTAGAGCTCCCTGCCATTTGAGGCTGAGGAAGAGGGGAGATTTGTGCTGATGTACAAGTGCGTGCCATCAAAGTTTAATGGAGGCTTCATTTGTTGACATTCACACTCTCATCTTGTGCAGTGATTCTTTCTTCTTTTGTGCCTAAATCTGAACTGATGTAGGGGTATTTATTATGAAAACATGCTTGGAATGGGTGCTGATGTTTGCTCTGCAGCGCAAACATTGTGACAATTTGATGAGTGCAGGAACACTGTTGAGCTGCATCTGTCTTCTGTTTCACTGATGTGGATTATTCTGACGATATCTGTATGAGTATTTACTGACTACCATTCACCTGCTTGAATCCTACTATAATGCATTGTATATGTTTAGGGATTAAAGTCAAAGGAAGGCAGAAACCGTACACTGGTTAGACCAGAGCTTTACTCTGTAACAATACATGCAAATGAGCTCACAAGTGGGCTGCCTCATCAGCCCTAGGCGTTTTATTTTAAAACTGAACTAAAATAGCTTCAGATTAAAACTTTCTACTTTCCATGGTCTATGGACCAACAAGACTTTACTGGAGATGATGCGTATCTGAAAAGTGGATCCTGAAGCTAAATGAGTAATTGATTTTAAAGGAGATTGTCCTCCACTCTTTCTATACTTCACCAAGCTTTTGTTTTGTTTTGTTTTGTTTTTTGCTTAGACAGCTTAAACAAGACTGAAGCCATTACAGGTCCATAACCATGGTTGTGTTTGCGATTGCAGATTTAACTACTATTATTTTCGGCTGTTCCTCATTGGGGGTCGCAACAGCGAATCAGCTGTTCACATGTATCGATTGCAGATTTAACTAAACACAAAGCATAGACCTCACATCAGCTACTCTGGCATGATGCTGGCATATTCCAGTTTGTTGCTACTGTAACAAACGGGGCTGAGTGAAGCTTCTCATCACACGTGTCATGAAATGCTTATTAACAGCCTCATAAAGTAATTTTCACTTATTACAGATGCAACATTAATAGTTAATGGTCCTTTCACTGCTGCTGAGTTTGTTATCATTTTCTCACTTTCATTTGGAGGCAGAGGGAATGCCCCTCAGCCATTACCATTGTTGTAGGCTTCCCCTGAGTATCATTACATTGGCCCTGATTTGGAGCGGTGGTTTCTCAGTTGGTTGTCTTTGGTAGCTTGTGGGTTTGAGGTCGACAGCCAGCCCTCGTAGACACTGTATGTAGAGAGAGCGTGTGAGAGAGGAAGAATTGGATGGGGGATTGGGAGGTTGGAGAGTCAGACTGGCTTTCACAGTTTAATAACTGGGTCAGTTTAAGGTGATGACGTTGTTTAACTCCTCAGCTCTTTGCTGGGTGTTCACTGCTCAATGCTCAGCTTTTCAGCAACCAACCACTTATCTGCTTATTTCTGACCCTTTCTCTAGTCATATACATCTATATGTACGGTACCTGAATATACTGTACACATTCTTTGCTTAAGATTGTGCTTCTCCATGTTAGCGGGGCTGACATTGTCAAGTTTAATAGAGAAAGATGTCTTTTGACTGTCATCCAATTTCCTTAGATTTGTTGATGTACACATACCTAATAGAAATCCCTACTAGACAGCAGAACAGTGTTTGGATTGGTTCACTATTTCCTTTCCTAATCTGAGCAGTGGAGTGCTTCTCATTCATATACCCTGATTATATCATAGAGTTTCAGCTTGAACCTTCTCCCCATCCTCTTTGTGTGGAGCATCGTTGGCTTGTAAGGTTATTCCAACCCTGGACAACTCTGTCCAAGGTCGCTATTGTTCTCCATTCAAGTTTGAAAGCATTAAAAATGCAAGGGGATGGGATATTTAGTTAATATCTTGGGCACAATGCATTGGATTAATTCCTTCATATGAAAGTAATCAAGCTCCCATCATCAATTATGAATGATACAATTAACAGGGATAGTAGGCTCATATTGTGAGGTGTCTGAATGGGAGAAAGGATCGCATCACTACGTTGGTCATCTGTTAACAATGACAATGGTGATGTGAGCTCTAATGCTTGAGTGCAGTTTACTGTAGCGAATTACTGTGGCACATGCAGTTGTTTTGTCCAAGGATATGGAAGAAGAGAAAGCTGACATTTCCTCTTGATGGATGATATGCAGACAAGTTTAAATTTTTCTACGTGAACAGGACAGAAATTTGAATATAATTTTATCTTTCGCTATGTTAGGCTATTGTGCTAAAAGATCTCGCTTACTCAATAAACGTGTGGGTACAGATTACAGATTACCACTCTTATATAATCATTCAAACATTATACAGACCATAGTCCAGCAGGGTTACAATCTCACAAAATGCAAACATTGTAGCTGAGAACTGCACATCAACACTTGATAAATGTGGTGTTCTCTAAGCACTTCCTCTCAACACCCCCTACACACATTGTTGCTGTTGTTCTGTAAAGTTGATCTTACAAATCTGTCCTTTCTTTGCTTCCTGTGATTGCGCTGACTGTACACTGCCCATTTTCAGTATGTTGCTTTTGCTGACATGAGCGTGAGCATTCATGATGCAAACTACTGGAGGCAAGTCTGTTTAATTTCAGATAGTCAGTCTAGTGTTGCTTGTTACGTCCACCCTAACTGAATACTTTGTTTAATATATGGTGTGAAAATGAGCAGATTTAACATGTATTTCTCTTTTGTCTGTTATTCTCTCCTCCAGGTGGTGTTAGTCTTTGCGCTCAGCATCGGGGCCCTTGGAATATACTTTATAGATTCCTCAGAGTAAGTATCAATTTTATTAAATCAGTTTGAAATTTTACACATGCTTCAGCAGCTACTGATGATGGTAAAGCAGTTCCTGATGGTAAAACAAATTTGTTGCATGTGTTTACATTGGCCTACATTCTATACAGTGTATTAAAGGTTGGCGCACGTGTCCTTACTCATCTCCACACAGTGCATTCTCTAGAATGTAAATGTGCATTTTCACACCCCCACAAGGAGTGATACACATAGACACATGCAGTACGCACACACACCCACATCTACATCTGAGGATTTGTCAATGGGAGGCCTCTCAGTTTCCATGGTAACAGAGACAGGCATATACTGTATGTGTTGGAGAGCTTGTTCTATGTGTGAGAACGCGAGTGTGTGTATCGTTTATTCGTAGCCCTGTTTGGCAGTCACCCAGAGACACATTGCAAGCCTGGCATCTGTCTGATAACCACTGCAGCTGTACTTTTACACCATCCAGACCAAAATTGTGCCTTTGAAGGGGATAGTTTGGAATTTACTCTTTTATTATTATTATTATTATTTGAAGTTGCACAAGTTTCTTTCTGGTAGAGATACACACTTATTAGCTGTGGCAGTGAATCCCATGATTGGACTATAGTGGAAAGACACTACATCATCAGAGAAATATGAACAGCAGCAAAGAGGCAGCTAAACATTTTATTTAACCTAATTCCCTTTGATTTGTGGTGTGATACATTATGGGTCTCTGTGTACGCTGGTCACCATGGGTTTCCACACTGAGCAAAGAAATCGACAAACAGCAAAACACAACATTAAAATGTGTTATTTTTATGAGGTGCTACTGTGTTTGCTGATGGCTGTCCTGCACCTCTTGACTTCAATTACAAAATGCTTCTGTAGTAGATCGGTCCCCTTATTCTTTTGGAGTACCACTGTTCAGAGTGTACTGATTTCAAATTAAACCAAAAGAGGTGGTTTATTATTTCCAATGGTGTAGAAGCTGTTGCAGATGCTTCTGGCAATGAAATAACAAAAAATGTGTTGCCATGCCCTGCACACTAACTCAGTGTGCCTTTGACTGTGCTTTCATTAATACATCATCAATTTAAAGAAGTAAAGCCTAAATATTTAGTGCTTCACCTATGGAATGGGTGAGGGTGAGATACCTTGGAATGAATGCATTTGACATGATCAAGAGGGTAACCTGACACTTATCAGGCCTCCTTGACAGACATGCAAACATTGATGAACTATTTACTATACAACAAAGGAGGAAGGTTTGTAGGAATACTGTATATCTTGTCATAAGATACAGTAGTTTTGGTGAATAGACAGTTTTTCATGCTGTATTATTTCCTTGTTGTATCTTACAAGTTACAGTGCACTTTGAGTGTATTTCTTTGTGAGTCACTTGGCTTCACTGGTCTCTGATCTACCCTCATCATTATGATTTGCTTAAGCTTGTCACTCAGTTGTGTACTGTATGTCCTCTCAGGGACACCACTGATCAACCCGGATCAGTTTCAGTACACTGTGGGGGCTTTGACATCCTAAACAGGGCCAAACTTGTTCAGTACACTTTGACATCCTAAACAGGGCCAAACTTGTATCATAGCTATACTTTCATCACAACAACATTTTACAATATGTGCTCTACACCTATCATTACATGTTGTAGAGCTGACCTGACACAGAATCTTTCTCAATTGTCTGTTGACCCAATTTATTTTCATAAAATGTACTGGCTAAAGTTGTCTGTATTTTCCATCTTAAAAATAATTCAGGATGTACCGTATGGAAATCATGGACAAATGGTTCCCAATTATCACTGTGAGAGTAGCATGTTGCATCCACACTAACCATCACAAGTAAACAGCCCAATAAATTTAGCCTAAGAACATAATCTTCCTCTGATTGTCAACTTGGGTGTGCTTGCATATGCACACATTCCTGATGTAGGAGAGGCATTCGTACAAATGATCAGGCTCGGAGATGGCCCCTCTCTCCATTGCCACTAAATGTTTAGTGACTGAGGAAACTTATAGATCATTCTTTGAATTTTAGTAATTACTGGACCAAATGTTAAAGGCCTTGTCTTACAAAAGCATAATCAATTCAGATTCAGTGGTTTCCTATCCCCTTCTCTTCCACACTGTTATTTAGGCCGTCTAATGAAGTGACATCATTCTGAAATTGTCTGTGAAAAAGGCAAGAGTAATGGGAAGGATTATGTTTGAGTCCCTGTGGTAACAGGGAAAAGAGATGTGGTGGAGTAAGTGCATGTGGGTTGAAGCTGCGTGATGGGCTTTTATGTTTACTCCAGCGAAGCTGGATAGCTCCTTGGGGCAAGGGTGCGCGCGCGCGCACACACACACACACACACACACACACCCACCCATACATAACAACTGTGGGTAAAATCCTGAAGAAAGCGTACCTTTCTTGCGGCCAGGCGCCCGTCTCCCAGGAGCTGTTTTGTTTCTAGCTTTCTGCAAGTGAGGCTTTCCTAGCAGGAGCTCTGTTGGTTAATATCCTGCTGCAAAGATCTAAAGAACAACACGGAAAAGCTTTTGTGAAAGCAGGTAGACAGTTTCAAAGGAAGGAACTGTTAATGGGCTGCACTCCCAGTTGAGACAGAGATTACTAGTCATTTACTTGGCAACTGTGTTGTTGTTGTTAAGAGAACATTTATTTTGAATGAAAATGTAGCATCGCTGCGAATGACTGCCCATCTGTTTGTTTTCACAAAGTGGTTGTTTACCACAGTTCTGTGCAACACATACTAATGTATGATAAGACACTGTCTTTTCTGTTCCTCTGCATCTCACTTCACTTGCCAAACTGATGCTATTTTGGTGATAGTTTAAATAGGAGCATACTGTGCCCTCTCCCACCCACATCTGAATCTACCTTTAATACCTTGGCTCATCCCTCATCCTTCATCCCTTCTTTTTCCTCCTCTGTGCTCCTGTGAAACAAATAGAGAGAAATGTAGGACAAAGTCTCAGCAGGCTGCTGTTATAGGGATGCCCTTGTTCCTGCTCCCGTTCTGTTTCTATTTCTCTCCTCCCGTCACACATACAGGCTATTAATTGCATAGTCACGTTAACTCACAGAAATGCACACATGTATAGACACACACAACTTTTGTCTCTAACAGGCCTTATAAGCAACAGCCTGTGTCTGTAACTCTATCATTAGTGTGTGATCAGTGTCAGTACTGAAAACAGAAACGGTGCCTAATGACTAATTAATGGGGTAAGGTGAGAAATATGGCTGAGCAGTGAGACAAGCTTGGCAGACTTTGTGGCAATGAAGGGTAGCCTATAAAAGGATTTGTCCTTTCTGGTACGTTGGCCGTACCTGGCTGACAAACCTGGATGGAGTCGGCACTATCTACCTTCATTTGCTGTTGACACGATTCCCAAGTGGCTTCAGTCTTAAACCCACAAACTGTGGCATTAAAGAGTGACTCCTTTCCAAATCAAAATTTCTGTACTTGAAATCCACTTGAGACTAAATATCATTTATTACTTTCCCCATACTTTTAGGGAGATTTTTTTCATTTTAAAAGGCAGACTTTAAGTGAGTTATCATCAACATTTGCTCAGAAAAAAGAGAGAATGTGAAATGTCACCATCACACTCAAAGATAATGGGCTTTTGTAAATAGTGTGCAACGTCACAGCACTTTTATGATCATGGATCTTCTTTCTGTAGACTGCAAAAATGAAGCTTTTTAATTGCTTTTGATATTCGAGTATGGGCTGAGGATGCTTCCAACAACAGCCTTTTGGAGTCCTGCTTAAGTCACATGTGGCGAAGCTGTACATTTGTGTGATGACATACCATGTTGTTCTAATGAGAGTGAAGTTACACTGGCTGCCACTCCATCTGGTAAATGCAGGTTCAGTGCATGAAACACTGATGTCTGATGAAAAACGTGACCAGAGAGAGGTAGGGTCATGGCTTTCTGGAATTTGATATGCTTTTTTTGGGGTATCAGTGCACGCAGAATTGTTCAACCTCTTGTTGATCAAAGTCAGAATGGCAGTTTAAAGGCTGTTTGCTGTTGCAGTTGCCTGATATCCCACAAAGTCAAGCAGAAGGGTTATTTTTAGGCCACAACAGGAACATCACATGAGCCACTCTCAAAACATTCAGTTAACTTAATAAGCCCACATGAAATTTAGTGTAAATGATTTAAATGCCTTTGTAGCTTTTTAGCTACAGTGTCAATTCATGTTAACTTTCAGTTTGTTATCCTCTCAGAACAACTACTGCAAAGAAACGGCATGAAAACATGCTGTTTGGCACCACTCAACATGATTAACAAATGATTTAGCAAAATTATTCAGATTGCAATCTTTTATATGCAGTTATTATGATTAGCACATAGATTATACACATTTAATGATAGTTCGGTTATGAATTCTTGCTAAAGTCACATATCTATTGTACTGTCACAGTTTTTCCATTGGTTGAGTTTATATTTGCACCACAAACAGTCAACAGCCTTTCCAACAGTCATAATGGTGAAGAGTAATTTAAAAACAAAATTCTGGATCTTGATGATGGTGATCTGGATCAGCACCAAAATCTAATGGATTGTTCCCTGGGCCATAACCCTACTTCTCCATAAGATTTAATCAAAATACATTCATTACTTTTTGAGTTACATTGTGAACAAACTAACCAACAAAGCAAGAAATGCTGGCAGACACATTAGCTAGCATTATTAACTAACACCACATACTTGACTCACTTGACAACATTAACCAATGTGCTGAGAAGGACTTTCTTTTTTTTTGCATCAGACACATAAACAAAGCTTGGGTTTTGTGATGTGATGTGAAGTATGTAGTTTATCTGTTGTACTGTAACACTGGCTTCTGAAAACATGAACCATTAACTAGTATATGTGTTATCTATCTGTGGGAATCTATTTTTACAACATTTATTGTCTCATTTCTGTTTTTTTTTGTACTGTATGGAGTTGTGGTGTCCTTTAGTGATGGAATGTTTTTCACTCACAAACTCCTCCTTTAGAAGTCTTTGTAGAGGAAAAGCTTGAAGTGAGATGCAAATAATTTGCATTCAAATGAAGAAATTGACTTATCTGTTTTTAGCCTCCCTGAGGAGGTTTTATTTGTCCATTGCTCTTGTAGGTACTAAAGTATTTCTTATTATGGTAATGGTGCCTTGACCTACATCAATCTTTTAAGTGCTAACTTGTCCTTCTTTCAGCTTCACAGACCCCTCCCTGCCGTGTCCCTTATGGACACATGCACTGCTCTCAGGAGAAGTACTGCACATAAGCTAGGCATTCAATTATTATGCTCCAATCACATTCTAAATGCATTTATATTTTTCAGTTTGGGTTGATTGTATGGGATGACTTCAAATCAAATCAAATTTTATTTGTATAGCGCCAAATCACAACAAAAGTCATCTCAGGACACTTTACAAAGTAAGGTCTAGACCTTACTGTTATCAATATTATTACATAGGGAAAACCCAACAAACCCCCCTTGAGCAAGCACTTGGCGACAGTGGGGAGGAAAAACTCCCTTTAACGGAAGAAACCTCCGACAGACCCCGGCT
>NW_018127940.1:2898094-2931852 GCF_001952655.1 Monopterus albus
GACATGCGGCTAAACATGTCATCACTGGTCACATTGGGTAGGGGCCCAGAGAAAACTACGGAGTCCGACATTGTTTTAGCAAAGTTACACATCGACTCAACATTAATTTTAGTGACCTCCGACTGGCGAAGTCGGGAGTCATTAGTGCTGACAAGAATAACAACCTTACTGTAATGCATATGAGTTTACTAGAGCAGTAAGACGTTTCAGATGTGAAGAATGACTCTGATTTGGTGTGTTGCACTATAGTTGGGAGCATTACTCAAGCCAGTGGCACTGCATAGTTATCACCATCATACTACTTTGCCCTTGTGAACAAATGTGTTTTATCTCTCTGGCTGTGTTTTCCAGCGGCTGAGTTCCTGGTCAGAGGAGGAAGTGTTTTATGTCCTGAAATAGACATACATAATATGTAGGCTTTCCTCAGGCAATCACTTGTCTCCTGTGCATGTGTGTGCATGCAAGTGTGCACATGTGTTTGTTAGTGCTAGTTTAGCTAATAATCAGAGTGTGGTTAGAGTAGGACTAGGGTCATCCAGGTAATCACCAATCAAACATAAGAAGAGTGACGTTTGTCTCTGAAACTCTGGAATCTCCAGGCAATTTCCATATATATATATGTATATATACTGTGTGTGTGTGTGTGTGTGTGTGTGTGTGTGTGTGTGTGTGTGTGTATCTATATATACATGCACCTTGTGTTTGTTCCAGTTCAGTTTTTTTCTTTCCTCCTCTCAGCTCTGAGACATCCCCCTCCCTTTTCACTCTGACACATTCACATTTTCTTCTCGTACGTACTTGCTGTTACTACTACCTTTCTTTCATCTCCATGTTTTACAGCTGTCTTTCTTTCTATTTCTCACCTCTCTCTTCATTTCTCTCATTTCTCCTTTTCCTGTCAGGCAGGATGGTGCAACTCCAGGCTGTGCCAGTGCTTAAGAAGTAATAAGAACCATGGTGGACAGACACTGGCACCATGTGGCAAGGAATCTATTATGACTGTAGAGTGTCATTGAACGCAGGAATTAAGATTGGGTCTCATCTTATGTGGCTTTTTTTGTTTAAGAAAGAGATACAGATAGTGGGACTCAATAACAGAAATCTCTTTATAGTATAATTAAATTCAATACAATAGCTCTATAATATTTAACTTATTAAAGAAGCTTATAATGCTTTGTTTTTGCTCAGACTCTACCAGTGAGGTGATTAGCGGTCAGACATTAGACACAAAGTCTGGACATGAAGGTTGCCTGTACCACGCCCCGGCGCATCACGCCGATGGTCAGTGTTGGCACTGGACATGTGCTATATAATCTTCCAATATGAAGCCAATTCCCAGGGATCTGGACTGATAGCTATTTTAGGCCATAGTTTTTGTTGTTTTAACTAGGTTTTACAACTTCATTTTTACTTTTTTACCATTTTTGTGTTTGAAACACATCCAGCAGCTCCACATGTGGAGAGATACAGACTGATGAACTTCCTATTGTGCTTCTGAGCCCAAGAGAGAAACTGTAGGTGTCTGATGTGTCTCCCTAGTACTTTAGCTAATGATAAGCTTTACTATCTATTGATGATGAGAAAAATGACTAAATTAAAGATCTCAGAATGTAGCTATTGTGTTATTGTATAATGTGAAATCAAGACAAACTTGGTGTACCACACAGCCCCTACTGTGTGCCGCCCTCCTCGCTCTGTTATTGAGAATGCTTTGAGTCACACGACAGTAGATGAACAGTTATTCAAAATTAGGCCAGAGCTGGGCCCAAGGGGAAATGCCACAGTGGCCACTCCAAATGGTGTCCCCCATCTGTGCCTGTGTGTTCACATGTACTTTGAAGCGTATTAATATATCCCTACATGTATGTGCATGGGTGTCTCAACCTGGAGGCTACACTGAGAGCAAAAAGACATTTAATCACCAAAGGAAAGTTACGCATGCATAGCCTGTATGTATCATTAATGATAAGTTTGTTTTAGCTCACTTGTTTAGTTTGACTTCTCCAGAATTATGTGGAGGTGCTGGTGGCGAGTAAATAATTTAGTAGGCTATTTAGGCCAGATCAGTGTTAACTCCTCCTAGGGGTCAGGAGTGAATCAGCTTGTCCAAAGATTGATGGCACTGCATGAGAAAATGCCTTTCAGACAAATAAAGTCACTGTTTTAAAACAATTGCTGCATAAGCCATACCCATTCTAATCCTCTTGGACAGGGCCAGGGTTTTACATCATCTTAAAGATCACATCAGTCCTTAGGATATGCCCGAGACAGCCCGCACACTCATGAATTAGAAGTTGGTCATCCTCTTAGAGCAATATGTCATGTCTGCCATGTCTGTACTAAGTCGTCCATTATAATGGGTAATCGTGAATGTTTGATGTTAAGTAGAAGATTTAATTAAGCCTCACATCTCTGGAGGTTCTCATTATGCAGTAAACTCTAATCTGCATCTCACAGATACTCAAGTATACTGCAGTGTTTCATTTCAACATGTGGGATTGTGCTGTAATTTTGTACTTCTTTAATGGCCTTGTGTACATTCCCTAGCCAGAATATACGTTCGAAAAGATTGCCTATATCCAGACAAACATTCATGCAAATTCATGTTTTTTCTCACAGTGAGATTTCCTCATTAGTGTGAAGTAAAATTCTATAGGCCCATGACAAATTGAAAGATGGGGCGGGCACACTCCTTGTTATTGCTTTTGTTCAGAGCACCCACTTGCTAATGGTTCATCATCAAGATAAACATGAAGATGAATTATATGACAGACCTCACCCAGACCTAAGCCTCACCCAGCTAGCTATGGTGCTATGAAGTGGAGAGAGCTAGGCAGTCTTTTTCTCAGTGTGCAGTTAATGTCATATGAGGCAATATCGTCCGGAATATTTGTGTTTGACAGGTGCTGAATAATTAGTACATGCTGAATGTTCTGTCTTATGAAAGTAACTGTTCGTAACTACCAATTTCAGTTTATTCTTCAGTTGTTTCATGTACAGGCGATTGTCTCTCATCTTGGTCTGTATTCCCTTAGGGCTCAAACGAGGAGTCAGCGAGGTGCATCTGTAAAACTCGGTGGAAAATCACTAAATCTTTGTTCACATTACCTGCTGAAGTGATTCAGACCTGATTAATTGTTTTTCCCTCCAAGTGACTCAGATCTGATCTTTGCACAGATGTGTGAACAAACAAAATCTGATTTTTTTTTTTTCCAAATCGGACCTTGATGGTTATCAGCTTCTTTTAATAATGTGTTTTCTCCCTGTTTGTTTCCATATCTCTCTTCTCCAGTCCTATAGAATCCTGCCAGAACTTCTACAAAGATTTCACATTACAGATCGATATGGCCTTCAATGTCTTCTTCCTTCTTTACTTTGGCCTGCGGGTAAGCTGGCACATGTGCATACATGCTCACACATGCATAAACTCACACAGTAACAACTGCAAATGTACTCAGGGAAGTATCATAGGTGATGCGTTGTGCCATGCTTTAGCATCAATAAAATGAGATAATAATGCAAAGAGTTTGAGTCTGAATCCTTTATTAACAAGTCTGGCAGAGAAGTTGCTACGACCTCTGGAAACAGTTACAGTTATGCTGTTAAACACACAGGCACACAGTGTTTTGCCGGGAAACTAGCTATGCTTACACACAAGCAGACACACAACTTAAGTCACCTACATATACTCACATATCATGCATTTAGTTTAAACTGACACTGTTATAATGTTGCTAGCATGGCTTTCATTCCAGAGCAGTGTTCTAGTTGTGTAAATGCAAGCCTGATATCCTGAATGAATGAATAAATAAACTCATAAGCTGCTTACACCACCAGCCAATCCAATGACTCAGCTAGTGGGCTGTTTTTGTCATCATATACAGCGCGTTAGTGATGCTAGAGGAAGATGCAGCATGCGGTTTGAATGGTGGGCTGTGGCGGAGTGGTTGTGTTTTGGTTGAAATAAAAATGTAATTGTCATTTTGAATGCCATCTCCGTTTGTTTGACAGTTTATAGCAGCCAATGATAAGCTGTGGTTCTGGTTGGAGGTGAACTCGGTGGTCGACTTCTTCACTGTGCCTCCTGTGTTTGTTTCTGTCTACTTAAACAGAAGTTGGCTCGGTAAGTTCCTATATTGTACTCATCAGTTTTTCTATATTGCTTTCTGTATTGGTTACATAAATCCATTATTTTGCTTGCAATGTGAAGCCTGGTCTCTTCTTGCTCTCTGTCCCCATTTGTCCTATT
Source organism: Monopterus albus (assembly GCF_001952655.1). Lineage (NCBI taxonomy): Eukaryota > Metazoa > Chordata > Actinopteri > Synbranchiformes > Synbranchidae > Monopterus > Monopterus albus. The sequence continues at coordinate 2,902,344 of NW_018127940.1, forward strand.
TATTTGACTCCACCATCCTACCACTCTTCTTGCCTTATATCTACATGCCACCCATCCTTTTATCACTCCCTGTCCCTCCATCTTGCCTCTCAGTGCCCCCTTCTTCTCTCCATTACTGGAAGTGTGTCTCCAAGGCCCTTTTGTTCAGGGCTACAGTCAACTTTCCCTCATCATTGAAAGTGACAGGACTGGGTTACTCTGATGTTTCAGGGAACACAGACACAGCAGAGTGGAAGAACTAATGAGAGTGAGAGTGACTCAAACGGACTGCGGTCCTGTGTGTGTGTGTGTGTACTTCAGACTCATTGGTACAGTAATTGCTGTGTTGAGGCGGTGCACCTGGAATACCTCACCGTGGTCAATAACTGCCATCTAATGGGCTCATTCACACTCACACAAAAAATGCACACAGCAAGGCATGTGTTATCCCCATATTCACACGCGCACACACACACTCTTGCCTGAGCAGACTGGAAAACACCCTAACCTGCATTATATAGTGACCTACTTTTCTCAGGGAGCATTACTCTCCAGTGACAGGGATTTCTTTGTATTCTCACTGCCTCTCTACTTTTAAAACCATATACAATACTATACAATGTTTGCATACTTGGTTTCATAAACTCAACATGATGCTAATCCAGCATTTATCTAAGCATGATGTCGGACCATGAAACTGTTAGATTAGAATGTGAGATTATTATGTTTTAGGAGTTGATGTTCTCAAGGCAAAGTAAAATGCCTTCGAAAAAAGAACTGGCAGTGTACAGCAATATGATTTACAGCAATTTAGCTGTGAAGCTAAACACTCACATTAACATCTACCGTCAAAAACGGCACATATTAAATTACATTTAAAGGAAAATCATAATTCGTTTTTTTCTTTTCTTACATCACGTGTCTTATTTTTGCAGTTTTGGCCAGTCACTCCTGTTGTAATAGGCCTTTTTCACAGAGAACATTCTAACATGTTAATAATACATGTAATGATGACTGAATTTCATTCAGCTGCTTCAGTTTCAGGGTGCTTGTATTATTCACGATGGCTCACTGTCACACTGTCATGGTGTACTTAGCCATTGTTAATGGTTTCTTCTTCACCCATAGTTTTTGCATTATGACAAGTCAAAATGTCAAATGTGACAAAGGCCTTAACTAGAAATAACTTTCAGAGAGCTGGACCTGAGCGGCCATCGACCCCCATGTTAGTGAAACTTAACTGCAAGGTGAAACAAAGGCATTTGTCTGTTGAACACACACACACACACACAGACTTCTTAGTTCAAATCTGACCTACTTTGTTTACTATCATTGTAGGCACGCACAGTTTTTTGGGCAGTGAGAGATTATTGCCAACATTTATTCTGTTCTTATTTCAATTATAATTTCAAATTAAAGATCAAACATGGGTTTAGAGCTACAGTCTATTAGAATTGTTTCTCTTCTGAGAATTAATCAGTAATAATTGATTCATCATTTCAGGTATTTATCTGCGCAAATATGTAAAATATTTACTGGTTTTAGCTTCTCACGTGAGGATTTCCCTGTGAGAGATTCACGGGTGTGGAAGGACCTTTCCTTCTATCATAAAAAATGTATGTTCCAGTTTTTACATGCTTAGCTGAATCGTTAAATGTGTGAAGAAAAATAAAGGTGTAAAAGTCTGAAAAGGGTTTCTTAAGCATCTCACAGAGAACTTGGCCAAGGAAGGTAATGTGGTTTCTAGTATTCATGAAATAAGGTGTCCTCATCGGATCTGGAGAAAGCCGATGGCATTAGGGCATAGATGAGGATGATGAAAGGCTGTGAAATAGTGGCCTGTCTTCTGCCTGGCATTCTGCATTGAGCAATTACCTGTGATTATTTAATATCCTACATCTGGGGTTGATGTACTGTCGAAAGCAGAGATGTAGCTTATATTCAGTAAAGCTGCAGTGTGTGTTGTTGTATAAACAACAGCTAAAAATGTGAATTTGTCTTTGAGAGATGCCCCAGATTCCTGTGCTGTTCATTTGCATTTCTTTTTTAATACTATTATTTTGAGAAAAGAAGAACCTTGACTGTTTATGCAAGGATGACATATTTGGTGGTGTCTCCTTCAAACATAAGACTGTGTTTAATATTGCAGTGTTGGACATATACATATGGCACAGTATGGTAACACACCCCACTGGCATGACTTAAGTCTGTGGTTACTGATGGTGTGCTTGGCCATGTGGTAAAGAACGATATAAATTGTTGCAAAGCTTCAGGTATAAAATGAACAGTGTCTAGATCTGCAGTAGCTTGTTTGCACTCTAACAGGCTGGCGACGGATTTCAGAATACTAATGGGCACTGGAAGTGTCAGTTAATATTCAGGCCGTGAGGATGTAGGACAGGAATCATAATTAGCTGCTTATATCCTGCACTGATATGGAAATTAAGATGTACTGGGCCATGTTGTGACAGGAAAATAAGCACAGGTAATCAGTATACAGGCCTAGTAAAATAACAGAAAGATGCTTTATCCTGATCTGCTATCAGGTGGCATCCTCTGACATTCATTGCTTTTCAGTAGACACATAAAGGCATTTGACTCCTTACTATGTACAGTACATACTGTATCTTCATTCACTTCCATTAGGAAGCTTGACAAGGCCATAATGGTTTATCAGATAATTCAAAGACTTATCCATAATTGGTGACACATTCATTTCTGCATACTGGCCCTTAACAGGCTTTGTTAGAGGAAGCCAGAGTGGTTGCCATGAATTTGTATTCTGCACTTCATCTCCAGTGGACTGGTGGGTAATGCAAACCACAGCCAGCATAATACATCATAGTTACAGTACATCTCATTTCAGCTGTGGTCCTGCAGAAGAAGACCATTGGTAATCCAGTGGATGTGTGCTCAGATAATAAAAAGACCACTAATAGGGGTTCTGTCCTGTGAAGTGTGATAGCATATTCACCCAGACTTCACCCAAAGAAGTGTATGCTGTATGCAATTCAAGTTATGTGTTCTCCGCCTCTGTAAATTGGATGCTGATTAAGAGGAGGAGAACGACGATTTAACCACTAGATCTGAGCATTTCTTCCTATGAGTCCTAGCTGTGTAGGATTAGCATATGGCTGTTTGAAAGCTGCTGAGCTCCGGCTCTCAAGATCCTGCCAGTGAATGTCTCGCTTTTCTCCATAATCATTAAAAACCACAGGGAGCTGCAGTGTTAGTTTTGGGTAATTTGAGGAACATAAAGATTATTCAGAATAACGTTTTGTGCTTATCTAAAGATAAATTTACAGCCTAAAGTGTTGTCTTTGTTTTTGTTTTTGTTTGGTAGCAACCTAAAGGCAGTGGCTTTGAGAATGTACAGTTCAAGGGTAGCCTTCAGCCATGGTTTTGATTCTAGCCCACCACTGCCTCCTAATGGTGATTTAGTTTAATGTTTGTTGATCCCATCGAATGTGGCTGATCTCTCGTGTTTCATGCTCAAAGAGGCCTACAGTACCTGACGTGCTCTGCTTTATATGGCCCTTCGGTCACTGCCAGAAAGCCTCTGTGTACATTCAGACTAATTTGTGAGAAGATTAAGCTTCATCGCTGTAGTCAGGCTTCTCACATGTTGCATTGCATTGCATGTATGCATTATTGTGAGGCAGTGAGTTGAGATATAATTACTAGAGAAAAATGTGTATGAATCCAGCAGCTGTGAGCCATGTGCTTATGAATATAATTTGGCTATGGCATCTATCCAGACTGAATGATCAGTAAGAACCACTCCTTTGTATACCAGCATGTGTGTGTGTGTGTTCAGGAAAGTGTGGCATCATATAATCTAATCCAGGGTGGGTTGACAGGGGTGGTTCATTTGGGTTAAAACAGACAGACTACTGATTGATAAAAGGTTCCAGTTGGCTTCTCTGCCAGAACATGTGACACAGAGGCTGTGCTGTGGCTTGCGAAGTCTCAGTGAATTAAGAATGGGCACAGACCAGAAAACCTTTCCGAATGAGCATCTAGCCAGCTGACACGTGGTTGTGATGGTTGTGTGTGCAAAGAGGCTTTGGCATGTGTGAGGAAAGAGATTTTCTCATACAAGAACACGTGTTCAAAAGGCCAGCTGATATATTATAATCATTACGCTCCCAGACATCCCCCTGTGTAAACAAACGAGAACTTCAGAAAGTCCACATTTATATATTCTATTATTAAACTTTATAGCAGAACTTTAGCTTATACAGGAATTTTAATCACATCAATACAGAGAAATTAGCCAGCAAGCTTAAATAATGTTAGTTATCAAATGCTAAGAAAGGAATTATGTACAAATATTTTTTTTACTGCTATTATGCATGTAAAGTTTACTGTGGGGTGAAGTGTGTGATATGCGTTTTTGAAGATCCTGCCACGATGCTGCATGCTACACAACTGAACTGATGGACAGAGGTTTAGTGTAAAGCCTGCCCACAAAGAAGTGATGGGTTCAGTTAGCACAAAGAGAGACCAGTCGGGGTGCTTGCTCTCCCTCTCTCATTCACTGCCCCTCTCCATTGTTTTCTTGCTTGATTTAAAAAAAAAAAAAAAATTCTGTGATATTGTACACAATTTCATGTCAGGGAGCTACTACCAATATGCGGGAGACTCCCAGAATTTCTGTGAGAGCTGGGATGTCTGCATTCCTATAACAAAAGCAGTTGTCATCACTTTCTTGGTAAAATTAGCAATATATAAATGTAAAAAGCACCTCAAAATTGTATGAATTTAATTACAATATTTTAGTTTATGTACATTGTCATCCCACAATTCGTGGCAGTTATTATTAATCGACTTGCTGTACATGTACAGTAGTAGTGTTGGAAGTCCCTGTTAACCTAGAGGCCTATTTGCTCCATACATTTGACCAGAGTGTGCATGAAGTGACTGTTGCAATGTCTGTTTCAGAAAGTCTAATTCTTAGGTTTATACTGAAGAGTGGATCCCTGAACTGACGGATGTTTTTCCATTTCAGATGGAGTTGTTTGAAATTTTGCAGTGGAAATGGGATACTTGTTTTTAAGTGAGGATTACTGTTTTCGTTTGCCATTATTTTCATCTCTGCTAATCCTTGGCAGGTTAAGACTTTTTTTTTGTGAAAATGCACAGCTGTGTGCTGATGGGGACAGAGTTTAAGAAGGGTTAAGAGCAAAACATTAAAGGGACATTATAAAGGTAAATTTATTTGGGTTGTGGGGATTAAAGGCACTGTAACATAAATGGAAAACAAAAAACGCCTACATTAGAGCTGACATCTTGGATACAGAGACATGTTTCCTGGCAGGACTGACATGATTGGACAATCATTATAGTTTTGTCTGTTTTATTTTGCCTGCGTGCAGCAGTCAACATTTATTTATCAGTATTTGGGGGTGTTTGCTTCATGAAGAGATGTTACTAGAGATGTTCTGTTGTCTTTTTTCCAGGGGTCCCTTTGGGCCCTAAATCTTTTGGATCACAATTTTTTAATTTCCATCTTGGCCAGAAGTGAAAGGAATTCCTTAGATGGGATTTTGTCTAAAACAATGATTTTAAGTTCCAAGTTTTTTACATACCGCCGTACAAACTGTGATGCCAATTTGAAGGTATCCCAAGAGCCACACAGGCGAAAGAAGTCCGGTGGTGATCTTTTTCAGCATGGGTATCGGGTGAGGCAAGTCCATCGTGAACACGTGGAGAAGGGAAGGCAGACTGGACTTTACCATTCACTCCGGTCCTGTTTACGCATCTCCTCCAACTGGAGTAAGAGCATCAGTGCTAGTGTGGCGTATACAAATGCATTACCTGGACATGTGCTTAGTTTATTTAGTAAGAGGAACGGACAGATTAATTACAGTTTTGTGGGATTCGGTTTTCATATAGCCATTGTCTTATATTTGCAGGTAGTAAACTGATTGCAGAGATCATCTCATTTCATATCACTTTTTGTCATAAACTGACATACAAGGCAGAGACATGAGCAAACACTCGTTCTATGGGATCAGTTGTATTATTAAAAAAAAACAACTATGTTGCAGGTGTTGCATTGTTCTTTAATCCCTAAGCAAGCTGCTCCTGTATTCAGACAGAGGCTCATGTAAAGTGGGCTACATAGTGTTTCTGCTAACCTGTTTAAATGCAGACATAATTCCAACACATCATCTAAAATAAACCGTCTTGTATTTTACATCATCATCTTGTCTGACTGAATTCTGCATTGTATGGTGATGTGCTGTGTTAAATATGCTTAAATGATGTAGATAATGTAGATAGAAATGATGTAGACAAATATGTTCCATTTACCATAAATATGGTCATGAGCTTTGGGTCATGACCGAAAGGGCAAGATCCCGGATACAGGCGGCCGAAATAAGCTTTCTCCGCAGGGTGGCCAGGCGCACCCTTAGAGATAGGGTGAGGAGCTCGGTCACTCGGGAGGAGCTCAGAGTAGAACCGCTGCTCCTCCACATTGAGAGGAGCCAGCTGAGGTATCTGAGGGCTTGGGCATCTGTTTCGGATGCCTCCTGGGCGCCTTCCTAGGGAGGTGTTCCAGGTATGTCCCAACGGGAGGAGGCCCTGGGGAAGACCCAGGACACGCTGGAGGGACTATGTCTCTCGGCTGGCCTGGGAACGCCTTGGCATTCCCCTGGAGGAGCTGGAGGAAGTGTCTGGAGAGAGGGAAGTCTGGGCATCTCTGCTTAGACTGCTGCCCCCACGACCCGGTCCCGGATAAGTGGAAGAAAGTGGAAGGATGGATAAATATTTGCACCATACTATCTGACTGAATTGCTCATACATGTTGTCTGCACTCAGCTGCCCCCCTTGTATTTCTCCTAACTTAGGAATAAGCACATGCATATAAAGCCAGTGTGAGGCTACCATCAATTGTTTGGTTTGTACTTAAATGCTTATCCCTCCCTCCATCAATGTCTTTTTCTGTTCCCACAGGTTTGAGATTCCTGAGAGCACTAAGATTGATACAATTCTCAGAAATCTTGCAGTTTTTGAACATCTTAAAAACAAGGTACGTGTGTCTTCATTCACAGAAAACACTACAGTAGCATCTTCACTGTTACCTTCAGCCCAGTAGCTACACACCTGTATGTCTAACAATGAGGCTGGTTTGAATTTGGTCCAGAAACTGCAGGAACAGTTGATTTCAAGTTCTCTGTATAATGTGACATTGCCAGAACACATGATGTGTGGAACAGCAGCAACTGCTTAATTTTATATTAAACTGAATTTCTTAATCACATTTTATGGGGTATCATACTTGTATGTTTAAGTTAATAATGATGCATGTCACGGTATGATGTAAAATATATTTTCACATTGCATATAAACACTATACTCAACTTGCATAACTGTACACAGACATAAACCACAATAAGATAGCAAAGGTTAAGCATTTGCATTATCAACCACTCCAACTATAAAAGTTATAGTGAGTCACTTCAGACTAGATCATACTGTTATTTCATGATCTCATAAATCTCAGGCTTTCTGTCATTGTGATCTGAATGTCTCTGTTTTATTGTTGTTCTTCTTCCACCCAGCAATTCCATTAAGCTGGTGAACTTGTGTTCCATCTTCATAAGCACATGGCTCACAGCTGCTGGATTCATACATTTGGTAAGTGGTTAAATGTGAAGGCCAGTGGGATTTAGAGATTAATGGGTCTATAACAAAGGTGGCGGGTAAAGTGAATATTGTGACACCCGGTGCTTTTAATTGTAAAGAATGAATTGGTAGATAGGATACTGTAAAGACATCTGTTCCACCAATCCAGCTTTTTTATCTCTCACTACTCTTTCACTACAACTCGCTTGATAGTATCTTCTAATCCCAAGTACTGATCTGATGCCAGTGCTTAATTTTCCCTAAATTTAAAATCTTTAGTTACTGTAGATAGATACTTTATTGATTCCAAGGGAAATTCCAAGTGTCCAGTAGCGACAGCAATGATTACCAAAATCACAGCACACAAAGTAAAGGAGTGTATAAAAGTATGAGACTAATATAGAAGGGGAAACATATAAACCACATGGTGGTGGTTGTTTCAAGTAATATTCCAGATCTACTGATCCAGAATGTTCACATTTATAGGGCTCATGAAAAACTTGCTATTCAACAAATAATGCTACAGACTTGCTACTAAGATCAAATTCTATCTGAAACTATGATTCAATCGGTCAATACATGCTAAATGCTAGGTTTTCATGGTCATAATCATATTATAAGGGTCAAACTATCATGGGAATATTGTTTTTAGGTGTAATGGCAATATGGGAACAGTGAGCTGCCTTGGCAGAGGTTTGCCCTCTCTGAGTGCTGTCTAGTTAACAATATAAAATGTAACATCCAATGTGATTTACCCAGTTCCAGCCTGGCCAGGAACCCCACTCCTTATGTTTCCTCTCATTATCTGCTGTCTGATTATCCAAATCAAAATGCCATAATTCTGTAAAAACAATGAAAATTGTGTGTAGAGAGTTATACATATGTACAGTAATATGCAATGTGCATTTTTAACCCTGCTCAACAACTCATCATGCATTATATTGTTTTACCACGAGATGGCAGTATAAGATCAGTATACTGTAAAGAATCTACTTTATGGCTTGAACAAAATGACTGGATAATATTGTGTCTGTTTACAAATTGGTGGGCATAGCCATGTCTAATTATCCATCCCTCACCTATTTCATTTTTAGGTGGAAAACTCAGGGGATCCTTGGGAAAATTTCTCAAATTCCCAGTCACTTTCCTATTGGGAATGTGTCTACTTGCTGATGGTGACTATGTCTACAGTGGGCTATGGGGATGTCTATGCAAGAACCACCTTGGGGCGTCTGTTTATGGTCTTCTTCATCCTCGGTGGTTTGGTAAAATTAGACTTCTTTCTCCCTTACTCCCCTTTTCCCCTCCAAACTCCCGCCTGTTCCCATTAATAGACATTAAAAAATGTTTAATGCTTTATTGTGTATACTTTATATTTTAGCATAATGCAGTATATTAGAACTTTGTTGCCTGTACCGGTAAATGTTGTTTCTTTATTGTAGTGTAGTTATATCCTTCTGTTTAACCAGCTCTATCTTGTCTGAGTACCATGTTCTCCTTTGTCCCCTTCTCTTATATGTCATTCCTGTATTTGTTTGTTTAGAGTATCAACTTTTGTCTGATAGTATTGTTACTGTTCTCTTAAAACCAGTTGCGGTTTCAGGACACCCCTCCTCTTGTGTCTTTTCCCACAATTTCAACAAACACAGGGGCAGGGTGATGAGGCTTAGGCCAGCCTGACTGTTACCATAGCAACAGTAACCTCGCCCGCTCACTCCCTCTCACCTTCCTCTGATCTAGCGTCCTGCCACTTGTACATTAATTTACACACAAGCGTGCATGGGTGGACACACCTGGGAGCACTCAGACACAGACATTCAGGCGCATACTCTGGACTCTACCTCCTTCATCTTCACTTACAAAAAATGGAGGAACAAGCCAAACAGTTAGTGTATTCTGTATTTGGGCAGCTATCACCATGCACTAATGAACTGCAGCTGTGTGGATGTGTACTCTGTTGTGGCCATGGTGATAGGTTGCGTGTTTTTCTCAGTGCTGAGAGCTCTGGAAGTCTTTAGGCCAAAGCCTCAAGCTGCTTCCTGTCAGCAGCTAAATAATGACTTTAGGCTGGAGATATTTTAAAGCCAAAAAATTGATATCAAACCCACATCATTTCCCATTATTCCTGGTAATGTATAGGTTAACTTTCCAAGCATGATTTCAGTACATATTTACAAGTACAGGGATACTTTTTTGTTTTTCTGTTTTACATGTAAGCCTTTGTCAGGGACTGTGACATTGTTAGTTGGTAAAGTTTAACACACCACTCACCTACTGTAGGATGTCAGGCTGTGAAACTTTGCAAAATGCATCCAGCTCATTTTCCAGTCCACCAAATGAGTCTTAATGTGTTTTGCAGCTGTGGACCATCAGGTAGGCCTATTCAAATCAACCTGCCAGACCATCTGTGTTTGTTGGACAAAACATGGCACATAGGTTTTTATTCTCCCTCAGCATTTAAATTTATGCTATCCAGAAAGGTTTGGGGAGATATCACAAACTGACCTTTAAAAATAGGGCTTTTTTTCAACATCAAAACATTTTTGGGGGGCATATGAAGTCCTCTCATATTTGTAGCAGATTTAATGAATTAAGGAAGTCTCTGCAGACAATAAGAGGCATATAAACTTGATTTCTGGAGCAAAGTAACATTTTTCCCCTCAGAAATCTGGATTCATCGGTTTCCCCACCACCCACTCTGTGGCATAGTAATCTCTTTTTTTTAGTCTCTTAATCTGTCTTCTATCTTCTCCTTAGGCCATGTTTGCCAGCTACGTCCCTGAAATCATAGAATTAATAGGAAACCGCAAGAAATATGGTGGTTCCTATAGTGCAGTTAATGGGAGAAAGTAAGTATTCCAAATGGGTCTGCTGTTTTTCTGTACACGGTAGAACCCTCTCTGCATGCCTTTCTTTTTTTTTTTTCTGTTCCATGCATGTAGGCCATGTTTGCTCGCTACGTGCCAGAAATTGCTGCTCTCATCCTTAATCGGAAGAAATTCGGAGGGAGTTATAACTCGACACGGGGCAGAAAGTAAGTTGAAATCCAGACAAGGTGTAGTTGTGTGACTCAGGTGCACGCCCCCTGAAGTTTTATAGTTACTGGGGTTTAGTTAACTTGACTTTTTAGAGCAGTAAAATTACACTATAACATCAAGTCACACCGTGTGACTGGAGACCTTGGCCATTAGGTCACACATGTCCATGCCCTTTACTCTCTCTCTTACTGTATCTCTCTGTCTGTTCTTGCCTGCTTCTTTCTCTGTCTACCTTTTTGTATCTGCCTCTGTCTGTCCATTACTGTCCTGAAGTTGTTTGTGCTGTTTATTTTCCATCTTTGTCCTCATTGAAACATCCTGTGTTTGGAAAATAGAGCTTTCATGACTACTGCACTTTAGACTCACAGTGGACTAACCTGTGGTGCTTCTCTGTAATACAGTATACCGGTGGCCGATATGTTGTCCCATTTCTGATTCTATTCAGACCAAGTCTCTCATTAATACCTACAGTATAGGGATAAATTATGATAATAATTCATCAAAATAAAACAGTCATGAAACCCCTACTATCCACTTTTAGGATTTTTCCCCCTTCAAGAAAATAGAAAGATTTAAACATCTGCAAGTGCATTATTATTTGTGGTCTTTATAAGCATAATCAATCTCAATGACCACTGCAGGATACAATTTCTTTTCTTGGTTCATTTTGCTTGAGTTTGTTTGGCATGTTTTGTGCAATTACTTTTCTTTAATTGCATCATTTCTGGCATGTCCTGTAAAGACCTGCAGTCTTATGGCTTTTTCATTGTTCACAGATTCTGTGAGAAAAGCCATCTTTCTGTTTTCTGTCACTGCTAGCCCATTGCATCACCAGTGCTTGACATGGCCCTGATCTTCAGTCAGCTCCCACAGCCTGAATGCTGGATGCCTTGCTCATGCTTTTGGCTTGCTTTGCCTGCTTGGTTCTTGGTGCTTGCCTGGTTCTTATATTTGTGTGGTGGTGGAGTTTGTCTCCATGCGGTCTTGTTATGTATGTATATGTGTAATTAGCCTCTCACAGCAGAGGTTCCAGTGCGCTGCATTATGTGTGACACTGTGGTCATTATACTGTTTGTGCACATTTAACCACTGCATTTATTGTGCAGTACTGTTCTTCTCCTCTCATGGCTCAAACCTTACTGATATTCAGCGCACAGATTTATTTTGACCTAAATATAGTGTGTCCAGAACAGTGGTTCTCGGTATCTACCTCTGTGCTGTCTTTGCTTTCTTACCCTGTTGCTCTTTTCCACTCGCTTCCATTGGTTTCAGTCGCTCTGTTCAGCAGTGTGGATTCTAGTGAGTCAGCAGTAGAATGGGTCTACAGAAAAAAGCCTTTGTTCGCTAATGTTCATCTGTCATTGAGAAAAGATTGATTAAATGTTATGTTTGGCCAGTAACTTCAGCCCAGACTCACAGATGGGTGTTGAGAAAAGCCCTTGTCAAAACCAAGGATAGTTTCTCCCACACACTTTATTTTCTCCTCCCACCCCCTTCCCTATCTCTCTCTGGTTATGCATACAGTGCAGACATGTGGTAATGATCAAAAAATACCCACCATACATGCAGACCCAGGGTGGCACCAGGCTCTTTGCACAGTCATTTAGATATGTATGTGTTTGGTGTTTACATTTACAGTATGGGACCAGACGGATAGACACTGGTTGTCATGTGGGTTTTGAATTGCCCCAGGGTTCAGGACATTATCATTTAGCTGCTGTCAGCACAAAAAGGTTTGGCATGGAAGTGAGATTAGGAGATTAAGTATCTGACTGATTACAGAGCTCACAAACAATGAGGTCATGATACATGGTGAACTATTTTAAACGTCACTGCTGTTTCATCTCTCTGCCTGGCTGCTGTCATTTGAAAGAGACCTTGAAGATTATTTGGAAGTGAGAGGGATTCACAGTGGATCCATACTGGATTTCTCTTTCATGCCAGTGTTGCTTATACTGTGCTCAGTGTAGCAAACACCCATGAGTGCAGTGACAGCTCTTAGCCCTTGTATACTGATATAATGATAAGTGTTGTATTCTCCTGCCACCCACTGCACTCGGGGGGTCTGTGGTTCCTATTATGGCTCTATGGTTTCCATTAGCCCCAACGTCAACAGAAGGGTTGGCATGAACACTGACTTCAACCCTGGCTGGATTCTGACATGCATCTTTGAAGGTCCTCTATAAGGGCCAGTAAATCGAGGTGTGCAGACCCAGTCTGGTGCTTGTATAATGTTGAAACATAAATCACAAAGAATCTGTGTACTATTGTGTTTCTAAAGATTACTACTAACTACTATACTGTACCTGCCTAAGGATTAGAGCAGTACCAAGTGAGTGACCTCTGTTGCAGATGTTTGAGCTCTCTGATGGTTCATTTTGTATTCAGAGCATCCTGGGACTTTCCCGGACTGCATGTTTTGTGTGCATGCTCTGTGATACCCCTTTGCATTTAATCATTGTATGCCACACTTTTTTAGTTTTTCAGTTGTTGTGGTTTTTTTCATAAAAATTTGTGCCCTTGAAGTGTTCTACTTTTTGTTTTTTTAGTTAGTTCCATAGTTTAAGCTATAATATACAATAAGGTTGACCAGAGGGGAGGTATTTTGTTCTGGAGGCCAATGTAAATGGTTGAATGAGCTATGATATCCTTTTTCTATGTCTTGTTTAACTAGGCAATGATCTTGGCATTGAATCTGATGCTACAGTTGGCACATAAAAACAGGAAAACTCAAGCAGGCCAACTTTAATGATGTCTATTAAGTGAAGTATAATACCACCATAGTATTTCTCTCTTAAAAACAAAGAGTCAAATTAGTGGTTTGATCAGGGACTAAAACAAAGTTTAATACACAAGGGAAAAAAGTTCAGCTTTGTTGATAAATCACTTATTCCGAGTGAAAGATACCACCACCATGTTTCTCCGTGTGCACATGGGTTTACCTGTGTACATGTATTTACACAGTTTGCTTGTGCTTTATTGTGTATGGGATTTATAACTTCATGTTGGCTCCTTATACACCTTATAAATCTTTATATTCTGCCCTTCGAGAAGGTCATCTAGATACTGAAAATGGGAAAAGTGATGTTTTTTTGGTCTCTTGAAATGTGAAGCATCTTGTGCCAAATATTGCTGGCTGTCCACAAAAATCTCAGCTCATCAGCCTATAAGAGCACACAGCCTTTTTGCTCAGTGCTGGCCAACCATGCAATCACGGCTGCTCATTAGAGTCTCTTAAAGGACAGAGGCGACATCTGTGAAGAACATTACGTCCTGCAACATCCACAAAATGCCATTTTCTCAATATATCTGTCATATTACTTTGCCAAGTCCACTTCAGTTCAGCCCTACCCAGTCCATCTGCTACACGGTAGGAGAACACTCAGTGATCTGGACTGTGGTTCTCATCTAATCTCAATAAGTATCTCTGTTTCTGTTAAACCTGCCAAACAGAGTCAGATTTCAGTTATGTTATATACAGTTTTGAACGTAGACTGTTAAAGGTTAATGTGTTTGCCACAGCTTCCTTCTTGTATATAACAGCATGATAATGGATTGAAGGAAATCTGTCAAAATACATCAAGTTTGATGATAAGAACTTGAAGAGTGAACAAATCTGACCACAGTTGTTTTTTTTTATTTTTTTTTATTTTAGGAAAGAGTAACCTAATACCCATAGTGTTAAGTGCAAAGCTGTCCAGTGCCCAGGCACTCAAAACTAAAGTGTTCACTTGTCTCCTGGCACATCTTGCAAAGTAGTGGATAAGGGCATTGTCATTACACAGATTGCCTTACAGGTCTCCATAGGGTATTTAGTCTGTCTGCTGAGTGTCCACACTAATCCATGTCAATATAAGGGCTGTGGTAACGTACAACTTTAACGCCTGAAGGGTTGCACGGCTTACTACAGTGCAAATGAAGTATATGGAGAATATACTGTAGAGTATCTTAAATCCACTAGGTTAATGTGACTAAGTTCTCAGGCATAACCATACTGATACTTACACTGTCAACACTGCTATTAATTTCATTTTCGGTAACAACTGCTACTACTTCCTTAAAGGAAGTGTGACAGTGCCACAAAAACATTAAAAGAGTAAGATTACTGTACCTACAACCTTAATACAAATTGTAAAAACATATTTTTATTACATACTGATACATGATTGAAATGATTTATCTCACTTCTGGGACACTAAAACCTAATATCTTTACAAGCACCACAAGTTTTATTGAGACTGTTAAGATTTTAATAACCATTCAAACTACCCAAATCACTCTCATCCCATAGGAGATATAACTATGAAGGTGACCTCTGAACCTGATCACTCTGGGCTACAGTGCAGTCAGAGGGCAACTAGGGACATAACCTTAACTCGAAAATTGTTCCAATCTAACCTTGCGCTTCCTTGCTGCTGCAATCAGCCCTGTGCACTGTCTGACTGTCTTTAGCTGTAATGCACTTCTGCATCTTGCCAGAGACCTGTCAAATACTCTGAGGCCCTGTTTAGAATTTGTGTCAACCACAGGCCTCCAAATCACTTTGAAAGTTTTTAGTAACGTTCTGTATAAAAGCACAAGCATATTGATGTACATGTCTTTGTCAACATCCATTCAGCTCACAAAGGGCTGGTTTTGGCCGAAGGGACAGTTTTTATATTGGGAACGGCTGACAGTCCAACCACTGTGGGCTCTGTGATTACATCTTACATTTTCTAAAGTGGTTCAGAGTTGAGTGTTTGATTGCACTTGTCGTGCAGAATTTAACCACTTTCATTACATGGGGGAAAATATTCACTTTTATGGCAAAAAAGATATAACTCAGTTACTTGTTTTCTTTGAAAAGATTTCTTGACATGTATATATTTTTTCAGTCTGTATTTGAGCTAGATGTTAGTGGTTTTGTGTGACTGATTATTTTTGGGAGATGTGCCAGTGTCTTCAGTGATTTATGTTGCCCACTCAAGATGATATCTTCCTCCCTTCCAGGCATATTGTGGTCTGTGGTCATATTACCCTCGAAAGTGTCTCCAACTTCCTCAAAGACTTCCTACACAAGGACAGGGATGATGTCAATGTAGAAATTGTTTTTCTCCATAAGTAAGTAATGTTTTCTTCCTCACCACATGTGGGTTAGCACTGAACGCAATGTTTGAAACAATGCTCAGTCCGCCTGTATTCGCGAGGTAGCTGTTCACGAGCTAAGTCGTCTCCTCTTTTCTCTGTGTGCTAGTATTTCCCCTAATCTTGAGCTGGAAGCCTTGTTCAAACGCCATTTTACCCAAGTAGAGTTCTACCAGGGATCTGTACTCAACCCACATGATTTGGCCCGAGTGAAGGTACAGTTGATCACTAGACTCTAAGCAGTGGAAAACAATACATATTTGGATATCAGTTTTTTCTTTTTTTTTTTGTTTCTTAAACAAAATTAAAAAAAGAAAAGGCAGTAATGATTAGTATGATGTACTGTACTGTGTTGGTACTGACTCTAGTTACAAACAGTAATTTGCTTAATTTTATATAAGAAACATACTGTTTCTCAGCCTGTGTTAATAAATATGGAGATATGCAATAATGTTAACATATCTTTGTGTTTTTGGTCCTTTACAAATAGATTGAGTCAGCAGATGCCTGCTTAATCCTAGCCAATAAATACTGTGCAGATCCAGATGCTGAAGATGCCTCCAACATCATGAGGTATTTTATCCTCTGTGCTTTGCAATCAGCAGAAACTGATCAGACATGTGTTTGTTGTTCAATGTGCCTGCCTGCTTTTCATTTTCTAGGGTCATTTCGATCAAGAACTACCATCCTAAGATCAGAATCATCACACAAATGCTACAGTATCACAATAAGGTAACACACTCTGGTGCTCCATGATACAGTGTGTGAATATTTCACGTGCTCTTGACAGCTGGTTTTTGTCTTTTGTTTTTTTTGTATGAATTGAACAAACAAGATATAGCATGTTGTTCCAACCGGTCGAGGCAGAAGGCCGTCCACCAAGAACCAGGGTCTGTCAGAGGTTTCTTCCATTAAAGGGAGTTTTTTCTCCCCACTGTCGCCAAATGCTTGTTGAAGCGGGATTTGTTGTGTTTTTTCCTCTATAATATTAATAACAGTAAGGTCTAGATCTCACTGTAAAGTGTCCTGAGATGACCTTTGTTGTGATTTGGCGCTATATAAATAAAATTGAATTTTAGGGGTGTTATCACTTATCACAGCTACGTTAGCTTTCTCACCTGTTTTCCATTCTTTATGCTTAACTAAGGAGCTGCTGGCTGTAGCTTTACCATACCGACATGAAAGTAGTATCAATCTTCTCAGCTGTCATTAAAGCTCTTCTTTCAACGCCAGCTTTCCACAAAGCAAAAAAAAAAAAAAAGTGTGTTTCCCAAAATGTCAAAGTATTTTTTTAAGAAATAAGAATAATTTGTTTTGCTTTCCGTACCTTGTGACCTTTTGTGTCGTGCTATGAAGGCTCATCTGCTGAACATTCCAAGCTGGAACTGGAAGGAGGGTGACGATGCTATCTGCCTGGCAGAGCTGAAGGCAGGCTTCATTGCCCAGAGCTGTCTGGCCCAGGGCCTGTCCACAATGCTAGCCAACCTCTTCTCCATGAGGTCGTTCATTGAGGTAACACAAAGGACAGGTTTAACTTGCCTTGTCTTATCTCTGTGACTACTTCCGAACAGACTGAAGTACAGTAATATGAATAAATAAATTCTCACATTGCAATTTAGCAAATGAGATGATTTATGCTTAGACTGGAGGTGCTTACAGTAGGATCTCTGCTGATGGATGGAGTGCATCTATTAAAAATACAGCTCGTTGCCTGGGAACGTTTGACATCATTGTCCAGAGATTGTCCATTATTGTTTTCAGTCATTCTGGCACATCATATTTTACTGTGACATTTCATATAGAATCTGTTCAGTGTTTCTGTGGCTCAAAATTGAAGAGGTGCTTGTCTCAATCAAAGAACTGTTCACATGTCATAAAGATGATGGATCAGTTTATAATGACCAGGCTGATGTTGTGTGGAGGAACGTCTGCAGACCACATTGGGACACTTTCAGAAGGGAAACTGTGCTTTTTTCTTCCTTTTTTAACCTTCACATGATACACGAGGCATTTCTGTGCTTTTTTTTTTTCAGATCAAGGAGGACACATGGCAGAAGTATTACCTGGAAGGAGTGGCTAATGAGATGTACACAGAGTATTTGTCCAGTGCCTTTGTTGGCCTCTCCTTCCCCACTGTCTGTGAGTAAGTATCACACTTTGCCTCTCTCGGCAAGCCCGCTGTAAAGTAAAGAAAAACAAAGAAAGTGTGGATGTAAGAATGTGTATTTCAGAAGAGTCTGAACACATCAAGCATCTGCTTATATCTGGCTCTTCTCTAATGTGTATGCATGTTTTACAGGCTGTGTTACGTAAAGCTGAAGCTGTTACTTATTGCCATCGAATACAAGTCTGAGCAGAGAGAAAGCAGGTTTGTATATTTGGTTTTTATTCCAGTAACATCAGGATTAACTCTGGTAATGGTGAACTACTGTGTCACTTGCTTAATAGGCAAAATTCTTTCTAAAACAATAAACACATCGCACCTTACTTAATGACACTCAGTAGCACACAAACACGCAATTAGAACGTACACATAAAGCACATATCTCTGCACATTCAAATTTCATGTTGGGTGATTCCTTAACTTGATTCTATGGTGTCCCTGTTCAGTCTGTATGATAACCACTAACTCTATGTGAGTGTCAGTCTTATCACCAATAACAACATGAAGTACTATTTTTCAGCAGTCTCAATTGCCAAATCCCACCAACCCTCCCCCATTCACCTGTGTCAAATGTTTTTTGTGTACTGGCGAGGTTGCATGGCAAATGATGGTCATTTTGATATAAGCTAAAATCAATGTTAACTAAGTTATTTGTGTAATTGTGTGCAATCCATCCTACACTAAAATTTGTTTGCGATAATTCTTGACTTAATTATTTAAAGTTAGTAAAGTTGTTGCAAATACTTTTTTTGAGAATACTTTTTACTTTTTATAATGAATTTGATGACACCACACAAAGGCATAATTTTTTGTACGCCTACAGTTCTTTTCTAGAAACTGTACTGCCATGATTTTCAGTGCCATTTGTCAAAAGGTAACTACCATTAAAATCTAACAGATTTTTAGTTAGCAATCTGAGTGCAAGGACCTCGACACTGGACAAGCATGAGATATAACTAGTGTGTCTGTACAGAATTAGGCCACATGCTGCCATGTAAGGCACACCTACTAAGTAGTCTGAGAAACTTTAGTAACAGTCATATTCTCCTCTTCTTTTATGTTCATGATAACTGTTTGATTTGAGATTTTTTCTTGTTGTTGCAGAAGCCGAAAGCGGTATGCCCTCTACCTTATCTTACTTCCAAAGTTCCACCCAATCTCCATCACTTTAAAGCTCCTGACTTTGGGAGTTTCCCCAAGGATATTTTTCCAAATGCTATCTCACAGGCCTCTTTTTCTAACTCATTTTTATGGTGTCCCTTGTGCTTAATGCACTAACTTCTTTGCAGGCAGAGAGAGAGGATAGATAAATTGGACATGTTTGTAGAAGTGCTGTTTCTTTGTCTTTGCTGTTGTCAGTGTACTAAGGCCAAACGCTCACCCTCTCCATACCTACCTCTGATTTGACCTTTTCAGTTTTGTCCTTTACCAGCCCTTTGCTTAGTTTATTTCTCTCACTTTCAGTTCTTTTTCCAGTGTTGCTCAGTTGTTACTGTACTATATGTTAGCTTTGCCAAGCTAGTTATTCCACTCATGGCGTTTTTAAATTATTACCAGAGCAGTACTTCATGATTTCTTTTGGACTCAGTGAGGCGTTGGTATACTTTTTTTTTTTTTTATTTAAAATGTGGTGTTGATAATCACTGATAACCTGTTATACTATTTAATCTTGAAATAATTTGGCTGATTATGTGCCATTGCTAGGCAGTGGCTGACATTATAGCATGTCTTTTTTTATGGTTTTAATACACCAGCAGAACTTCACCAATCTTTGTTTTCCTTTCACCTTTTCACACACTAGGAAAGGCATGGAGCTGTCAAATTTGGATGCCATTAAGTTGATCCAAACCATAGGCTACAATGTTCACAAGTGCCCCACATTTCAATTTTGCATTCCATCACCCTCTCATGTTCTCAGTGCTAAAAGTGTATTCATCTGTGCATGTACAGTATGTGTGTCTGCATATGTGTACGATTACCTTGAAAGGGAGAGTTTCCGTGTGAATGGGTGTGTGTGTGTTCATTTTTTGTGCATCTCAACCGCCATGTTCAGTCATGCTCGTACGTCTCTCGAGTAGATGTTCTTAAGTGAGGTCACTTCCTGTCAGTTTGGTGTTTGAGAAACAATCCAACTGCACAGAAGTTACTGCAACCGTCTGCATCTACGTACCTGTCCCTATACCTGTACTGCAGTGGCTATGCCTTTCTGTTTGATTCTTGTCCTCTTCATGCTGTTTAGTAACTGCATGCTATGACACTATCACATGAGGTGTTTGATGCTTGCCTTGTTGCTCAGAATATGAGGTTTCGATGCTTTTAAAGCTTCTATTCATCACTTTGCACCTGACTGAAGGAAAATGTCTTGGATTGACACAAAATCTCAGATTTGGGCAGCAATGTTTGTGGAACTGTTTTGATTTGATCTCTTTCTTTCATTTGTTTTAAGTATAGCGCATGCCAGGCTTATTGCCTGTTTACTTCTCTGGGGCCATTCAATCTCAGTGAATGCTAAATGCTATTTTATTTCTTGCAGTTTGGAAAGAAAAACTGATCTGCATGACTAGTGCAATTTGATCACAACCTGATATGTATATGGATTCAATGTCTCCCCTAATTTTTTCTTTATTTTATCCAATGTAACCTTTTCCAGAGCCCAGAGGAAAGATGTTGCGTGATAGATGGTTTTTTTTTTAGACATGCTACAGTACTTCACTTCTGGCCTGAGCCTACCCAGATAACTTATGCTTTTGAAATAGCTCAAAAGTATTCTCAGTGATCTGAATCAGGCTTGTAAGAAGGACGTTTCTAAGTCACAAATGGTCACAAATGACGTTTGCAAATGAGAAAAGAAGAATCCAACATTCATCATCTTTCATCTGGGCTCATATTTTGAAGGAGTGTGTCCCTTGAAGGTTTGTGGGTTCAGTGTTTTGATTTCTTAGTTCACACTCACACCATTGATGATTGTTGCCCACAGGTAACCATTAATGACCAGGTTGTGTGAGTGTGTGTGTGTGTGTGTGTGTGTGTGTGTGTGTGTGTGTGGGTGTGTGGGTGTGTGAGCATACAATATATGTGTGTGTTGTCTACTTTTTGTGTCAGTCTAATTAATGGGGAATGATACAGCCAGTTGCTTATTGTGCAACACTATAATTTAATAGAGCAGAGTCACTACTAATTTTTAGGGGACTTAATGCACCTTTTGCTTTACTCCAATTTTATTTTTCCTGGAACAATCCCATAGACTGTAGTAGACTCACTGAGTAGAATCAGCCTAGTGTCTGGACAAGAAAAAGAGCTGTTCATTCCCTTGCGTCTCACTGTCAGTACTAACTGAAATAACAACACTTACAGTACTCCACTTTCTCTGTACGTCAGCCATGTCTCTGTGGCCATCATAACATTTGTTCTGACTTGATGACTGTATTTGAGCACTGAGACTAAAGCCACTTCATGGCCGTATTTTTAACTCGTTCCGCTTTTGTCTACTTGTACCTCTATATCTAAAGAAAAGAATTAAAATTCAATTTGCAGTCGAGCTGTACTGTATATTCTGTCCATTCATGTGAGTATCACATTAACAAATTGCCCAAAATCACAGGATCAAGTGTGTTTATGGTAACACACAGAACACAACAGAGTGAACCAAACTCTGTCCTTTACCAGGGATTGTGTGTTGAGAGTGATGAAAAACCCTGTCCAGATAGGCACAATCAAAGTGTGTGTGTACCATTCCTCTTGATTAGCATGTCATGTGAATGAGTTGAGTGTTGTCCAGACGTTAATGAGCATGATGTGTCTATTTCTCTGATTACTCAGCATCCTCATCAACCCAGGCAACCATGTCAAGATGCAGGAGGGAACACTGGGATTCTTTATTGCCAGTGATGCCAAAGAAGTAAAGAGGTAACCTGGCCATCATGATGAACAACTGGTCACTCATTATGTAAAAGCGCAGTTATGGATTATTGTAAGTGCTAAACAATTTTACTGGATGACTTTTAGAGCATTTTTCTACTGCAAAGCTTGTCATGATGACATCACAGACCCTAAGCGGATCAAGAAGTGTGGCTGTAAACGACGTGAGTAGCTGTGCCTTTATTTTGCCCCACTGATACCACTTCTTCCCTTCCACTCTCTCCCAGACCTGTGAGTCACTTTCTCTCATTATACTTCAGGTTTTACTAGTTTGTATCCTAATAACATACCTATCAAGGTGTCATTGTTCTTCTGTACTATGACATTGTGTTTTTAAAAATAATATACTGCATGTTGTCACATCATAATACCCTTGTTTAATACAATATGGGTCCCATTTGAGCATCATTAACATCCGTTGTGATGTTGTCATCAGTCAGTATTTGTTTTGATTTATTTATTTATTCAAAATATAGGTGTGGTCATCTTTGAGCAAATTTTCTTTTTGGTTTAACAATCAAATCACTGGTTTATCTGCACAAAATGAGAACATGTAGGGAATGAAATTTACGTAAAAACCTGTGAGAAAGTTACAGTGGTCAAAATTTTAGTTTGATTTGACAGCTATACAGGCAAGAAAAAAAAATCTATAGTAAGATTTATATTTATATATTGTTTGTTTTTAGATACAAGATGTCAATGAGAACTTTTGAGAGCATCAAAACCAGCCACCTTTACCAGGATTTTTGAAGGATAAAGCCCATGGTTTTTATTTTTTGGTTATCCCAACAATTTGGATGAAATGTGTGTCTTCCTCATAGAAAATGAGACCCATCAAAGCTGCAGATGGCTGCCTCGGTTCTTTACCGGACACAAATTCCTTGTATGTAACATTATTTAATAAAGGTGATTATCCTAAAAAGTAATGGCTGTTCTTAGCCTTCTGAGCTCTTTTTTGAATATAGACAGACTTCGTGTTTTTTGTGAGGAAGAACCACGTCACCCATTGCAGCAGCGTGACTCACTGGTGTGTATTTACTAGTTTCTGCAGAACAATGGAGGTCTAGTGACAAAACCTGGTTTTAAAATAATAGATACCCACCATTTCATTTCTTTTGTCTGTGTCATCTCAATTATTCAGGCAATTCTTTGCTCTGCCAACTGCAAAAAATCAACATTTCACACTCTAGTTTCACAGTAGATAAACTGTTTAACTCCTGTTCTTAATATCTTCATGCCTCCTAACTCTGGTGATGGACGTGGCATTATGTTTTATCTCATTACAACTGTTTCCAACAAGAGAGTTGCATTTAAAAAGATGACAGTTCCATTACTGCAATGGAAATCTGTCCTCATGTTTTGTTCTCTTCTGTTGTTTTTCCCATGTTTCTTTATGACCAGTGACACACTTTTGATGTATTTCCTTCCCTGCTGCCATTGGAAAACACCACTTTATTTTAACTACTCACTGGTAGTGATTTATTGTGAGTAAAATGAAAATGGGTGTCCTATTACCTAGAGTCCAAGTGTTTTTCCTCTTCAACAAAAAGTACACTGTATCTATGTTGCATGTACCAGTGTAGCTTCTGCATCCTTCTCCTCACCTCTCATTTCTACACTGTGCTCAGACCAGAACAAACCCAAAACTGCAGAAATCAAACTCGCACCAGCATCAGGCCTCCTCCTAATTGGCCCAGTCAGTTAAAGCTCTGACTAGCTGGAAATGACAGTTAAGTAGAGTGTGACTTTATCCAATGTGATCATCAATCCAAGCTGGGTTTTGGAAGCTGATCTGCCATAAGTCATATGTCATTACCCATGATTAACTCCCTTATAATGTCACACTCCAAGAAAGTACAAAAGGAATGTAATAAAAATCTGAGATGCCGTATAGTAATCAAAGATTTAGAGGAGCTAACAAAAGGGGAAGAAATTAACAAGAACCACAGAGATTTAATTTGATGTGCTTTCTGTTAAAGGGCATTTTGTGTGTGGAAGTAGTTTAACAATAATGTCGTTGTGGGAAGCTTTTCAAACCCTCAACCAGTTAAGGTTGCCAAAACAGAATCAAAACAATCTGCTCTCCCCTTCACATCACGTCTCTGTGATCTCAGCCCCTTTCTAAACTCTGGGTCCTGGCCCAGTTTGGCCTGATGTTTCAGAGAGCATCAGTTTCTCTCAGAATTCAAATGTCACTGCACCAGTTTTTTTTTTCTTCAAATCTGGACAGTTGTTAGACCCTCTTTTTTTAAACTGCACTGGGTGAAAAGTCCACTAGCAATGCACAATATTAATTGTCATAGCATTAGATTGCCACTAGAAGGTGGTGCTGTGTCAGAGTCATGTCCAGTAATACAATACTTTAATGGTGACGTCTGTAGAGGAAACCCAAATCCCCTGAATCCTGTTCAGCAAAAATGCAAGGACCAAATGTGCACATTTCTTTGTATTGGGTAGTAATTTTAATTACAAACTGAATTTACAGTTTGACAAATTCATCACACAGATTTTGTTTTGCCATGTTTTAGTCTTTTGGGTTTCCTGTTTACGTGATATGGTGCAGTAGGTTTTGTTGAGGGCTGTAAAAAAAGAAAAAAAGTATTTGTCTTATGCGCTCTGTTACACATCCATTGCAGTAAGATACTGTGCACTTTATTGTTTAAAAGTTTATCTCCTGAGCCAGCTGTATCATTTTCCTTGCACACTTGCTGAATAAGGAAGCTTTGAGGGGGGATATATCGCAAAGGTGATCTCTTTGGGACATCCTTTGCCTTCAACATTCAGCACCCTGATAGCTTCTGTTTGAGTATGTTGTGCCTTGGTTGATTATAGGAGATGGTGACTGATCACACCCATGCAGACAGATTATCAGGGCAGCCATCATGTTGAATATTCAATTAGGAATGTCCTGAAATGGACACCTTTAAATCCTAGGCCAGAATCTGAGAATTTGTGAAGTCCGAAGTCGAAGACATTGTCAGTGTGTCTGTGTATGTGTGTCTGTATATATGTTTGCCATTGCTTCCCTTCCATGTGTCCGTAATCTACATTGTAATATATGTATACTGTGATCCAAATGCGCAAGCAAAATCTCTGAAGTTAAGAAATTTGAGCATGAACTTAATATCCTTGCTGCACCTGTCTGCCATGCCCTTAAAACTGTTTAATTACTGTGAACAGTTATCGCTGTACCTCTCCTTGTTGCTGAGATCAAAACTACATTTTCTGCATGCTTGATTACATGCTTATATGGCATATGTGCATGCCACAGGTTACACCAGTCCCTGATGCTTTCATCCCATGGGTTATGATCTGCGTTTCCCATTCTTTCCTTGGCCAGAAGGTGAAACATATTGCTTCATTCAAGGATCTTATTTTCTGATGTGACTCAGAGTCAAAGAGGCTGAAAAGTGTCTCTATAAAGGTGCCAGACAGTATTAGCCTGCTGTCTGTTTGCACCTTGGCAGTGAGAGAATGGGGACCAGGGACTGTCTCTGCCCAGAGCAATCTAGAGATGCTACTCTGGGGACTTTCACTCCCACTTCCCCCAAGGGTTCAGGGCTTCACACACACATACACAGAAAATAGATGTTCTACACAATTATGGCTTCAGGCTGGCTAGTAGTTAAGAACTTACACAGTATGTTGTGTAAGACTTCTTTCATAGCCAATCTCACCTGAACGAGGGAATCCACAGTAGTTTCCAAATGTCCAGTTTTGTAAAAAATACTGATAAACAGCCAGTATGTCATTGGTGTTTAAAGGTACAGTAACTGGTCCACTTATAGGTAGCTAGTAATAAATGTCATTTTGTCCTGGAGCCCTTGAGCGACTATTGTTTCAACATTATATGTGAAATTTGGGAAACAAAAAATGTATGATAATTCAGATGTTGAAATGTAATTGTGTTTTGCGTATTCCTTGTACTTTGTTCAGTGAGTGAGGATTTTGAAATGATGGAGAAACTATTACTACTTCGCTACTGTCAATTTTTATCCCCATTTATTGTATGGGGACACTAAATCAAGAAACAGTCTTGGCCCAGATTCTTAAGTCAGACATATGGAGAATATGAGTTAAATCTCAGTTTGTGCTTCTGAACCAGTCAGAATTAAAACTTTGACCTAAACATTATGTTTAGATGTGTTTAATACATGTATCAAATAACTGAAAATGTTAGTAAGTTAGAAGAATGACTTAGTAATTTAGCTAAAGCTAATTTAAAGTTTGCTACCATTAACTGGCATAAGCCACAGGCCATACCAGTCCAAGTCAGGCTCACTTTTGACAACAAGAAATTACAAATATTCCTGTAGGGCACTTAATCAGGTATTATACAGTGCTGTATATGCACACAGACAGTGAAGCTTCCCTTGGGGAGTGATGCAGTGAAACTGCAGGTTTGACTATGGCATGAAATAGCTAGTCTAGCCATTTAAATAGTGTGATGCCTTGGACAGATCCGCTACAGCTGCATGATGGGATACAGGTACGTGATCCACTCCTTTAGCCAAATGGATAGAGGAAGTACAAATGTATGAAACGTTGTATGAGGTTTGCTGCTGAAGACATTGCTCATGCCTCTGTCCCCTGAATGCCTTCCTCCTTCTCCCCTTCCTCCTCACCCTCCTTTCCCACTGTTATAATTTTGCCTTTTGACCTGTTACAGCCTTAGCACACAGCTTGAGCTCTCAAGAGTTTGTCAAAATAAATATGTCATACTGTTATTATTATTGGATCAACAACTTGTCCAAATTTTAGTGACCCTTTGTCTAACATGAAAATAATATTAAAAAAGAAAATCATTTAATGAATTGCCTTCCTTAAATTTTAATAAATCTCTGTGTTTCTAGGTCATTCATTAAATTTGGGACTCAAGTCTGTGGGAGCAGCTGGCTAAGGCTTGCACTTTTTTGATGAAGTTACATTCCAACTTCCCATGGATGAATTTTTCTCCTTTTGCCATTAACCTGCTGCTTTTCCTCTCCTCTCATCCCAAAACATGACTGTAGCCAAGATGTCCATCTACAAACGAATGAAACTGGCATGTTGTTTTGATTGCGGCAGTTCAGAGCAAGACTGCTCTTGCATGTCAGGCAGTGTACATAGTAACATGGACACCCTTCAGAGGGCCTACCCACTTTCCTCTGTCTCTGTTCATGATTGCGCAACCACTTTACGTGCCTGTAAGTTACACCGCCCAACACATGCTGTTACATGTCTGTGGTGTGTGCTAAGTGTGTATTGTGCCACGCAAAGGTACCATATGTGTACGTGTGCATCTAATGTTGTCTACGTGGTGTGATCTGTTTACCGTCTCCATAGTTTTTGTTGCTGTGGCTTATGTGTGTTTATCACTTTTATTTAGTGTTTTTTTATTTTGTTATTTTTGTTTAATTTATTTTTATCTATCTGAACTTTTACTTTAAATGTCCTGATTTTCTTCTTTTTTTTATCTTGGTTAAATTTTCCTGATTATTTTTAGTTATTAATAATTTCCATCTGACACTATAAGTTTTATTTCATCTGTGTAATGTGTGTGGTGGGTAATTGGTGGTGTGGCTCTGTGGTGCTGCTGTCCTGTACAGTACTGTAGATGTTAGACGCGTGACTACCGCATGCTGCATCAGTCATGCAGATGTCTGATGATAATATCACTATTGGAGCATTGGTGTTGATGTGTTTTTAACTGTTTAAGGTAAGATGTTTGTGTATCCAACAAAACAGAACATTCATTTTAATGATGTTTGTTAAATAATGTCTTTATTTTTACTTTGAATGCCTTTATGAACCTAAGGTTAACATTGTTTTTAGTTTATACAGTTTTCAGTTAAAGCAACTTTGCCTTTATTTCATGTTTTTTTTTTTTGTTTTTTTTTTACCTTTGACTTAACCTTAATGAGAACGTTTTTACCTTCACTTGAATCCCAAAGATAAGAGAAAATCACATCTGAAATCATGTTTCTAACAGTCTTGCCAAACCTTATAACTGAGATAATAATAGCAGAGATAATAAAATATATAAATTTGTTTTCTGATGACACTTGTTGAGAAAAGTAACTATTAATATCTCGAGCAATTGAAATGTGACTCTTAGGCAGTTATTAGAGGAGCATATGCAAATTTGCCCACATTTATTTGGACAGACAGACTCAATCTTCTGATCAGCTTCTGATCACGATTGTTTGAAACAGTGATACATAAGTAGTATTTCTCTCCTGCAGTCTACACTTTATGACACATACGTACTGTATAGTAGGATAGGAGAAAAATAAAATGGTGGAAGAGGACAAGAAAATATATGAGGGAAAAGGAGGCAGGAGGAGAGGAGAGATAAAACGCCACATTGAGAACAACAAAAATGTGCTGTTGGCTTGGTAAGGAACAGGAAAGAGGACTAAAGCTCATGAAGATACCCCTCCTTTCCATTTTCCTTATGAGTGGATGGGAAGTATTAAATTCTTTGTCAATTAGACATGGCAGCAATAGGCCTAGCTATCAAAGCCTTGGGTTCAGACGTACAGATCTGATTTCCTTCTCTATATTCTCGTACCATCTGC
This sequence comes from Monopterus albus, assembly GCF_001952655.1. NCBI lineage: Eukaryota > Metazoa > Chordata > Actinopteri > Synbranchiformes > Synbranchidae > Monopterus > Monopterus albus. Next base: position 2,930,762 of record NW_018127940.1, read on the forward strand.
TGACTCAGCCTAGATTAGTGTCACACGTGCCATGATGAGTTTGGTTTGGCCTCTTGTAGTTTGGCCTGCTCTGATGTCCCTCGCTACCAATTACTGGCCATTACATGGTTACTGATCTCACTTCTCCCTCAGCCCCCTGTAGGATTTCAGGAAAGCCTCCTCTGTCTTGGATTTCTTTGCCTTTTTAACTCTGACTTCATCTGAGCCAAGTGAGTTTAGTCAAGGAGTGCACTGGGCCTTGTCAGTCAGGGATTGGTGTATTTCCTTTCCCCGTTTCTTTTGTTTTTTCCACCAGACTTAGAGGATAAGACATCTTTATCCTCGATGACTTCATGTTCTTGTACATCTGAACCAGACTTTTCTAGCCCAAGTACTTGGATAATTGATTTCTTGGATGGCACTTTAGATCAAACAAATACACAAAAACCTCTTTGATCGCGGCATAAGCTTAAACCTCTGTGTTGATTTATGGACTTTACTGATGCAGTATTGTAGTAGCCATTTTAATGCACTTTGGCGATTTGATTAAATAGATGAAACCCATGTATACAAACGGCAAACTGTAGACAAATTAGCTAACTGAATGAAGGCAGTCTTATGTTACTTGGGATAAAACATAACCTCAGAAGTTGTTTTGAGGAGTTTGACTAAATTGGGTTGTTTCCCCTATATATTAACTACATATGGTGTGTCTTTGTGATGTGACCACTATCACAGTTAGCTGTGTTAGGGTTTTATAAAATGGACAGAGTGTAACGTCTGTAAAGCTGGGCTCTGGACTAGGGTTGTGGACCCAGGGCCAAGGAGGTGCTTTCAGCTAGTCCCTGACCTTCTGGACTGTGGACTGTGTGTGCGTGGATGTGTACATGTTTGTGTGTGTATGTAACAACATGCACTTCTGTCTTGATGTCTGTGCATGTGTGTGCATCTGCATCTCATTGCTGGGGACCTTATCTATCCTGACATGGAAATTATGTTTGCATTTTCATTTTCCCAGCCCTGCTGGTCTGTCACCAGACTTGCCCTGACAGCTCCTGTCCACCAGGCAAGCTTGATCCCCCCCCCGCCCCCCTATCTTTATCCTATGCCGT
>NW_018127940.1:2932062-2979145 GCF_001952655.1 Monopterus albus
TGCACCAGTACTTATATTGGTGTTCAGTACCTCCTCAGTCAAGGTCATAAACTGTAATTCCCAGATAATTAGTAGTGCTGGTGTAAGTGGAGACCTTGCTCAGCCCTCTTAAAAGAACATGTCAAGAGATTTAAATATGTAGCATTGGACATACTGTATGTTTGAACATGTCCCATTTTTAAAATTTCCATTTGTGCAAGAGATCTTTGCTCCTTGTAAAGATCATGTCTCTGTTCATTTGTGTTCTGTTAGTGCAGCCGCTTTGAGTAGCAAGTGTCTTGTGTTTTTGGTCGTCTACATGCACTCAAGTGCTGTATGTAGTTGTTGTGGCTTTATTTGTTCAGGCTCCGTGTTCATTACGATTAAATGGAAATGAGAGGCATTACATTATTGAATCTATCACTGAATATGTGTAAGCTCAACCTAAACCTAGCTCTTTTGAACATTTTAATATGATTAGCCATTAGACTGCCATTACATCTCATTACAGGTGTAGTACACTTACCTAAAAGCATGGCTCATACTCAGAATAGACAGTTGATTTCATTTACCTGTCTGCCTTTTTTGTTCTATTCTGCCATACTTTGATCACCTCCCCCACCCCCACCCCCCATTTTAATTATTTATACCTTTTATTTTTGGTTTATGTCCTCATGTATTTCACTGATAGTACTTCATCATCATTGCATCTGATTTAATTTCCATCCACTGCTCTTATGTTGATGTTCTGTATCCTAATGTGTCTGTTTCATTACATCCTTTCTCTCTCTGTGTGACCTGCCACTTGTCTTTGCATTCTCCTCAGCCAAATATAAGTATAATGGATTTGTCAGATCACGTAAGTGTCTTTCTCTGTCCTTTTCCATTCTGCTCCAGCTCTGTGTTTAGACTGTAGACCTCCCACTATGTCATGTAACCTAAATAGTACTTTAGCTTTGCTTTAGTATTTGCTTTGTTGTCCCTTATTCCTTTAGAATATATTGATGTCTTATAAAGAGACAAAGTAAACACACAATTTATAACCAGTGTTAATTTTAATGTTTACCTGAGACAGACTGTTTATTCTAACTTATTTACTTAGAATTTCAACATACTCTATGTTTACAGGAAACTAAAGTAATGAGTTCCTGTTATTGATAGTAACTGAAAAGAAATTATTTTTGTGTTCTGATAATACAGCATAGTTCCATGAAATATTCTTTTTGTATTGTGCTGCTTATAGCAGCAGATGGCGCTACAACACCAGGGATCAGTGGAAGTCAAAAAGAGGCTGGGGTCCGATTCAAAGCTGATTGCAAATTAGGTAAATCTTTGGTGAACAGTTGTTAAATGCATTACTGGTTAAGAATACATTTTAGTCTTGAAATGCTATTTGTCACCTCTAACATTTTATTTGTATATATTTTTATTTAATGTATTTGTTCTTATGAAGCATATTGAGAAGACTTTTTTGTTTTCTCTTGGAAATAGTGGCATCATCTTTGGCAAAACTAAAAGTAACTGCAAAAATCATAATATCAGTTTTATTTGAACTGTAACAACACAACACTGCATGGCCTAAAAAGCTTTTTCCTACGGTTTCAATTCAGATGAAGAACAAAGCTCGCTCATGCAGCAAACATTGTACAGGCAAAGCCAGCTTAGCTCACATACGGTACAAAAGTAAACATTTTTATTTGTTATTCCTCTGCCTCATCACCCAGTTTACATTGGATCACGGTGATCTGATAAAACATGCATGCAGGACAGTACCATCATGTGATTAGCATTTCAGAAAGGGACAGTTGCCGTCTGGGTTGTTCAGGATGTACAGTGGACCTGCCAGGGCGGGTGAGTGCTCTCTAACGCTGCATGTGTTTGACAAGGGCCAGATGAATCCAGGAGCTATCAGTGGCGCCCTGTAAATCAAGGAGGCAGCTGACGGCTGGGATAAGCGTCTGTTTATCGCCCAGGGCCACCCAAGCATGCTCTGTCCTCCAAACAACCAACCAACAACCCTTAAACCAATGGGAGGAAAAGGGTTTCACCTCTCCCAGTCAACTTTACAACCAGATATTTTACTCATCTTTTTCTGTTGCCGTCCTGCAGTTGTGTCATGGCCCACGCAATATATACAAACATATAGTACAGGTTGACTCGCAGCCTCAGTTGTGTGTGTGTGTGTTTGTTGGGATGGCTGGGTCTCATACAGCCAATGGGTTGTCACTGGACTGTGATCACTGTTAAAGTTACAGTAAAAAAATCAACATGTACTGTACTGTTGGAAAATAACACAACCCAAAATAAGTCATGTTTAATGATTGCAGGTTCTGAATTAGTAGTAAAATAAATTATTAGAAGTGAATGTACTGTGCTACAGATTATGTTGGAGATGACCAAATACCTGAATGGATCGGTCTGGCTTTAGCCAAGCTGTGTCTTTGCTTTGTTTTACCAAAAAGTGGAGCATACCTGGAAATAAAACTGAGTGGGGGTTCAAATTGGTTCATGTTTGTCACTGTGAACGTTTCAGTTAGTGTTGCAAGTAGGTAAGACATCTGGAATGAAAATTAAGCTTCCACAAGTTTTAAAAAAAATAATAAATGATTCATGCTGTTGTGAACACTAGGCAGTTCACTAACACTGTAGCTTATTTACTAGTTAATTTGTCTTAATACAGACGTTCTCACACATTTTATTCTCTATTGTTTGACAGTAATGGATGAAGTTAGACCATCTTTTCAAAACCGATCAGTTAAAACCACCAGCTGCGCTTCCACTGCCATCGCTTCAAATGCATTCCTTCCCAACACCTTGCACCCCAACCAACCCACCCACCCAGGCACTGTCAACATCCCACTTGCTATTAACTGTAAAGGAAGCCTGCGCCCTGTGGGGCTGGGGCCTAGAGGCGGCCCCTCACATCTGCGCTTCAGTATCTCAGGCCCAGGAGACATGGTGGCCAGATCCCTGGCTGAGAGTCGGTTGAACCGGGCCTGCAGTCTGCCGGTGAAATACCGCTACTACCCCAGTAATGCCATGCTGCTCGGTCACAGTAGGCACTGTAGGTTGCCCCCTCAACGGGATGCATTAGTCAGTACATGCCTGTCCCATCCCTTCATTCTGTCTTGTTTGTTGCATGAAGGTTCACTCTGCTGGAGCTGCTGCTGTTGCCCCTGCTGTTTTGCACAGATTTGCCTACTATAAAACCTGTGAATTCAGAATTGACATAGCAGAGTTGCTTATCAGTATGTATTTTCAGAAATGTTGCAGGAATCAAATCTCAGAGCTTTAGTACTCACTTTTGAGTGATGAAATAGGTACTTAAGTTTTTAATTATATGCTGTAAAACCTTTTATTACCCTGTGACTAGAAAGCAGTTCATTTTGTTGTGAGTTTAAGTGAGATGTGTTATGTTTTCCTGTTAACAAATATTAAGTTTAAACCAGGAAGAATCTGTCAAATAGTATGGCAAGGAATGCATACAGTATTTCTTAATGTGGTATTTTCAAAGTACATTAGAGAGAGAATTATTTGTAAAGTGGAAAGTGCTTGTGATATTAGCTATTCTGAATGCCCAATTGCATAAAGGAAATGTCAGAGAGTGACATTTTATTAGAAGGCAAAGTCATATTTCTTATCTTTTATTAGCAGAATTAGGTGACAGCCTACAGTGGGTGCTCAGGCAATAATGAAATTCCACATGCTTGGAATCATCACGGCTTGTGGCGTGCACATTGATTTGCACTAATATCATGCTGTGTTATTGATTTCTAACCAAAGGACTAATACGGGTTTGAAGTGATGGTACACTTGGCATTTACGCTGGGGGAGTGCCGAGTGGATAAGAGTATCTGGGTTCCTGTCTGAAAGCTCTTGAAACTCACAGACAATAGTGAAAATCAGCCTGCTGCTAGCTTGACTGAAAGTGTCAGACAAATGGGCATGGCCTCGCTCTGGTTTCTCTTTTTTGTCCTCTCTAACTGGAACTCGAGCAAAGTTTGAAAAATAGCGTTTTGTTTTCTATTTCTCAACACAGCAAAGCAGAAAACTGAACTTAAATCTGATCAAACATAATCTTAAAAGACATTGTGACTATGGCTTAGTGTTCTGCAAATGCTTAGCACCAAAGCATCAAACACAAAATAATTAAATAGTTTTACAAAATCTTATTTATTTTTCATTTGGACTTTTAAGACTAGTCCTGATGTTCTACTGGAGGAGGATGTGCATTTACTAGCTGCTTTTGATATAGTATTCATAGTCCACTAATTCATACCATGCTAGCGTGCGTGCTCACTGATCTCTTGGCATGGAGGTAGACCTGTAGAAGAACCACTGTGTGCTTTAGTGGGAACTGGAATGACGGGGTTTACATAGTTTATTAAAAAAATAAACTACCCAATCAAGATCCATCTCCATAACTTTTATTTATCTCATTGTCATTGCTTTTCCCTGTACCCCACTGACGATGACAGTCTGTACCATCACATGGCAATTAATGGTATAAGTAAGCATGGTCACTCTGATGCAGACTGCTAGAGGTCCCACTGAATACTGTATTGTATCACTGAAGGCCCAGTAAAAGTGCAGCCTTAGAAGAGCCAAATGGGGGGTTTTGAGCCTTTCATGACATTTTCAGATCGTAAATTGGTTTTTCTCCATGGTTTTCTCCTGCCTTTTTTATATTTACCATTGTCCGTTACTAATGCTTTCACTATATCTTCTCAATGGGCACTGAATTATTATTTTTTCTTTTCTTTTATTCAGTTTTTGTTTGCAATAATTGATTGATTGTTAGCTGTTTTTTTTTTTGTTTTTTTTATGTCAGATCCAGCACACTTTCCCAGTCATCTGTCTCTATTCTGACATTCTGTGCATGTGTTTGCAGTTGAAGATGAGCATCCATCAACTCTTTCACCCAAAAAAAAGCAGCGCAACGGCGGGATGCGGAACTCACCCAACTGCTCACCCAAAATGATGAGGTAAGAGATGCTGATTTTATTCTCTTTCCAGTCTTCAAACAGGGAGTGAGAGGAAGTTGAACACAAGAATGAAGGAAGGAAGGGAGGGAGGAAGGGATGGAGGGATGCGTGTGAGAGATACTTCAGAGGCGGATGCTGCTGATGGTGAGATGGTGGGAGTTTGGATGGATGGGAGGGGGCAAATTAGGGGTGGCAGGAGAAGGAGGTAAGAAACACTGTGAGAGAGGAGAAGTGCCCTGTTAGGCTCTGGCTGTATAGGATGGCATGCTGTCAACTGTTAATGACAGAGCTGAAATAATATTTCTGTCATGAAAAGCAGCTGTGAGAAGCCATGTGAAAACTCCTCTGGCTTTAAAGCCCCAGCTGTCAGCTCCTCCGGTCTGGTCCACATGTACTCCTTAAACAATGCTGGCACTAATGACACCAGCAACCAATCAGAGGGACCTGCATGGTTACTCTGCCCTCAGGCTACTCCTCTTTTGTGAGAACCCCTGTGAGTACTGTTTCTGGTACTTAAGGCCATATGTGAGATGTATCATCACAATCAAATATGAATTCGAATATTACCTTCCTTTTATCCTGTCCTGTGGAATTAAATTGCTGTTAATTGATCCAGAAAGATAAAAGGGGTAGGTTTTTGTGCTTGTCTGGCTGCGAGGTGGAGTGAGCAGCACGACAGCGTGGAAGACGCTGGGAGGCCGAGTTGTGCACATTGGGACAGGAGGATGAAGGCACGGTGAAGATCTAACACGACAGGAACACTCATAGCTCTGCCGCCTGTCTCTTAATGAGAGTGAATGTTAATGGTCATTGTCTCTATGACTTAACAGTAGGAAATTCTAAAGAGAGGGCCGTGTGGTTTTTGTCACATACACTTCTCAGTGTTGATATTTGTGCAGCGAAGGTGCAGAGTAGTACAATGTTCTGTAGCTGAATTGTGTGGGAAAATAAATAAAACTCCTAATCACCACATTCTACATTCTTGATGGAATTTAAATCTGTAAATACAAATTCCATTACACTGTATGAACAGAAAATTACATTTCTGCAAATAAGTATAATAAAAATGTACTTTAATATCTAGCATTTGGATTTGTTGATTTCTATTGTGACATGGTATATGTGGTTGTTTTATTATAGTTTTGTAGTGTACTTTCCTTATATTAGTTGAGCTTCTGTGTGTTTGTCCTGCTAGCTTCCCTTAGGCAGCATTCCTCCCACTGAACTAGTATACCAACGTGATTTTGTCCAGTATACTTGTCGGCCTCCCCCTCAGTTCTCCACAAAACAAGCACTTAATAAGCCCTCACACTTGCCAAACCATTAGCCCAACACAGAGTCATACCCTTCAGTGTAGTTTGCAACAGAGCATCATTTTAGATGCCCTTGCTCAGAGGGAAAAAACTGTTACAAAAACAACAAGACATTGGCATATTTCCAGACAACTGCATGTTTAAAAGGCTGTTTAGTTTGCCTAACTTAAAGCACAAAACCTTTTCTTCTCTTCCCTTTCTGCTTAGAAGATGGTCCCCATTTGCCATGTAATATATGCATCTTTGCTTTGATCTCAGAGTGATAATAATTCTTGCGAGTTATTTACTCAGTTTTGAAAACGCTTCAAAGCGGTGTCAAAGTTTTCTCTGCTTTAGGGATGCTTCTGTATTTGCTGGCTCTTGGGTACTGGGATGACAGGTCTTCTGTTATAGGTGTAGATTTTTTGCCAAGTCTTAGCCCTCAGCAAAACATCAAATTACCCATCACAGTCCACAGCCCCACCCCCCCGCCGCCGCAGCTGCCCCCGTCAGCATATAAAACCATATATATTAAACAGTTGTGTATAACAAGGTGTGTTTTATGCACAATGAAAAGTGATTGTTTGAGGTAGCCTTAGGGATACTTTATTCTACAAGCAAGGAGGGGGAAAACACAGAGAGCTACAGTAGCAAGAGCGAGCATACGTATCAAGTATGATTTTTTACAGGACTTGCAGCCTGAAGGCCTTTGTAAATAAATAATGATCAACAGATTGGCTGTGGGCTTTTGAAAAGCATGCCTTTGTCAGTTTGCATGATGGGGAAAATTTTCAAAGCAAGAGGCTGCCTTCGTAGTCTGACAGAGAGGGATTGGGGGAGCACGCCCATCCCCAGCTTGTGACTGCAGAGTGATACAGTGGAATAACTCAACTCTGTTTGAAATATATACTAAAGGGGAGGGGGGAGGTGGGTGAGACACTGTAGTGAGAAATATTTGTCCTATATAAAAGTGGATCTGTTAAAATACTGCATCTCACTCAGAGAAAATATCTGATGCACTGTGAACGTATTTAGAAATTTAGTGAATTGTATTTTTGGTGAGGAAGGTTCTAATAAAGGATATAATTTGCATATAACACATAGAAATTACATGTAGAAATTTGCATATTTTTGCAGTTTAGTTTGAGATTGGTTTCTCTGTATTTTTGGCATTCTAGCTGACCGAGCCTTAGTTTGGTCGTGTAGATGATATGTCACCGTGCTAACGAGCTGCATTGCCACCATGGCATTAACACCACTTCCACAAACCTTTTTGACGGGTCATGACTGATGACACACTTCCAATCGCAGAAGATGTCACAGTGTCATCCACAGTTGATATCCCTTGGGCGTGGCACTGTGGCACAGACTCACGTTTGCTTTCCCTGAGCCTTCTGGTAGGTTCAACCCGAGGCGGGGAGAAAGCAGAGGGGGGAGGAGGTGTGTGGAGCCCGTGACAGGCTGCCAGTCACACCGCTGACAACTTGGTGAAAGATAGCTGTCTTGGCAGAGAGAGGTGGAGCGGCAGCCCGCCTGCACGCGCCAGTCAGCCCCCTCTGTGGAGGCGAGCAGAGCGGAGCAGATTGAAGTGATGGGGGCTCCGTGGAGTTGATTGGCGCAACACGCGGCTCTGGATGAAAGATTCAGGCTGAGTGTAAAAGCACTAAATGCTGTCAGTGTTATTATCACCTGCACTAACTGATAGAGGAAAGAGAGTAGAGAGAGAGGGTAGCTAATTGACAGCTTTTTTTTTCTTTTTTTTTATTTTCACTTTTTCTTCTCCTGTGATGGCATGCAACCCAAATGCACACTGAGGCTGAAGGAAGAGACAACATCAGAGCCTTGTCAGTGAATGACAGTGTTGATAGAGGATAGAGAGAGTGATACTGAGAGAGATGTATGTCAAATTCTTGAGATGTTTCTCCCATATTACTCAAATGCCTGTCTTTCTGCAGTTCCCTGTTTTTGGATTCTGTATAGTGCTGCTTTAACCTAAGATTGTATTATTTGGGTAGAATTGTAAATGATTTACATTTGCAATGTTTATTGAGCAACAGCACTAAATTTTTGCAGTTTACCAGGACTAAGTGTTTAGGATGAAATTTTCTGGTTTCCCTTTAGAGGAGCTTGTGAGAACACGTCTAGTAGGATAAGTGCAAGAACAAGAGGTGGTATAACAGGACTGACAGGAGCCCTTTCATGGTCAGTGTTACACTGGATAAAACTCAGCAGCCCACTGCTGTGGATTAGCCTGTTTGGTTGTGACATGCTGTTGAAACATTAATGACCATCAGTTGGGAAAGCAAAATGTGATTGGGCAAATTCCTGAAATATTTAAAGTGTGGGCCTGTCGGAGCTTTTACTATTTGCGCTGCATGGCATAAGGAAGTGGAAGAGAGGGTAAAAGCTGGTAATTGGCCTTGTGTTGTCATGCCATTCAGTCAGTAGCACTCAAGTCATGCTATTTTCATCTGACACGCTGCGAGCAGCAGTTTTTTGATGAATAAAAAAAGACAAGAAGGAATACTGTGGTTAATGAACTTGCAGTACAATATGTAGTGCAGTAAAAACTTAAACCTTTTGAGGATGGAATGGACTTTTAATATGTTGTATGAATAGGTGGAATAGAACTCAACAAACCCCGGTTGGTTTTTCCAATTATTCATGTTATCGCATCATTCACAAGGTTGCAGTCATTGTGAAACACGGCCTATTACAAATCTGTTTATTCTGTTTTCTCAGTCGACATGATCCCCTTCTAATTCCTGGCAATGAACAAATTGAGAACATGGACATGAACGTCAAGAGGTATGACTCAACAGGGATGTTTCACTGGTCCCCATCAAAGGACATCGAAAAAGTCATCCTGGTGAGTGCGACAAGAACTTTGTCACTGCAGCTCTCTATAGTATAATAGAATATGCAAATAAATAAATAAGCAAGCAGTCTCCAGTGCAGAGGTGTCCCCTGAATATTGTAGTGCCACAATAATAATATGTTGTGAAATTTCTCTCACTGCCTCTCTGTTGTTTCAAGGTGAGTTTATTGTTTTATTTGTTTATCCATCAAGAATCTGTCAACAGCATTTCAACATACCATGCATGGGTTTGCTCTGATGTTTTTTTTACAAGGCAGTTTGTGAGCATTTAGTTTAGTGTGTAATTTGTTTAGGCAGGGTTAAACCTATTGAAGTAAAATAGAAGGTGCTGTCACCTAAACCATTTGTATATCATTTACTTTAATTAACCTACTCCATGTAAGCATATCTGTTGTTGTTTTTTTGTTGCACCAGTGCCCATGTTACTCTTATTAATTATTGGTTCACATGAGGATGAAGGATGTTCCTGCATGAGTTGGATCACCAAAAAATATTCTGGATAACCAGCAATTGGTACTGTTTAATCCACCAGATCATTCAACCAGCTTAACGTATGCACCAATTTGGCTCTCTGAGTTTTACCTTGTGAATCCAATAAACGACGACAGTTTTAGTTTCAAACCAGTTGGGATCATAGAAACATTTAGTTTACCTGCAGTGAAACACACATCAAGTTGCTGTGACTGGTGACAGATCTTGAAAGCAGAGCATTGCATAGTTGTTTTTTTCCCAACTGGAGCTTTATATACAGAAGAGGAGCTTTGTTTATTTATACCTAGATTAATACATATAGTCTTAGTCATGCGTATTGTATGTCCCTAAAATCTTACAAACTGCATTTTTTGACCTTTGAAAAAGATCATGTTTTACTTTTGTTCTGCAGAATTTCTGATTATCTAATAAGCTACTTATAAACGGAATAGTAGTTAAGCAAACTTATTTTATGTAAATGTTCCAGCCTGCAAGTAGAAAGCTTTAATGATGACTAAATACTGTATATAATTCAACTAAATACTTGACTAACAAACTATTTTGTGTGCGTTTATAGCAGTGATAAACACTGATAAACCTAGAATTTGTTACCTCATGCATATTATTCAGTTTTCTATTAACGGCACTGATTTCTGTTCTGTAACTCTGTGTTTGTCTCTGTGTGCCTCTTCCTCTCTCTCTCTCTCATTATGCTCCTCCTCATCCTTTTCTTTTTGCTCTTCTCCCTCTTCCCTCTATCCTTTTGTTCCCTGCAGACTCGAAGTGAAGCTTCTATGACCGTGCTGAGTGGCCATGTAGTGGTCTGTATATTTGGGGATGTCACGTCCGCTTTAGTGGGGCTGCGAAACTTGGTGATGCCTTTAAGAGCCAGCAACTTCCATTATCATGAGCTAAAGCCTATAGTTTTTGTGGGCTCTCTGGATTACCTGCGGAGAGAGTGGGAAACTTTACACAACTTCCCCAAGCTCTCCATCTTACCTGTGAGTGTAATCTCTATTTAGCCAATGACTCATTGACACCTTGAGTTACATGCACACTGGAAATCTTGAGAGGGTGTGTCAGTTTGATTTGATCATCCAGTTGAATGATGACTCCATGAGAGCTTAGTCAGCCTTCCTTCATCCAGAGTAGTGACACATCCTGCATATTCAGAGCCCATCACAGATGGGGTGGCTTGCTGCCTTAGAGCTTGTTAGCCCTGGCTTGACTGGTGATCAGGGAAGAATCCCAAACACAGCTTTTAGATTAGTCCATGTCTCTGATTCTCCAGTGCCCAGTTAGATCAGTGGAGTGTCATTGCCTCAAAACAAGAATACTTGCTAACTAATTTCCCACAGCTCCACGCTGCTCACTTCTTAAATTTGTTTTTCTCTCCCCCATGTCTGTCTGTTCTCTGTTTTACTTTCTCTCTCTTGTCTCTCTTGCTCTTTCCCTGAAGGGTACACCATTAAGTCGGGCAGATTTAAGGGCTGTCAACATCAACCTCTGCGACATGTGCGTAATACTGTCAGCCAATCAGAACAATATTGAAGATGCTTCACTCCAGGATAAGGAATGCATCTTGGCATCACTGAACATCAAATCTATGCAGTTTGATGACAGCATCGGGGTCTTACAGGCTAATTCCCAAGGTAAGGACTGTCCTATTAGAGTCCATGCACAGTGGTGCCCAAAGGGGACAGGTTGTGGCAGGGAGGGAAGACAGTAGTCAAAGACGGAAAAAGACCACACAGGCTGTAGTTTGTCAAGCACAAAGTCTGCTAAGTGCTCTTAATTGAAATATTCTGCAAGTTAGTCGTGTCATCTATAAACTGAATTTACTGTAATTCCCGAAGATATGTGCACACAAAACATTTTGCTGATTGCCTCATGAAGCCTTTGAAGAGTGTTTACTCCACATAATTTTCTGATGATTTCAGCCTTGTCCCTGGTAATTACATGCTGCTAAACCTCCTTGATAATACTTTTTAATGATGTAATCAACATGACTGTGTCATTTGATGTTGTTCCCCGTGATCTGGTGTCTGGCAGATCGTCTGGAACAGATTGTTGATGTTTGCAGACAAACACATGAACCTGGCATCCCATCAGGCCTCATCATCATTAAGCAGCTAGTACAAATCACCAGGCAGGCCAATTCAGCTGCTCCTCATTAGTCACAACACAACAGCAACACATGCACCTTCATATTTGAATATGTGTGTGCATATAACACACACACAGACATTCATGCCAGTGCAATTTATCCATGCACATCCATAAACAAGTAATCCTCGGTTTATGATTAGCCTGAAAGGGATGACATGCCTTGGGCTTAGTAATATTTAGTGCCACCACAGTGACTGTTGTAAATACAAATCAAAGTTGAAGGTCCAAGAGGCCATTATTTTTTTAGTGCAGAGCACTTCCACATGTTTTAGGAGAATGCCAATGCTGTTATTTCTCCAGACTTGAATGAGTGATGTGCTATCGATAGCAGTGCCACCGAGGAACAATAAGCAGGGGTAAATCTGAGAGCATGCTACTCTGGGGATCTGTAGTCACAGAAAGCCACCTCAATATGGAAGCCCACTAGCCTATATCCTCTCCCAGGGTCAATGGATGGAGTCTGTTGTCATCAATAATTGGGTCTTACATCAACCACCCATTTCAGTGATAAATACTTCACTTTAGAAAACACACATATATAGCACAGTGACATGCAATCATGCATGCACAAGGAAACACTCGCACATACCCAGACATTGCTACTGTATCATAGGTATTGCGTTGGGGATTTCTTCCTCTGAGCGATGCTTCCATTCAGATGCTGTCTGTGTAATTTAAAACAAGAGGATGCAAATAAATAAATAAACATACGCTTTCCTGGGGGAGAGCTTCTCACAGCTGCTGTAGCATGTAGTCAACCACAGAGCATAGCTGTGCCTGGGGGGCTGCAGGGATAAAGAGGGTATGTAACCCAGATCTCACTCATTGTACATTCTAGCTGAACAGACAAGGTTACAGCCTCACAGTAGCAAGACCCAGAAGAGGAGACAGTGTGTGTGATCATGCTGCTTTTCAAACTCTGGCTTCTGTATTTTGGTCAGTGATGATTTAATTTATGAAATGTTACAATGTATACCAATTATGAAATTCAAATGGAGAAAACAGCAATAATTCAATTTACACTTCATTAAGATGATCCAAACAGCAAAATTATTGTTTTTAACTCAATAATGTAATATTTAATTGTAGACAAGAGTATTTCATTTGTCATAGATGTGAATGCCATGACAAATAACAGTTTTAAGTTTACAAACATCAATTTAATAAGAAAACTGAATAGAATTACTCTCAAAATAAGGAAAACAATATGAGATGTGTGAGTCAGTAATCAGGAAGTGTTGTGTTAGGTAACAGATTGGGTGTGATCGGTCACTTATTAGCTGCTCATTAGCATCAGGCCCAGATGCTTCTTATAACCCAAACAATGGTCCACATACCTATCACCTGCAAAAGCAAACATACAGGCACTGCCAACAACAGCAAGCCGAAGCTGTCACATTTCACTTTAAGAAGATTAGGACGATCAGGGAACTAGACATGTTACACCTTCAGGGTTTGCAGTACCCTGGTTCTGTCTTAGAAAGACATACAGCTCTCTGTTTGGAGCTTACCACCCCACACTGCAACTTTTGAGCTGCTGGTAATCTAACAGGTTTTGAAAGCAGCTCAACAGTAGGCCTCACCAACAATCATTTTCTGCTGTATGCACTAAACTGTTCTTCTACAGCTCCATACAGTCTTCATGTTCACTATATTACAATAAGAGCAGTGTTTTAGGAGCAGTATCCAAACACTTGCTGTCACTCTCCAGTGGAGTAAACATCATCCTTTATGGACATCGACAAAATGATGTTTGCACTGCCTGAGCTTGCGCTCCCTGCTTGACTCAGAGTGTCAACACTGCTATTTCCAAGTTCAATAATTGGTATAACAAGAGTTATGATTATCCATGCTTCAGTTCAGTTTGTGCTTCCTGCTGTGAACTAAACTATTTGGTGTCTTTTCTCTTGCAAAAGGCTGGAATATCTCTTTTGTAATGTAAGCAGCTCATTGAGTTTCTTGACAGAAAAGGCACACACACATGCACACACGGAGGATTTGCAATCCTTTTAAAACTTTGTGACCTGAATATATTTCCTGCATTGTGTTTCCTTGGTGGTGGCACTGTAAGCTGGCATTTTGCTGTAGTCAGCACTAAATGATGGATGTCAAAACACAGTTGATGCATTATGCATATAGTAGCATTACAGATTTAAGGTGTTTACTTGTCACTTTGAGGAAATGCAAAAATGTGAAGTCATGTGAATTCATACTCCTGTCAGTTGCACTTGTATTTTGTGGTTCTGAGCCACACCATTTCCGATGAAAGGTTTTCAGGATCCACTTCACCAATTTTATCGTGACAAAATGAACAACATATAAAATTTATGTGTGCCCGTTGATAGAGGGATGTGAATGCTAAATATGTCTTAGCTGACCCCTAAAAAGCTCAGTATCCATATTGCAGTTTTTAAACCAGCTCCTTGTTCACTTAGCCTTCTCCCCTTCCTTTTTTCTGTCAGTCCACATATTTGAATGACAGAAAATGCACATCAACAATGTCATGCTGGGTATGCTGACATGCAGTATGTATAGTAGTACTGAAACAGAGTTCCAGGTCATGTCCTCATGGTTATGATGCTTCTATAGTAAAACACAGTTATGAGTCATGCAGGTGTTTTCTTGGATTTAATCCAATAAACCTTCCTGCCCTGCAAAGGCAAAATACAAGCAACAAAAGCTAAGTTTCATTATTTATCCTTATTATTGCCATAGAAATGTATCCTTTCTGAGAAGCAGCAGGTCAAATTTGCAGTGAGCGGACTACAACATGGTGCTAAAAACCAAACTGTAATAAGCTGTGTAATCTGTGGGTTGTGCGCTGCCTCCAAGACAAATGGCCAACTCGATAGCTGAAACAAGAACTAAAGTTAAAGCTAGGTCATGCTGCTTTGAAATATCTTGATTGTTCTGAAGCTGTCCTCATGGAAAATATTAGGTTTGATTCAGTTATTTCTTTTATATTGCAAAATGAAGCAGTAGCTAAATCCAGTCATCATTTGAGAAAAAACCTGGCTGAAGTCCTACTAAAGCTAAATAGCTTCAACCAGATCTCAGTAAATTCCATCACAGCTTCCTTTAAATAATGCATTTAAATGTATTAGATTGTAAATAATTTTATTAAATTGATTTCAACATGTAGAGTATAGGCAGAATTATACAGGCAGACATGTAGAGAAAGCAAACCAGTTAAATTTTATCTTTAACTAGGTATAAAACATTATTAGTTGCAGTAAAAGGACAAGAAAACTGAAAGAGCATTTTGTTGGTGCATGCTGTAATTTCCCTGAAGATTAGCCAAAGGCACAAACCAGATGCAGTATCAGTATTTTTAGGTATTATGTGTCTTCTGCAGCAATGATTTTCTGTTCCACAGTTTGCAGTCCAAGCTGAAAATTTTAAACAGCGTCACTACTCCTGTAGATACTCCTCTGCTTTTGTAGGCCAGATGAGCTCTCTTTGACTCTTTTCCTGTGTTCAGGTTTCACACCTCCTGGAATGGACAGGTCATCTCCAGACAGCAGTCCCGTACATGGCTTTGTACGCCAGGCTTCCGTCACCACTGGATCCAACATCCCCATTATCACAGAACTAGGTGAGCTGTTTCCATCAACTTCAAATACAGATGTTGCACTCCTTGCTCAGTGATCTCAGATCAACTCATTATTCATTTTCAGACATACAGAGCTGATAATCAAAACTTTAAACATCATGCTGCTACTAAAAGTTCCAACTCATTTGAGGTCAAATGGACTTGGTGTGGAATTTTTGTTCGCATTCATGGTGTCACACCTCAAGTTCATATTTATATGTGCATCATTGGATTTGACTAGTTTTTGTCAAGGGGTGATCATGTTAGCTGTAACTGAAAATCTTTGCTCTATAGACAGTGTGGACTGCTGTAACTTGATGTCAGATGGGCATTTTTAGGACTACAGCTACTGGATATCTCCTACAATTTGTCCATTAATGCACAAGGGAAACTCAGCCTGATGGAGAGGGTGAGAGAGGGAGAAAAAGAGAATATAAAGGCAGAAGGAAAAAAAAACCTGCC
Organism: Monopterus albus; assembly: GCF_001952655.1. Classification (NCBI taxonomy): domain Eukaryota; kingdom Metazoa; phylum Chordata; class Actinopteri; order Synbranchiformes; family Synbranchidae; genus Monopterus; species Monopterus albus. The sequence goes on from NW_018127940.1 coordinate 2,947,891, forward strand.
TTGGTTGCAAAATGGGTCCATTTATTAATAACAATGGCAGTGGCTGTATTCCCACTGGTGGTGGGGACTCATGAAACTTTCACATCTCTGAGGGGCCTTCTAAAGCACCAGAGACTGGCTACTCTGTCTCCCCTGACCCAATTAGGGAGCAATGGAGCATGAGGCCAGCTAAGAAAATGCCAGGAAGGGGAAGGAGCTACCTAATATTACTTATAGCCTGGCCAGCCAGTATCTGCAAAGAGGTTCTCCCATTTGAATGCTGACCTCAGATGTAATCATCAAAACTAGATGCTATCCTTGTTGGAGTTAATGGTTTTTGTCTTGGACTTGGACTCCAGTGTTGTGCCTCTGCTTGCTCCTACAGCTAATTTCACAGCTACAGCAACACTACATGCGGATGTGATAGCACTGTCCTTCAGTCAAAGGAGAAAAGGCATAAAGAGAAGCGAGTGGCTCTATGGCTCACTGGAACCATATTCTGTAATGTTCTGTTTACGGCACCAGGAGCAGATTAAAGACAATTTGAAATACAAACACGGGACTCATCTGAGTTACATGATCAATTTTGTTTGCATCACCTGTGAACTAGGTGTGTTTCTGGATAAGGCCTTGTCTATCCCTTTCATCAGTTTACCATGAAATAGATTATTGCCGTTGTAGTGGTATGGCACCACGACAGCTGTGGATTTATACTGTATCTAGTGTGGACTCTGATTCATGGTGCTTTGCTTTTAGACACTGGATAACCATGAATGTCTCAGAGAAACTCTGGAGTTGACACAAGCACTGAGAGACAGCAAAATGCCTTTATTGCAGTCTTTAAAACTGTTTCAATAATGACGCCATTCCCCCCCCCCTTCTCCACACTGTCTCATCATCATTAGCTAAACCTGGCAAACTACTGCCACTGGTTTCACTCAGTCAGGAAAACAAAAGTGGAACCAACATACAAATGATAACAGAGCTGGGTAAGCTAAGCCTTTGTCCTCTGCTGCCGTTCACTCCCTCACGCCGCCGCTCTTCTCCTCATCAGCTTGTCTTGATTTATCTGGCTGCAGTCAAGGCCCTCGCTGCTCCCATGGCTTCACTTTGAACACATTTTTATTCTTCGTTCTGGTTGAAATTGACTGTCTTGTTTTGGCCCCTTTCTAATGATTTTTTTTTCTTTTCTTTTCTTTTGGAGTATTTTTTTTTCCTCCAGTTGCGTTTGCAGAGCATCACTAGGCCTTTGATCATGCTCAGTCTGTCCTTGTGGCTGTTTTCATAGCAACTCCCACCCGCCCCTCACCAGAACTCCCCTTCTCCTCCAAACACACACACACACCACCCAGTTCACATTTTAGGCCCCGGCCTGTTTGCATCAGACCCTTGTCTCTTTGACTGACATTTCTGTTCCACAGCATACAGGAAGCCTACGAAGAAATCAGATCTCAAAAACAAAACCAAAAAAAACCCCTTGAGATCAAAACCATCTTTTAAGATATTTATTTATTTTAGAATTTATTTTCCAGTTTCTTTTTTTCCTCCTGCAGACCATATCTCCGAGACTCAGATATTGGAGGAGTCAAACAAAAACTTGCGATGCTCTTTTCTTAAGTAACGTTAGTTCAAGGATCCTGCACTGCCCACTGCTGCAGCTAGAAATACAAAAGAAAAAGACACACAGCCTATGGAGTACTTGTTGTTTTTATTCTAGCAATTATGCCGCACGTGAGACACAAAAAATATACTTATTTCATTTTGGGATTATGTTTATTTCTATAATGTTGGTTCATTTAGCAGATCTGATGCATTTTTAATCATAAAGATTAAAAAAAAGTGCGTGCCTGGCTTTATTTTGACTTTCAGGGCACATGGAAATCTTTGTGATGTATTACTCTAAAGATGATGATGTGAGAAACACATTCATCAAGCAAAACTGTCCAAAACAGCATGATTTTATAAGTGCGTGGTTTTGTCATGTGACATAGTAGCCATTGTTGAAGTCTCACTTTTTACCATATTTAATGGATACATCAAGAGAGACCTATTGTATATGGTGGTTTCCTAAGCATTCATAGTTTACTCAGGCTTTTCAGTCAACAGGATGGTCACTATCTATTGCCTGAAAATGTTTGTGTATGTGAGAATAGAGTACATATGTACTTTTGTGTTGCAGTAAAAGATACAATGGCTGTTGAGATGCTGCAGAATTGATATGACTGAATCGAGACTGGGGACTTCGACAATGGTTATCACTGTGTATGCATAATACAACTCAGTATTTTCTCCTAAAGCTGTGATTTGTCTAAATGTATGAAATTCACCCTGCATGTGATACACAGTGGGTTTATATATAAAATGTTCAAAAAATCAAAAACCCCTTTTAAACCTTCCAAACAGTTATATAGTATGTGAACCTGACTGAAACGTAGTTTAGTCGACAGTATTTTAGAGTCAAGTCAAAACCATATGAATTGTTTCTAACAGAAGTTTTATGTTGAATCTTGTGGTTAAAAATAAGTGTGGCTGCACAAATTGTAGAAGTGAGATATAATGTGCATTTAATGTTATCGCATACGCAAACCCTGGATCAAAACCTTTATTCCTGAAGCTTTTCTGTTACATTACCCTGACATATTTCATGTGTTAAATAATCAAACAAACAAAAAAAAACTTGTCTCTGAACTCTCAGGTGTGCTGGTGTATGTGTCTTTGGCTCATACTTCCTCACATTGCCTGTCTCTAACTCAGCTGTGTTTCCCCTCTTGCAGTGAACGACTCAAATGTTCAGTTCCTGGACCAAGATGATGATGATGATCCAGACACAGAGCTGTACCTCACTCAGCCCTTTGCCTGCGGCACCGCCTTCGCTGTCAGTGTGCTCGACTCCCTGATGAGCGCGGTGAGTTCTCAAACACACTGTAGGCTTGCTGTGTTGGACTGTTTTTTCAAAACCACTTTTCAACATTCAACATGTTACTACACATTTTATAGGTTTGATTTCCTCATTATTACTTGGTTAGAGAATCCTTTTAAATTTTCTGTGTGCTGTAATATACAGAGTGATATTCAGAATTTCAGAAAGAGAAAGTAAAGAGAGGTTTTTCATGGAGATGCTGTGCCCACTGGGTAACAATTGCATGTTGTTGCACTAGTAGAAACTGCAGGATGAGAAAAAGAGCTGAGTAACTTTGAAGTGATTCAGACAGGAAAGATGGACCTGATAAAACTTTAGAAGGTAGTAACCCCAACATGTGTTTTCTTTTGCTTTGTTGGTCGTCATAAATATTTCTGTTATAGTATTTCACATTCAGTTGGAAAATTTCCAAATACTCAACTTCATGATAACAAAAACAAATTTTCACAATTTTGTCAGAATTAACATTAAAGAACAGATAATATCAGACTTTAGACAGACTTTACAACTGGTTTAAATTTAAAATGCTCCCCTAGTAGAAAAAAAATGAGTTTAGATTAATTGTAAGTTAGTTCTGGCATTTCAAGTAGGCGGTACTTGGTAAATGAAGTGGTACAGTACATTGATCCCACATGCCTGCCAGCCCCACTGTCATCACTTCTCATTTTAAATATTCAGTTTTCAAGCCTTTTTAGACCTTTTAACAAAATAAGTGCTGAAGGTTGGCTTGATGCAGTGGCACAAGCTTCTTTCAACTTTTGACAATGTCATCCCTGCACTGGAGATAAGAATAAAGGAGGAGGTAGGGAAAAAGTCCTCCTCTTCTTCACCTCATTCCAACTCCCCCACCCTTTCAGTACCAACTGTGTTTTTCCCTTTGGTGTTGTGATGGCTTAATTCCAGCAGCCTTCTTGGTGAAGTGGGGTTACAAGGGCACACATAGCTGAGCTGAGCAGGGAGTAGAGCAGGCATCAGCTGTAGTCTGGCATTGGTCAAAGGTGAAGCCAGCTAATGGACAGTGCTCATCCATCATGAGACTCTGCAGGCCTGTCAGGGGCCCGGGGAGAGGAGCTGCCACTCCGGCCTGGCTGCCGAGTGACATCGCCTGTCTTCACACGCAGCAAAAGCACGTCCTGAATGGCTTGAAGGACAAGAGAACCTGACACCTGCGGAGCGCAGTCAAATTGTTGTTTCAGGAGGAAAAGCAGACAATGTACAGTGTGTAGAGTAGTTTTCACAGAGGAAAGAGTAGTGCTGTGTTGGAGTGTGTCTGTTTATTTAACATGATGATCCTGCTATGTACTAAGTACTATGATTATCAAACTGCCAGCGACCATATTTCTCTCAAATCTGCTGATTTTCATTTAATTATTTATTTAATCTCTTCAAGTTAATAAGCAAAGAGTTGGTGGATCAGCTTACAATACTATATATTATTGGACTATTGGACATATGGAATGCTAATTTAAAGTGGGTTAGAATGAAGGTTAAGCCAGAGGAATCCAGGACTATTTCAATATTAAAAGGTGTGCATTCAGATAAAAGGTTTTATATAGACGAGAAGGCAATTCCAGTCAGAAGTTTAGGTATGTGCCTGCAGTTTGGTCTTTTACCACAGCTGAGGTGATTGCCCACCAAGCTGCTGTTTAACCTGAGCAAATACAGTGCAGATACTGTTTCATGCCACATACTACATGCTTTTTGCATGGGTAAGGATAGGATTCAGGGATGTTTTGTTTTAAGGGTAGGTTAGGAATGGTGTTATTGTGGGGCTCTGAAGACTAATGATGACATGGCCTGACACCCCCCCATTTGGGGCCAAATAATTGTTAAATGTCATTTAGCTTTTATACTGAGCTCCCATTCTTTGGCACATTTAATTGTATGGATGCTGATTCAGCATCCATACTATGTTTTCCAATTATTGTCCGTACGTTTTTTGGCGCTTAACTACTTCAGCATACTTTCAGCTAGAAAAGCCATTCAGGTATCAAAATGTTCAGCTCTTCAAGGACATTCATAGTACTATTCAGAATTTTTCAAAACTTCATACACTTTAAATATTCAGCTTTATTTTGAAAATCATGCCCCATTCAAATGAATGGGAAAATTTTACTTCAGCAAACATTCAGCTATTTCAGCTATCCAAATGTTCAGCTCTTCAAGGGCATTCATGCTTTTCTTCAGAAGTTTTCCAAACTTCATACTTTTGAAATATTTAGCTTTATTTTGAAAATCTTGCCCCATTCAAATGAATGGGAAAATTCAACTTTAGCATAATTTCAGCTATCAAAATGTTCAGCTCTTCAAGGACATTCATACTTCTCTTCAGGATTTTTATAAACCTTATACTTTTTGAAATATTTAGCTTTATTTTGAAAATCTTGCCCCATTCAAGTGAATAGGGAAATTCCAATTTCAGCACACTTTCAGCTAGCAAAAAGCATTCAGGTGTCAAAATGTTCAGCATGTTCAGGGCAATCTTTCAGCAATCAGCATCCATATGCATTTTCTTCAGAAAATGCAATTTTCTAGTTGTATATTAGTGACACTTTTATATACAGTATAGTGGTACTGTATCTAGTCATGCAAATAGTTTTGTTCAGGTCTTAGATTTCTGCTTCCACCCGAAAACAAGGCAGGTGAGTGTGATTTCACTTGTTGTACTTAAAATGTCATTTTAAAGTGTGCAATAACTTTTTCCAGAATAAATAATGTAAAAAGCGTGTTGTCAACAGTTTTCATAGGGACTTTTGTATATGAAGTAGTTAGACACATTGCTGTTGAATTTTAAATATCATTTATAAGTACTGTGAACATCACATTTTCCACTCACCTCCTTTGTATTGTTTAAGCAGAAACCCCAAATATTTATAATGTTAGTGAATAAAACCAAAACTGTGTGGCAAGATAACACTAAAGATATGTGAGAAAATAAGTTGTCATTTGATGAACCAAGCCTCTAAAGCAGTTTAAAATAGAAACGGTGCACAAGAGACAGTCTTCTCTAGTCTTCCATGACCAGTCTCTTCATCTCCCAGTCACAACAGGGGCTGTGTTTTCTTCCCACCTCCCTGTTTGTGACTCCACTGGCATCTGCTTACAGATATCCCTTCTGTCATCTCCCCAGACATACTTCAACGATAATATCCTCACGCTGATTCGAACGCTAGTCACAGGAGGAGCCACACCAGAGCTGGAGGGTCTGTTGGCTGAAGAGAACGCTCTCAGAGGCGGCTACAGCACACCGCAGACACTGGCCAACAGAGACAGGTGTCGCGTCGCCCAGCTAGCCCTCTATGACGGGCCATTTGCAGACTTGGGGGTAAGTGGCTGTTTAGGTGGAGATAACATGTTTTGAAACTACCCAGCAGCACACATCTGGCTGCCTCCGCTCCTTGCGGTCCTTAATCTGATGTGAAGAACAGCGATCACGCAAAGCCAGGCCTTAGTGGGTGGAGAAGGAAGAGTGCTTTGGAGAGAACAATGAACATCAAAGAAACCAAAGAAATTCCAGGTTTATACTGAAGTAATTTTTATTTTTTTTTTGGATGAATTATAATGTATTGTGAAAACACTGCTGATTGTTATGGTCTGCATTGCCAACAGTTGGTATTCACTTGCAAGCAAAATACCCTGAGCAGTGCAGAACATTGAATTTGCAACTTATATTTATGCCATAGAGCCAGATCATCAGGCAGACCTAACGCACACTGATGGTGTCTTTGTTCTGTTGCTCATCAGGATGGCGGCTGCTACGGGGATTTATTCTGTAAAGCGCTGAAGACATACAACATGCTGTGTTTTGGAATCTACAGATTAAGAGATGCCCATCTCACTACACCGAGCCAGTGTACAAAACGGTACACTAGACATCTTCACTCTGTGCCAAAATAATATTTTGAATCAGTGTTATAGGATTTAATATACAGTAGTGTACGTGACTAATCATAGCGCTTAACATAAATCATAAAACCAAATGAGGTAGGGGAGAAATTCCTTTAAGCACAATTAAAAGGCCAAATTATATACAATAACTGCAATAAAATATAAATTATATAATAGCGCAAGTCAAGATATTGCTTAAAGGTTTAATCTATTTTATTTCATAGATTTATTGATATTGGTTCTTTAAATGTTCTAGCGATGAAGTTGTCAGTTAAGTAAACAAACCCCCATTTTTTCAGTATTTAATATATATTATTTTTCTTTCATAATATCCTGTTCTCTCCAGAAGGATTGTCAAAGTTTGAACTTTTCTATAACATTTGTTATCTGAGCAGATATGTGATCACAAACCCACCGTACGAGTTTGAGCTGGTGCCCACAGACCTGATCTTCTGCCTCATGCAGTTCGACCACAACGCAGGCCAGTCCCGGACAAGCTTGTCCCACTCCTCCCACTCCTCTCATTCCTCCAGCAAAAAGAGCTCCTCCGTCCACTCCATCCCACCCTCAAGCCGGCAGAACCGCAGCAGCAAGACCCAGGACAAACATAAGTATGTGCACTAACATGTCCTGTAGCATGTTAGTCTGCATGCTTAGTGTTTTATATTGACCTGTATTTTATAGGTGTGTGTTTGTGTTCAGGTTGTGGTGACACATGCACTGATTGTGTGCCTGTGTGATTTGTGCTCTGCATCCATGCCCGGTGTTTGTGCATTTTCTTCATAATCATCTGCATGTGGCCTTCGCTCTCACATCACAGCAATCATTACATGACATTGACTGGTAAACTCACTTTGTGGAAAGCTGGGCTCATTTATTATACGCAAAGTCTGTGGAGACTCTTTTCTTACAAATTAAGCCTGTGGCGCTATAAACAATAAAACCACTTGTTTGGATGGCACAGACTTTGTGGTTGGAAACAAGATTACAATAAACCAAATGAAGTGACATAATACAACACAGCACATTCAGTATGTTGTTTGGTCTACCTGTTGTATCTGTCTTAAAATTCAGCTGTCTAACTGTTGTGTATTGGTTATTTGTGCACATTTAGCACACATGACCATTGTCTTGATCATGAATGCAGTGTATTGTGATCTGCCTATTGTGGCTCATATTGATTATAGAGTATATTTGGCTAACTTTACTTGTACGCTGTTACTCATAAGACCATCCTTCATTAGCAGTGTTGATATTTTGTTATTCATGGTACATCTGTACAGCTTTATTGCATGTCCGTGTTGGTAGCCCTCTTTAACAGGCTCTTATTTCCTGTCCTGTCTATTATTCGTGTAAGATTAGTTCAAATTTGGTGAAAGATTTTCACCTACAAACTAATTCTCATTTTCCTCCCAAAAATATACAATTTGAATTTCCATTTTCACCTGGAAGAATAAAGTGACTCAATTTTTAAATTGTGACATTCTAAAAGCATGCAGATTTGTTACGAGAATTATCAAACTGTAGATAAGCCCTCAATGCATCTTAAATTAAGATGTATGGTATAGTTATAATACACAAGCTCTAGTTTGACTGGTAGTGATTTGTCAATTGTTTGACTGTAATGACTACTTACAGTAGATTACTTCTCTTTCTGAAGTGCAACAAGGATGAATAGAATGAGCCAAGGTATGCAAGTTAACGATTCTGCATGACTTAGCAACCTTTACGTGGGGTTTGGATCATAACTATGTCCTTTGGATATTGTTATGATGAGGGGAGTTTGTTTTATTTATTATACCTTTCAGATATTAAGCAAACCATGCCTCAGTTTAAGTTTTGCTTTCATGTAGAAAGCAAAATGTCTGCTGCTGCTTCGCCTCCTCCCTGACATGAGCAGGACCATCTCCACATTGCATGAGATTGAGACAAAACCCCCACCCCCTCCTTTGAACCTCTCAGTTTTCAGTTTGCAGTTTTTTTTTCTCCAGACAATTCCTTTCACATTGTTCCTTTCCATCACTTATCATGCCTTTTTATAATTTATTTCAACCTGAGATGGTTTGCATTGTGTGAGAGGTTTGTGTGTTTGCACATCTTCCCTCCTATTTGTGGCAGGAGCTGGTGAAATTTTAATTGTTGTAGTAATGTCAGCCAGAAGAATTTCACTCCTGGGAAAGTATCAAATTTAACTAGCCTAAACATTAGGTCACACAGCTTTGAAATAACAGAGCCTGGAGATATGATTCCATTTTAAAAAGTACTAATTACAAAAATTACAAACTTGCCTGCCACTGTACTAGTTCCACCTGTACAATTGTGTGCACTTCAATGCAACACCTCTCCCTTAACATCTGTGTTTATGAAGCTCAAAATGTTTGTTTTGGGTGAAATTGTCATAACTGTATGAATTCAATTCTAAGTTTATTATTGAGGTCATGGTTAAAGGTGGTGTTGTACTAGACTACATTATATTCTGAGGTGTCTATACAGAAGAGGGTCAAAATATTAGGAACACCTTTCTATGTAATGTTATACCAATGAAGTACGCAAGGTAGCACAAAGGGCACCCTGACTGTGGAGTGAACCCTTGACCTTCTGTACCAAAGTCAGGGATACCAACCACTGAGCTACCCAGCCTGTGTGTGCATGTATGTGTGTGCATATTTGCATTTATTTATTTATTTATTTCTCTCTCTCTCTCTCGCTCTCTCTCTCTCTCTATATATATATATATATATAAATATAAATAAATAAATAATTTAACTATTAATCAATTAGCTGTCTTAAATCAAGGCCACACATACATGCATACCGGTTTTTATGGTTTACACACATTTACACGCACTCACCCCCCCCCCACACACGCACACACATATTGGCTTTTATGGCTTACACACATGCATGCACGTTTACACACATACACACGCACCCACATGTTGGCTTTTATGGTTTACACACATGCACGCACGTTTACACACATACACACACATTTACACACATACACACGCACCCACATGTTGGCTTTTATGGCTTACACACATGCACGCACGTTTACACACATACACACACATTTACACACATACACACGCACCCACATGTTGGCTTTTATGGCTTACACACATGCACGCACGTTTACACACATACACACACATTTACACACATGCACACGCACCCACATGTTGGCTTTTATGGTTTACACACATGCATGCACGTTTACACACATACGCACACGCACACACATATTGACTTTTATGGTTTACACACATGCACGCACGTTTACACACATACACACGCACACACATATTGGCTTTTATGGTTTACACACATACACGCACATTTACACACATACACACACGTTGGCACATTTACACACACGTTGGCTTTTATGGTTTACACACATGCACCCACATAAACACGCACACACATATTGGCTTTTATGGTTTAAACACATACACACACCCTACAAACACACACACACACCCCACTTGTTTTTCCTACATCGTGAGGACTGCTCAGACACACCCACACACACATTTAAACACACAGGATAGCTCAGTGGTTAACACCACTGACTTTGGTGTGGCGGGTGTGTGTATATGTGAATGGCCAAGTAGTGTGAAAGCTATACAAATATAAGACCATTTACGTTTATGGCTCAGGAGGTAGAGCAAAAAGAAAACACGAGAACACATTATTCAGAGAACTCATCTTTATTTGTCATGACATTATTGTTTCAAATACATCAAGATTGTTTTCCCACCACTGCAGGAGAAGTTTTGGCCACTTCACAGAGTAGAAAACACTAGAGGTCTGTGCTGTTTTTGGATGTTGTAACTGCAAAACCACACAACAGGAAATAGCATTAACACCACAATATTTTACTGTTGCTAACACGTTGAATTAATCTCAATTAATCCCTCTTTAAAATGTTTCTAACATGACAAAGTGTCACCTCCATGTTGGCTGCAAAAGCACAAGTGTGTAACTAATGTGCAACAGTTCCCAAAACACAGAAAAGGGCCAGTAGCACTACAGACCAAGCATGTAGCTGCATAGCCCTGCAGACACACTGGAAGCAAACACTGTGTTGTAAATGTGTAAATTAAAAATGTAAATCAGCAAAATACTGTTTCACTAGTAAGTAACACAGAACTACGTAAGGGCAAGATCGTCTTAAATACTGTGTCATAGAAACATTCGTGTTTTTACCTACATGAAGTGCTCTGGATCTGTAACAAACCAAAGTGCTGCAAAAATAGGCAAATGAATTCAGTGAATTATGACATGGCAGCCACACGTAACAGCAGCAGGTATCAAGGCCTTTCCCTGTTTTGCTTTGCTTTTAGCCAGTGGTTCCCCTACCACTAAATTGGGGGGGGCACCCTGCCCCCCCTTGAAGGTCAAGTTAATTTTATTTTCTATAAAGCACCAGATCACAACAGTCATTTAAGGTTACCTTTCCTATAGAACAGGTCTATACCTTGTTTTTTTTATTAAATAAACTAAATAGCCCAATGTTATTTATACATCATGTTATTTCTGTCTCTACATGGTCACCCAAAGCTGTAAACCTAGGAGAAACACCGCTAACCCCAACCTTGGTGTGCACACACAGGACAGTTAAGTAGGTAATTTGACAGAACACTTGCCCTGCCGTCTTACTACAAAGGAAACAGCCCCAGATAGCTCTCCCAGAAACAGCTGGGAGACCACTTTGGGCAACATTTTAAATGGAGGCAGGCAAACGAACCAGATGGTCATACTCAAAATCAACCACTTAGTCACCACAAAGTCTTTTCTCCTGTAAAGACAATCATAATATTTCAGAACACTTCCAAAAAAGCACAGATCTCATCTTGTGGCTTGTCGAGTGTATTTTGGCATGTTCTCATTCTGGTGCACCAAGCAGCAATTTGCACAATACTGCCCAACAGTGGTCCGGTTCTCAGGGCCACTGGACCCATTCAAGATGGTATTCTCCTGACCACTAGTTGGCAGTATTGAGTCACTTTCTGCTTGGTGCAACTGAATGAGGAGATACCAAAATAAACTTGGACAAGCCACGTGAAGGTGAGATTTGTGCTTTACTGGAATTGTTTTCAAACATAGTTGTTTACTTTTACAAGAGCAAAGACTGAAGGTGCTCACTAAGTAGTTGGCTTTGCATGTGTGTCTGGTGTGTTTGCCCGCCTCCATCAAAAGTGTGAGAAAAGCTGTCTCCCAGCTGTTTCTGGGTCAGCCATCTGGGACCATCTCCTTTGTAGTAGGAGACAGTCCTGGATGGGACTAGGGCTTACTATGGTGGCAGAGACTAACAGAAAAGGGGAGAGATCCTGATCCGTCACATCACCACCACCCAGGAGCAGACCGCCAGTCGCCAAGCCCACCAACTCAACTGAAAACAAAAAAAGGACAAAACAGTTAGTGATAGCATGCAATTTGTGGGGCAATCAATTAATACCAATGGATACTTGATTAGTATGAAGAGCACTTATCTGTTCTGACTGCCAGTGTTTCACTTCAGCCTCCCCAGCAATGCACTGGAATGGACCAGCACCACAATAGTCAACTGCGGCTTGAACAGATGCACACATACCACAGCTGACCTGGAGACAAACATGAAATCACAAATGTAATGAAAATGAGAGAACTCAAAGGGACAGGCGTTATGGAAATCTCTATATAAAGTCAAGGAGATAAATAAGGGGGGGGGGGGGGGGGGGGTACGAATGTGATTGCAATAGATCCAGAGCCACAATGAGAGGTAAACCAGCACATCCAGGATAAACCAAGGGTTAACCCCAAGAGAACAGAGTATTAAAACCAGAAGACCCTAGACATAGAGCCACAACAGCAGTTCACTCAGTGAGCAGTGGCCGACCTGGAATGGGCCGCACGCTGTGGTACATAATCTGAACGGTGTCGACAAAAGTGCACAGAAACATTGAAATTACTGATAGGACCTGCACTTAAAATGAGTAGTAACGCTAACTCACATTCACCTACCCTACCAGAAGCAGGGGCACAGCCTATCAAACACAGGAGAGAAAGAGCTGCAAGGGACCAAAGCTCGGTCGCTGTCCAACAGACCAGTGACCCAGAAGAAAAGCATTACATTTAGTTACAAGCCCAGTAAAAAGCTGAATGATGTCAGCAAACTGAACCTACTGTACCTCATCAGATGCGAGCCTCAGCAGCACGATTAAGGTGAAGTCAGGTAATCTGGGACATGATAGGCTGACATTTACAGAGCCTATCAATCAACTGTTATAGGACACTGCATTTTATTAACTGTTAGACTTATAATAACACTTTTTATGGGAAAGGGTTTTGAGTGACTGTCCCATGTATCAGCTAAACTAGGCCAAAAAATAAATAAATCAGCTAAAACAGGACATAGTTCTGGAGTGAAATCAGCATGTTTCTAGGCTACCTGTGCCTTAAAATCATGAGTTACTATGCTAGCGAGTGCCACCCTGTCATATACAGACATTTTTAGTATTTTTATCATATTAAAGATGGTGCAGTGAGTACATGTCAGCCACAATAGAGCACATTAATTACACAGGCTCAAAGAGAAGCCTGAAAATAATCCACTAGAAAACAAACAAATGAGCATCACTGCAGATCCTGCAAAATATCTTATGGAGACAAAGTGATCCCACAGCCACAGAGGCCTGGATCTCCTTTGTAGAATGTGGGGCATGGTTCCCCAAGAGGTGTGGTGAAGACATTGGGATTCTAAATGATGCTGGATATGTCTGCAGAGAGTGTGTTTAGTAGGGGAAAGATTTGGGCTAAAATTGTTTAATTCATAGTATGTTTACAAATAGGAGTATCTGAAATGTGGCAGATTCCTTACAGGCCTAGTTAGCCACCGGTTTCCAATGTTTTCAATTAATGACTGTTGAACCCATACAAGCATTTAACAACTTAAAAAAACAAATGTACATGAAACGCAGTTGTTCTTCAGTTAAGATGAATTGTTTGGTGTGTTTTTAAACCCGTACTATCCATCTCATTTTTACCTGAACATGTCATCAAAGCAAGGTAGGGGTAGGTGGTGTGTTTGAAGGTCCAAAGTCTCTAAAGTCATCATTTTCTTTATATAGGTGAGATTCATAACAAGTTGAAAAGTAACACTTAAGATAGTTTTCAGGATTTTAGGTGGTTTTCTTGGTAATTTACCAAAAATGTCCCTGATTAATATACCCGACTTCACCCTCTGCATGCAGCCAGGCCCGTCTCCTGGTAGCTATAACCCATATTATGCCTGACACTCCCCGATGGCTCTCTCAGAAACAGCCGGGAGACGCTCTGCGCAAACACTACAACGGAGACACGCACACAACCTGACGCACATATATGTAAAACCAACCACTTGGTAACCAACGCTAAAGTCTCCTGCTAAGTCCTTCAAATAAAGCACAAATCTTACTTTTATGTGGCTCGTCCAGTTCTCGCTCGGTTGGGCCAAGCTGAAAGTTGCCCAATACTGCCTCAAAGTGTTGAACAAAGCCCTCTCCCCGCTGTTTCTTGGAGGATTGTCTCCCGAATGGCAGCAAGCCAGCCGTGCCACAGGCAGAGAGAACAAACGATTAGGATGCCAATACTGCCCGCTATAACCAGGCAATGAGAAGCAGCAGGGGTGCTACCTTTCAATGCTGAGGGGTTCATGGAGAGACACGATGCCTCAGTCAGCCACGCCAAGGTGCGCACCACGCCACCACGCAAACGCCAGGTTCCGGGAAAAGGCTAGAAGTGAACATCTGATCAAGCTCCAACCACCAAGATATAGCACGTAATGGGTCCGCCCAGTAACTGAAAACACAGGTGAACCAGCAAATCGGGCACGAAGATAGTTGAGTAGGGAGAGAGAGAGAGAAACCCCTCTCTGCCACATCCTGAATGCTATTTGATGATTCTACCAGAGTTAGAGATATTTAGATCACCAGTGAGTAGGCTATAGTAGGTTATGATTTTATCAAAATCAGAACAGGGTAACCAAGGACATGCTGCCTGACTGTAGAAGCCCAGATCATAGCTCACATGTAGGTCAGGGTGATTCAAATCCCCCTGACACAGCCAAACTGCTTACATATACACACAACTTTAAGAAAGTGTGTCCAGCCGTGTGCCATCGGTCATGCCATGAAAGTGGGAAGTGTGACAAATTTAAAATCTAAATTGAAGGGGAATGGTGAGTCTAAGTTTCCTCCTTGTAACCCTATGCACCTGATATGGTGGTTTGAGGCGACATCACTAAGTTCACCGTATCAGCAGCAGACTCAGGAGAGAGATGGCAGACATCTTGCTTCACCTCAGGCACAATTCTGCACATCAAATGTCTGTGCTGTAATATATGGCCCCACTTGGTGACACACAAGCAAACCCATACAAATGAATCTCTACACATGCAGTCCTGTATGTATGTGAACACACATTCACACTCACACACACACACACAAGTTTTGCTCCACATAGCAAAGTTAAAGTTTGATATTACAACTTCACCAAAAGGAAGCGACATCTTGAATGGCAGTGCAGATGCCTGTGAAGTGCTGGGAGAGAGTTTACAAACTTCTGACAGCTGGCAAACACCCTTCCCTTTCCTCAGAAATACTTAGATCTTCTCTAAAGAGACACATCCAAATCTTTCAAATTTTTTTCACTGTCAGCATGAGAGTAAATCTAACTAGGAATAGTGACTAGTGAAATGTGTAGGTTAAATAGTTGGCTCAAAGGGGCAACTCATCTATATTATAAACAGAGCTAAACTAAACAAAATAAAAACTTTTCTAGCTTATCACTAGTGGTAACAAGCCATGCAGATAGTTGTTTTCCCCTTGAGCGGAGATTTCTGGCCCCATAAAATCTGAGTGAGTAGAATTCAATTTCTGGTGCTCACACGATTGAAAAGAGATGTTTAAAATTTCAACAGCAGCATCTCTTTTGAGACAAATATGCCTATCACACAAATTTGGCTGCTGAAGTGAGCTGCTAATTTATAAAATGTGTAGACACTGTAGGTTTCTTGTGTCTTACACACCGACCAGTGTGTGTCACAGTGGCTTACGTGACACTCTGACCAGAGTGAGAGTGTGAGTCTTTGGTGAAAAGAAGTTCCACTAAAACCAGTGACAGTGTTTCTTTAGATGTGATACAGTACATAAATACTGTTCACACCACATACTAAATTCCATTCTTCACTGTAGGAAGCAGAAATGTCTCAGAGATGGATGAATAAAACCAAAACTATTTATGCTGGATACCAGGAGAACCAGTGTAATTTAGATGAACCAACCCTGTAACACTTTAGTATTTTGTTTTACAATTAAATTCTCAAAAAATGTATTGGAATTCTGACAGATCATGTCCATATACTAACTGTACTCTGCACAGTTGTACTGGAAGAGGACAACGTACCCTCATGACAACCTAAAATTGGCACAGTGCACCAGAACACAAATTCAAACTGGACCTCATGATTTGATGATAATCACAAAGAATGCCATGCAAGTCTATCACTTAAACTGAGGCAGTATGGTTGTAAATAATCCCATGTTGCATACTTTTCCCAAACTAACTCAGCCTGTTTTCTTTCTCTCTTGCCTTGTCCTCTTCAGAAAAGAAATGGTTTACAGATGAACCAGAAAATGCCTACCCACGGAACATCCAGATCAAGCCCATGAGCACTCACATGGCCAACCAAGTCAACCAATACAAATCCACTAGTAGTCTGATTCCACCAATCAGAGAAGTCGAAGATGAATGTTGAGCACCAGGTTTTCTTGCTGACTCATCAGGCATCTGTAGGCTCTTTCAAAAGAGATAAGAAGAGATCACCAGTGAAGAAGTGATGAGGATGATGACAGGGATGATGAAGACTGACACATTTCTCATCACTCATTCTTCTAATCAAGGGTTGGACAGGAACCCAAATTGGAAGGGACCTCTTATGTGTATACCTTTAATGTTACTTCCATGCTCTTGGACATTGTTTTATTTATTACTGTATCCATAGAGATGTACATAATGACAATCAAATAAGGATTGTACAGCCCCTCTCCCTTAGCACTTTTTGGAATTATTTTAAGAGTTGACAAAAAAAAGTGCTTCCTGTAATTCTTTGCAATAGTTCACCTCTTCATGTGACCAGACTCCACGGCTAAGGTGACTGGTTACTGGAGGATGAGGGTTGCAGTGATATCATTTCCCAAAGATCTGCCTAGACGCATCATGTCAAACCAGCTGGGTTCATCAGCTTCATATCGTCCGTCTGCTTCTGTTCGATTTGCACTAAAACTGAAGTTTCTTTTGACAGAACAACTAGAACCATCAGATCCACCACTCCAGTAAAATGTCTCTGAGGACATGAAGGATGGAAAAAGTGAACAAAGGAGGGAGGACTGCTTGGCTTAGGATGCATACAGTACTAATCTTGTTCTTAGGTTGTTATACACTATGTCATTGTGTAAGGTCCGCTACTTCACAGTCTACTCAACATGTTGAGTGTGAGCATTCCAGTCCTGCAGAACAAAATCATCTTCTGCTGATTTGTCTGATCATAAAGCCTATGACTCTGTTTCAAGCTCCTACCGCATGATATGTGCCTGAGACCCCTCTATAGCAGATACAGTGCAGATGATCAACCTGAATACATGAGAAGGACAAATAAATGACCTGCCTTGTCCTTCATGGATTCAGCAGCCACTGGTCCTTTTGGTGTTGCACTGGTGAGTGCTGTCATCCACCCCAGTAGTATGTGATGGTGCACAGCATGAGAGATCTTAGCTATAAAAGTGAAGGTAATGATATAAAGAAACAGTCAAAGATTCTAGAGAGTTTGGATCTCAAAAACCAAACCAAAATCCCCAACTATGATTGAGCAGAGCCAACATGAACAACAGATGCGCGCCCACCGTCAACACTTTGCCGTGACATCTGCGGCAGAATTGGGATCAGAACGAAGAGTGGTGTATGTTTTGTCTGTCACAAAAAGTTCACATCTGAGGAAATAAATGCCACATATTGCATAAAAGTGGGCATCAATGGGTCCTCCTTTGATTGGAGCAACTGCCTGGCACAGGGTTGGCACAGAGGCCATATAAACAGCTTGGATGTTCTTTGTTGCCAACCCAGATGTCACACGACTCAAAACTCTCAGGAGTTAAGTTGCTGTATTCAGTCCTCTAACATGAGGAAATGCTCAAACATAGTTGGGTGGACATGCAACAGTGCTACAGACTAAAGACAACACTGGAGAGGAGCCTGTATTTCACAGGTTTAGGCACTGATAGATCCAAATCCAGCGGTGAGATGGAGGATTGAGGTGGTAGCCTTGCACTCCGAATATGTAAACTTCATACAAATATGTAGTTGGATTTATACATTTGAACATAATTTTGTATCCATAAACATAATCAATTTCTACTTATTTTTCTAGACAAGTGAAAAGTACTTTACTGTAAGAGATAGAAAAAAACTGACTATTCTTCATTACAACTACATATCAAAGAGTTTTATGTTTGATTCTATCACCCCTTATTTCACATCATACTAAAAAGGTTCCCTTTTTAGGTCCCACCCCCCTTTAATGAACTGTATCACTCTAGAGCTAATAAAGCTTAGACTAGCTTGCATTGTGAAACCACCATCTTCAGCCTGGCAGCTTGGCTGTGTTGAATGCTTGTAGAAATGAAGTGAAGCTCACATGAGACCTCTTTTAGTTACACAGATGACCCATTACTAAACAGTGTGTCTACTTCTAACCATCCCTTACTACAAGCATGCTGATGGAAAGAAGGGTGTAAAGAAATCATGTACTGGGGGATAAATGTTGTATTTAGATGGAGAGCAGATCAGTGTAGTAACAATAATTAGAGTATCATAGAGTTGCTCCCTCTGTGTGTACAGGCCAGAACTGAACAACCTTTATTAGAAGTTTTTGACCTAAATTAGGTCCCTACTGTAGAAGGAGAGTGTGTACACCATAGCACAGTGTGCTGGTGTTTTCCATAAAATATGGTTTCAGATATGACAGGGAGATGCTGCCACTTTATTGCAGCGATTCTCCTATATAGACTGTAAAAGAAAAATTTTAAAAATGTCGGAAGATGAAAATATCGTGATAAATATGTTTGTGTAAATTCAGCCCATTATATAAACCACATTTCTTTCTCAAACAAAATGATCTGAGCTTTAATGTCCGTCTATTGGGTGTGGTGCAACTATACCGAAGCCTCATACACATTGTCCTGAAGTGAACTTTTGAACTGTGATTACATCATTGTCGCACTGTAGCAAATAGATTTCTTTTCAGAAAATATGTGAGTAAAGTGGTGAGTAAACTGTATGTATAATTGGGTCGTTAATGGCATACACGCTAGCTCAAAAAAATAAGGTACTATTAATATTTGATAATTGCAATGACTCATTATACATAGATTCGACAAACTGATTATGTTGGAAAACATGTATCTTGAAAATCAAAGATCCTTGAAAGGATACAGAGACTATTCAAATACTGTATATGACAGAAAGAAAAGTCAGGCAGAATTTGATCCAGTATATCAGCCATCACAAAGATGGAAGGTAGCACCAATTCAGCAAAGGTTATCAAAAGACAGAACATCCTTAATCTTCCTGTTTATATTACTTTGTGTTATTACAGGGTTTACATTCCATTTTGTCAGCTTGTCATTATACGTCACAATCTGTCACAACTGCTTCTTAGTTGTGTAGAGTATTTTTTTGAGGTACTTAAACATAGCATTGCTCAAAACTAAAACTTGCTGCAAACAGTCATCAACATAAATTCACAAAGTAATTTAGCATTTGTTTTCATTACGCTTGATCATTCAGGATGGCATTATTCACAACACTGGACTGAGATGTGTTTCCTTCCAACATCTTGTCATATTTTATTGTCTCTATTAGATGTTTTACGTCTTTGCGTTGTATACCTCTAAAGTTTTTAGAGTGTTTTTGAAGTGCCATGTATAGTTTAGTTGAACACGCATCCTTCAGTCATTCAGGGGCAGAAGCTCACATTGAGGGAGCTGAGTCCAACCGTTTTCCACTGTGAGAACGGTGTCTTGTACTGACATGGAGAACATCCAAGCAATCAGTGCCTCCATGCCAGTATAGTGCCAGGCAGTGCAGGAGGTCAAGAGGAGGGCCCATATTAAGTCCCACTATAGCGACAAGTGGCATTCAGGAGGCCTGAGAGGCTGCTGGGGGCACAGAGCTACGAGCCCCAGCCATCAAATCACATGTCTCTGCTGTGTGCTTGGTTACAGGTTATCACTATGGTTAGATATGGATGACTGAAAGATGCACATACTGTAGAGGCCTATGTCTGTAAGATCAAGATGTGTTGTCCACTGAACAAATCTAAAGCTATGATGCATCATATACTACTGTTACAGTATGCTGCATTATTTTTGTTAATCTATTTTTTTGCTGTAAAGGATGGAGATAACTTATTTGCTGGGAACTGTACTAGATAGAATATATAATACTGGGGATGGGAGGTGGGTCTCAAGTCTTAATACATTAAAATTGCATTCAGCAATTTTTTAAGTTGCAATTTGTTGATTTTTTCTTTTCTTTTTTTTTTGGGCTGCCTGTCAGTTCAGGAAAAATTCAGGACATTGCTCTTGTGCATCACAGATAGTTGTTGGCACATCGTCACTGCAGCAAAGAGAAGTATGACATAGCAGTTTAATTTGTTTGGATGTGTTCTAGATGTAATGGATAAATGGATTATTTGATGGTGCTGAGTTGATCTACCTGACTCTGTCAAATATAATCTGCTGATAAATATACTGTCTTGTACAAAAAGTCTGTACATAGATTGTACATGTTTTTTTTTTTTTTTTTTTTTTATACCTACAACAACAATTCCATGTAGAAATGCATTGTTAAATTGTTGAGGTTCCTCTTTTCACACCGCATATCCTTTATTTTTAAACCTTAGTAGCCTATGTCTTTGGGTTTCTAACTGCTGGTCAGACAAAATATCTCAATTCACATTTTTTGAACACTTGTTTTTATAGACTAAACAATAAATCAGTTTTTAAAAAAAGACAGTCTTCACAAATGTAAAATGTAAGTTGTAGCCCCTTTTTTTGTCCTTGGGTCCTTTTTCTTTTCAAATCTGGAACTTCTTTTTTATTCCAACTTCAAAGAACAAATTCCTCTATTATTATATTTCCTAAGTCTCAGGAATGGTGGTGGAAAATGGATAAGTAGATTTACTCAAATGTGGTACTTACTGTAATTACAAATTCAAGGCTGCTCAAGTGCTACATACATTACTGAAATGCAAATTATGAAAAAGATGAATACTGTCTATACTTAATTAATCATAACTTTTAAAAAGCCCCTTCCAATTACTTTTTTTTAAATGTCTGATATTGAAAGGTGCATTAACTAAGACTTTACATATTGTCTAATAAATCAAGCGAAAATGAGGACAGGATGGTGTCTCTCAGCTATACAACCCCCTCCATGACACTCTCCTACAGCCCTTCTGTAATTATCCATTCCAAACAGTGGCTATCAGACCGAAGAGGCCGCATTATTTTGCACAGAGAGTGTGGGACAAAGAAAGAACAAAAACCAGAGTTAACATCAGTTTGGCTTTTTAAGATGAAGAGTGTTAAAAACAGCCGACGGATTCAAATTTGATCCAGATGTGGTTTTTTCCTTCTGGATATGCAGGTATCTAAAGTTAACATGTTGGTTTTGATGACAGTGACCTGCAGTGCAGAGCCAGGACTCATTAATCAGCTAACCCTGTAGTGGCTGAAAGGTTTTCAGTAAAAATTGCAGGGCACAAGAACGCAGGGAACAGAACACAAACTGTTGATGCTAAGCTTAAGTAACAGCGCACTATTTACGCAAGGCTTTGGAGCCACAATTACATCAAACATCCTGATAAAAATCAATGCATTTGCATGTGATGTCACCACTTTACAGAGTATATACAATACATACTGTGCTGTAAAATGTCCATAGACTTGGTGCCTGACCTTGACTATCACCAGTGGAAGCCTCAGTTGAATGTATATTGTATTCTACCAATCCCCACCCTGCAGAGAGGTCGGTGACCCTGCGGTCCAAGTTACACCACCAAACCGCTTATCCATTGAGCTTGATTTACATTTACTGACATGCTATTAGCTGCTCCATCACTTTCACCTGTCAGACTGTCAATCAACAGGGATCCCACAGTGATGGGTGGGAATTGCATTCGAATCACATTCTGTCCACACTGGCTCGTATATCTCCACAGAGACGGTGACAGTGGATGAGCAAAGGACATCACAGCAGGTATCTGGCTGTTCTGTCATGGCAGTGATGTGAATGTTTGTGTATCATATTAGGGTGTGCAGCATTTCAGTGTGGATTGGGTTTACAGATACAGTTATTTCAGGGGGAAAATGATATATTGAGAAAGTAATCCTCTTTCCCCCCTGCTGGAGCCTTAACACATCTGAGCCTGGACGGTGATAAGCATGTCATTAAACAGTGCCAAAGTTAAAGGATTTTTAACCTTTATGTAATGCAGCAATTTTCCAACTGAAATAATCTGCTTCTAGATACATTGCACTAAACACTGTGTCAAGGGTACTGAGATATCTCCTGAGAATCCTTCAGACAACATGAGCAGCACCAATTCTGAGGTGTTATGATGAAGCAGCATGACTTCTCAGACAACCACTTCTCCCTCATAGCTAGAAATCAGTGGACATCTCATAAGTCTCTGGGCCCTGCCCGCTCCACCTCCTTGCTCCTCAGTTGAAGTGTGCAATTTCACACTCCGACGTCAAACAGCCAGTCAGAAGGAGAATGTATGACCCACCCTGGCATTTGTCCTCATTTCTCTCTCAAATGTGCAAACACTATTACCCTTGGGTTATCTTAAGTGGCATGGTGAAGCTTCGCAGCCTCTCCTCTCTTCTCCTTGCCAGACACACCATCAAAACACGACTAGCAGTGGGGACGTTTGTGGGGTGGGGGGGTTGAGCGGTGGGGTAAAAGACATAGTGAGTCAGAGGGGAAAAGCAAAGGAAATGGAGCAGATGTTTGTGCGGCTGTTGATTTGTGGCCTGATAAGGGTGCTACACAGGCAGCTGGAATTGATGGCTTGTTAGTGAGGACGGGCCCCTCTGTGAGATGTTTTCAAAATGATTGATTTACAATAAAGTGGCTCAGGGTGTGTGCATGCAGGCAGAACTGATGCAGATCGATCCCACTGAAATTGATTGATCAGCCATTTAGCTTGGCAGTGTGTTTACCGAACAAAACTGAGCAAGACTCTCCTCTAGGCATCTCTTCCACCATAAAGCAGAATAAAGGAGAATGCCACCTCTGGGCCTATCTCATTGCTCTGGCAGCAAAAACAAGTCATATCAGAATGCGAACCATAAAAACGTAATCATACAGTGAGAAATACTGGCATAAACGTTTACGATTGTGTACTTTATTCTGCTATCAACATGTCCTTCTGTGACTTGGAGATACTATGCCTTTAAAAATAATGACTTACCTGCTCTATGCAAGGGGAGGAATACTGTGTACCTTATCAAAGTGTCACACTGAGACTTTCAGGGGAGGGCGCAGAAATAACTAATAACAGTTGATTTCAATAAACAAGCAGCTCATTTACAGTCACACTTAAAGCTGACATTTCAGCAATTGTTATCTTCTTAGTATTACCAAGATGACAATCATACATAATGTCAAGTAGCCCTCAAGTGTTAAAGTGCATACAGTGGTCTTCGTGTTCATTTTATAAGGAGTTGTAGGGATGTATAAAGCACAAGGACAATGTTTACCATGTGACCTCTGTGACTTTTCCTCACTTTCCCACTGCCAAAACAAACCTCGCCTTTAGCCTGCTAAGGACTTAAATCATCTGTCAGATGCCTCATCCTGTTATTTGGATAATCGCCCATCATGTTCCTTATTAACAATTTTACACACTTTGTTGCAGTAAGAGGGTGTCAGAATGCCAATAATATTTACCGTCTGCTGTGCGGGCTATTCAGGGGAGACTGAGTGTTGCTGATTGCCCTGACAAAAGCTGACAGTACCCTGAACCTGAGATCCCTGCAAATCGACTCAGCAGTGTCTTCTTCCTAAGGCAGTGGGGTGTGCCTGTGGCCATCAACCAGGTGATGGAGCACCACACCATTTATATGTTAGTGCCTGAACACAAACAAAGGCAATCTTTCTCTGCGTCTTTGAACATTCACTGTCTGATAGAAGTAATTCATACAAGAAAATCCATGTCACAAAAACTCTAAGATTAGACTTGATCAGATGTAGGAGAATCACATGAAAACAGACCTTTTTAAAATGACTATCTAAGATATCTTTTACTTCATCTTCCCACTGAAAATAAACAATCTGTTTTAGATGTTATTATGGGTCATTTAGTAAATCAATGAGCTACAGCGTTTAAAATAATTTTCCCAAAGAGCTGGCAGGCAGATAAATGAAATGGCTGTCTTAGGATTATTGAGCCTTCTCAGTCAATCCATCCGGTCTGCAATGATTTCCATAACATTGATGTGAAAGACATTGACACGAATTATAGCATTTCCTTCTGACCCCTGCACAAACACACATCTGGCTACACTGCATCAAACATATCAATAACAATACGCATGGCTGCATGTGTGCATAAGAGACTGTGTTTGTGTGTGTGTGACAGAGACATAGGGAGAAAAAGAGAGATCCAAAGACTGAGCCCTGTCCCATTTCAGCCGTGATAACAGTTTCCATGACGATGAGGCATGCTCAGCGCATCAGTTTTGGCCCAAATAAACAGTGATCCTTTACGAAAACAAGAAGGTCATTACAGCAGCTTGTCAAATCAATGCCCATTGTGTCCAAGTTGATTAAGACATCTCCCCTCAACTCTGACACTCTGTCAATAGCAGCAGGCGCACAATGCAGTGGCGGGTAGGGGGATGGTGATGTCTGTGGCAGAAGGTGTGTGTGTGTGTGTGTGTGAGCTGTAGGGTGGATGTTGGAGTGGGGTATACTCCTACTCTTTTTCTCATTCTGCACACACACATACACACACCTACGCAAACACACGCACGGTACTGATGATTGGAGTGAAATACCCATCAGTCAGGGAGCCGAAGTGGACTAATGATTCCCTGTGCTGCCTATTAGAGAGACAAAAGAAAAAGTGACCTTGTAGCAGTATCATTTGAGGCTGAATTAAATTGGCAAGAGCAGCTAATCTTTACCTGGGGGCGATTAACAAAATTAAAGGAGAACAACAAAGGCACAGAGGTTGGCCTTTCTCTTTTTCTGCCTGCCACTGCCATTAGTAATTTGTGTTCAATGTCCTTTTCTGGAAAAGTTGGTGAAGCTTCCTCTTTGAGCCTGTCACTGATGGTTGGGTTTCAACAGCACTCCTCCTCCGTTTGTGGAAGGCTGCCACTCTAATTGGTGGTTTATCATGAAATCAAGATTATGTTCTCAAATCCAGCAACACGGTTGCCATGTTTCAAATCATCACGCTGATATTACTAATAATACTGTCATCCATTTGATTATTTCCTTATTTGGGCAAAACTTAAAAATTCTGCTCTGCTATCTTCAAACTGACAATGATGTCTTCATTGTAAGTTTAGTGTACAACCTTTTTGCTCATTGTGAAACAATGGGATGCTGTTGGTAGGACGTTAATTACAAGTTTAGCCTCTGCACTCGGTCTCTCAGCCTCTCTCTTCTCACAGGCTAATCAATATATTTGGAAAGACCGACAAGGTTAGGCCTATCAGCCTGAGATAAAAAGAAAATCACATTGCTAATACCTAGATGTGAAGGTTCAAGGTTGAACTTAACCCACACAAAGAAGCCAAAAAGCATAACAACCAATAAACCTTCAGCTCATGGACATTCAAACTAACTCTAGTGAGTAGGTCAATATTTTGTGCTATTGATATTAAACTTCCATATGCATGTTTGAAATGGTGAATGATTTGTTGCGAGAAAAACTGCTTTGACTGAAGTGATGCTTAACTTTCAGAACAGAAACGATTGCCTACATACAGTACAACAAAAAAATACAAATATTTAAAAATGATAAATATACATGTTTCTATACTACAGAATTTTTCAATTCAATCCAATTTTATTTTTACAGCACCAAATCACAACAAAAGCCCTTTCAGGACACTTTACTAAGTTACCTTCTAGACCTTATAAATTTCCTTTGCAATGGTATCCGCAGAGTGAAGAATAACATACTTAAAACATGAGCTCCCTACCACCGACCACCAATATAACTTCCATAAAAGCAAGAATAGCTGCAGTAAATAGCTGCTCAACTCCCGAATATTCACGATTCAAGGATTTCACTTTGTGCTAAGCCACACTATACCACAGCAAGGTGGGCTTGATCACAGTATCTTTAAAACAGCTCCAGAAAAGATCTCCCTCTCCTTTTCCTCGCGATTAATCACAGTCAGTGTGTCAAAAATCAACTGCTTCTGTCACTGTCATCAGCCAGGGCCAAGTCGAGCTGTTTGAGAGGCTGCCCTCCAGAGGACCCATAGGATTAGAGTGCTGCTACCACTGAGTCTCACACGCCCCCCTCAGATCACACCACGCTGGGGCTCAGGTGAATTTATATGAAATGTATGAACACTGTTTACAGTTCAAAGATGTTCATCTCTTTAAATTTCAATTTCTGCATCCATTAGGCTTCCCACGGTGATCAAGTACAGTACGACAATCACATACTGCAGCAGTAAATTGCCCAAAAGACTGTGATATCATTGATTCTGTAAATACACATCACTTGGTTCTATGCAGAGTACACTGTTTAAGCATTCTGTTGTACCTTAAAGGAATCTTACAGAGCGGCCCATCTGTCTCTCCTGAGGGCTTTTTCTGGTTCTTTCCCATGTCCAGTGATCATATAATCACACATGCATGTGGGCGCATGCACACACAGCATTTCCACCCTTATGATCTGGTAGAGAAAACAAGTAAATGCCAATATTTCCAGGAATTTCTTTTGAAATGTTTGAGTGTTGAAGTCAAGCATGTAAAACCAGTGGCTGATGCCTTTTGTCAGGTTAAGTATTGCTGTAGGGCCTTAAAGTGTGAACATTAAAATGCAAACATTACACGGCCTCTGCTATATCAGTCAGTGTAATTATCGTATGTTCTCTGCCAGATGAACATGGTTGTTGTTTTAATGATGTAGCTGAAGTATAAAGGAGAAATTGCCTGCTTTTCTTCATCTGATAAAGTGCAGCCATCAGAACGTACTGTATTTTAGAGACTCTTTCAGTAACATCTAACACATAACAATCAGCAACAAAGTCAAAATTTCACTCAAAAATTGCATCAAACAACTTTTCACTTCAAAACACAAACAAAATATAAACATGTTGCATTGTTGTCATATAATATTTAGCACTGACACTGACAATAATTAATATTCATGAGACCGTGACTTTGCAGCCCCTCAGGATGGTTAAATTAATTATGCTAACAGGGTCATTTAACTGCCTTATTCAAAGCAAGCACTCTTGTGCAATAAATGACACAATAATTACACACACAATCTAACAAGAGGACTGGGACAAGTGAAGGAGTGACATACTCATCTCCATAAAATACAAAGAACACATTTACACACATGCAAGTACACACACACACAACAAACAAAAACTGATGTAAAATCCATACAGGAAAGATGAAAGAACAACAGAAACCAGCTAAAGGTTTTACATCTGCTGCAGCTTTTCTCTCTGTGAGTAGTAAATATGATTTGTTACCCAGAGTTATTATTTAGCGTTATTCATCTTCTCTGTCAGCGCACACAGAGGGGGTAATAGAAATGCCAGCAAGGTGGCTGATTTACTTAGTAAAATTTTCATCTCAAGGTTTGTAAGGCATGATTGGAGTCTGTAAGAGTAGCGGGAAATCATGCATTATGTAGACGAATCTGACATGACCTTGAGACTTCTCAGCACAGACTATATATTACCATCAGAGCGACCTTCCATCCTGAAGATACATCTGATGTGTTTAAGGCTGTTTTACAATGCATTAGTAGGGCTTTACATATGCTGAGCTCACTTTATTTGCTCATACATTTCACAGGAAGAGTTTAGTGTCAGGCTGATGGGGGACAATTCACAGCGACTGAGTCACTTGTCGAGACAAATGAGCCCATGAAAACAGGCTGGGATGGTGGATAATAAGCTTTTCAAACCAAATTCTCACTTTCCCCCCCTTCTTTTTATTTCCTTCAAATATCCATCACATTTACTACTCAGTGAACCCTTGCTGATTCCAGCTCATCACATTTTCTTGCCTGGTGCAACTGATTGACCTGCATCTTGAAAACAGACCATGGATATAATTTTTCCCACCAAGTGATGGGATGCTAGGATCAATATTCTCACTGCTGGTTAAGCTTTTGCAGTCTTTAGAATATCAGTTCCAATTGATCTCTCTCACATAATTATCTGCATTTTCAAGTAATTTTTTTCCTCTGTTGTACATGCCAATGACATTTCAAATGCCTCATGTTCTTGCTATATGGCCCATTGAAAAGGGCATGAAACGGATTCATTAGCATGTTACATTTATTGTCCATGTCTCCTGCTTTTTACTTTTCAACCCGTTATAAACGTGTGGAGAGTGAGGCCATGTTTTATTTCCATATGAAAAGCCCCTATAATTATTGGGGGTGGGGGGTGAAGACGGTTGTTCCCCTTATCAGAGGAAATGATAAGGGACTACCAGGCCCTGTGAAAGAACAGAGTCCATTTTGATATAATTGGCAGCGGAATTATTTATGACATTAATTGCCACATTATCGACTGGCTGTCAGCTCCTGTGTCAGTCTGTCCATCTTTCTTAGCAGAAAGAGCCAGTTCAGCCTGGTGCCCGCTGACAAGCTAATTACTACGGCACAAGCCTGAATGACAAATGTTACTCATCTAGATGGGGCCCGGAAATAAGGGCCACTTTCCACCCTTCAGATTCTCTGGATCAAGTGAGACAGCAGTATGCTGCCAAATGTCTTCAGGTGCAGGAGAGAAAGAGTTTGTATGTTAGACTGACAGAGAGAGAGAGAAAGAGAGAGAGAGAGAGAGAGAAACAGAAGCAGAGAGGGTGACAGAGATTTCTAGAGCCAGGGGAATAGCTGAATCTCAATCTCACCCCATCCTGTTTGCTGCTCTGCTATCAGTGGCCAGTTGTCACTCATAAAGACAAGTCCTTTTTTCCCTTCCTCTGCCTTCTTGTAAATTTGCATTAGTTCATGCCAGTCAGTCATCAGGCTGGGGGTTGATACATAGTGACGGGGTGATTGGTTTGTTTGACAGCGAATCACACACTGGTGTGCCTTTTGGGGAGGTGAATTGTGTTGCTGTGCCACCAATGTAATATGGAGCTCAAAGATGCAGTACCTACTAAATACATTTCGTCATAGCCAAAATCTGAAAGTGTGGCAATACTGTGTCAAATGACAGCACACACAAAAAAAAGAGTATACATTATATTTAAATTTGAGTATACTGTTTGCAAATACTACACATGAATTCAGGTGAGAAATTAAAGACTTTGAAAGACTTCCATAGTTAAGAGCTGGGGGCAGCTGTGGCTCAGGAGGTAGAGCGGGTCGTTTCCTAACCGGAGGATTAGTGGTTCGGTTTCCGGCTTGTCCAGTCAACATGTCGAGGTGTCCTTGAGCAAGACACTGAACCCCCAGTTGCTCCTGGTGATGTCACCGGTGTGTGAATGCTTGAGTCCTTGGGAGTGCGAATGGGTGAATGGCCGAATAATGTGAAAGCGCTTTGAGTGTGCTGTAAAGCATAGAAAGGCGCTATACAAGTATAAGACCATTTACCTTTTATATTTTTTCATCTGAATGCATTATTATTATTATTTATTTAGCATTTAACATATTGTGGTGTTGGACAACTGTGCCCATCAACAGCACACTCAAAATCAAGCATATTTATTACCTGCAAATAGTGCTACTTTTAGCATATGTTCCTGCGAGAATGCACTACACCACATACCCATACATACACATAAGAAAATGAAGAAACAACAGACCTGCAGACACACTGGCGGAACCTTTGACGAACTGCCGTTTCCTGCGGTAAACCGTACTCATTTCCTGTTTTCTGTACTTGCTTTCAGATTGTTTAGGAATTCAACTCACTATTTTCTAGGTTCATCTGAATTTTTGAGTGACAACATATGCTTGCACCACTTAAAGCACTTGTTTTGCAGAAGTTCTTGCTAAACTACCAAATTTAACTTGCTACTTTAGGTCGGCTAGTTTAGAAGCTAGCTAAGCTAATAGCTTAATCAAGAGCAATGGCTTCCCTCTCTTCCTCTCCTCCTTTCTCTTGCTCGGAGTGTCGCATGTTCAGTTATTCCTCTGCCTCCTTTAGCGATAATGGTACTTGTAATAAATGTCAGATGCTAGCAGCACTGGAGGCGAGGCTCACAGACTTAGAAGCGCGGCTCCACACCATGGAGAATAGGCCAGCTAGCTATGCATACTACCTTGTTGCAAAATCTATGGACTGACTAACCCCACCCCAGTCCATCACCCTAACCACTTTGTGAACTGTGGGTAGCACGTCTTGATAGGTAGCAAAATCTGACAGAACACCGGGATCTCAGACAGGTGGCTGGGTGATAGTTCGCAAAAGTCATAGCTCCAAACGAATGTCCACGGAGCATCACTTGCCTGTTCACGTTTCAAAACAATTTTCCTCACTCAGCGACACACCCGCTGAGAAAACAACTCTGGTAATTGGAGACTCCATAGTCAGAAACGTGAAGCTAGAGACACCGCCGGCCATAGTCAAATGTTTTCCTGGGGCCAGAGCGGGCGACATTGAATCCTATTTGAAGCTGCTGACAAAAACCGTCCGGGTTGCGGCGAGAGCAGACGTCTAGATGAAAATGCTGCTGAGTCGACACAGCAATGCATGAGTGTTGCCAAGTCCTGGCATGAAATATAAATGCATGCAACAATATTAGGTGGCCCGATGTGTTAAAATGGTATTTCCTCGGGCAGCAGATATTGTGATGATGTGAAGCACATGTCAAAAGACATGAGCCTGCAGCATGTATGGTATAAATGCGCAGTGGAGCCTGTTTATGTGCCAACAGCAAGAAAGCTTCCAAGGCTTTGCGAAACTAATGATGGAGACAAATAACAAGAGACTCGACGACATGACCAAAGAAATACAGGAGATAAAAACGAGTTTGCAGTTTACCCAGCGAGATGTGGACGCGATTAAAGCGGCCGTGGGGGTGCAGGAGAAAATTGCCGAAAGACACTAGGCGGGACATCTACAAAACCCGTGAGAGTCTAATAACTATAACGTATAAAATGGAGCAATTGGAAGCGCAGTCCAAGCAAAAAAACCTGATCTTCGA